>NC_067478.1:118204877-118521241 GCF_947179515.1 Apodemus sylvaticus | reverse complement strand
CCAAAGTAGGGAGAAGATGAGGTCTTTGCCTTGCACCAATGTTCTCCATACAGTACAAAATAGTGGAACTTTGAGACTGTACCTTTATAAGTGGATTTTTACCCCATTTTCAGAAAGGAGGATGACTGTGAGCCATGGATTATGTATGAAAAATACATAATCCAACTATGAAACACTAACTTGTAAATAAATTTATCCCCTCAATTAAAATCTGCCAATCTATAAATGTATCAATAAATATGAGCAACTAAGTATAGATTGTACCAGGGTAATCAGAACTGAGAGTTTACAGAATGTACCAGACAGAGTAAAGAACCCAACTAAGAAGGGAGACATTGAGAATTGTGATGTCAAACTCTCCACAGACTTGTCACCTAACTATGTAGTAAGCAAAAGACAAACAGACAGAGAACAGTCTGTTGCCATGGGCTCTAGCTTCATTTAGTTCTCATGTTCATTTAGCCTCCAGGGATGCTGTCTTTCCATACACTTTTATACATGAACCTTATCAAGCTCTTTATCTCTGTGGCTTTCTTGGTCTAATACCTTCTTTTGCACTTGATTCAGGCATGAAACTTGGCTCTACTCTGAGCCTACCATTTGATACCAAGTACATGTCCACAAAGTTCACTAGTTAATTCCTATAGAAATCTGTAATAAATGCACTTTAATAGCTTTTTTCTTTTGGCTCAAATGAGAATGGCACCCACAAGCTTATGTTTAAAAAGTTGGTTCCTATTTTGTGGAGTTATTAGGGAAGGATTATAAAGTGGGGTCTTGTTGGAAAAGATATGTTACTGAGGGTTGTCTGTGATTTCAAAAGCTATTCATCATGTGTATAACACATTTTGCCTACTGTGCCTACTTGTGCCTACAAGATTTGGGCTCTCAATTGTCCCTGCTGTCATGACTTCATGTTGGCATCTTAGATTCCAATCCCATTTAAATGCTTTCATTTATAAATTGGTTTGGTTATGGCATTTTATCACAGCAATAGAAAAGTATCAATTACACTGGCTGTGTCCACTTATGTCTCTTTGAAACTATGGTGCTTTGGCCTCTTTGTAATTATTCAGTCACCCACATATACACTGTCCTCCACACACAAAAAGTAGAGTTAGTATTAATAACTGAGTTTCAAACAAAAGAACCTCCATTTCCCTGAGGTGTCTACCAAGGAATTTGGCTTCTAAGAAAACATGTGTAGCTTGTGAATTTTCTACTTTTCAATAAACTTTGGCATAGTGGAAGTCACAAACATACATCTATGTTTTTAGCATAGTTTGATCTTGACAACTGTAAAATAGAATTTGCTCTTTTTATTAAAATACTAACCACAATTATTTTTAACAACATATAATAATATGCAGTAAAGGGCAGAGATTATAATGAACATTTGGGACAAAAGCCAAGTACTAAATTTCTCCCATTTAAATGAATTTACAGTTTAGTGGAGGAAAGAAATTTACTCATTATCAACTTGAAATCTGTTTTCCTCTAGATTTATTCAAAGTTCATTACACATGACATGTAGACTTATACTGAGCCTTCTCTAAGCTTTGAGGAGTCCACAGTAGCCACTCAATCCCTGTAGCATATGGCACCTGCCTCTAGTCTGAGCAGAGAATGTGAATGTGTTCTTTTGAAAATATACAGATGGAAACTCAAGTTAGGACATCTCACATTTTCATGTCTTTCTTCCTCCCTCCTTATACCATTATTGCCTGCTCTGGCACATGGCTGTATCTTTCAAACTCATTAAAGACCATAGTGTATCCTTGCTCCATACAGATGTTTAATACATTTGGAATCATGTATGCCTCAACATTTTCTTTTCCACATATTGCTCATTATGACCTAATGCCATCCTCATGATTTTTATTTTATTTTTTATAGCTTCTTTTTTTTATTCGATATATTTTTTATTTACATTTCAAATGATTTCCCCTTTCCTAGCCCCCCCACTCCCAGAAAGTCCTGTAAGCCCCATTCTCTCCCCCGTCCTCCCACCCACCCCTTCCCACTTCCCCATTCTGGTTTTGCCGAATACTGCTTCATTGAGTCTTTCCAGAACAAGGGGCCATTCCTCCTTTCTTCTTGTACCTCATTTGATGTGTGGATTATGTTTTGAGTATTCCAGTTTTCTAGGTTAATATCCACTTATTAGTGAGTGCATACCATGATTCACCTTTTGAGTCTGGGTTGCCTCACTTAGTATGAGTTTTATTTTTACTGTAGGCTTTGTGTCAAGTGCTCATCTACTAAGAATGCCTCAGTCATTCAGTGCTCTAGCACTATATGTATTAAGAATGAATGGAAAAATCCAGGTTATATCCCAA
Source organism: Apodemus sylvaticus (assembly GCF_947179515.1). Taxonomy (NCBI): domain Eukaryota; kingdom Metazoa; phylum Chordata; class Mammalia; order Rodentia; family Muridae; genus Apodemus; species Apodemus sylvaticus. The sequence goes on along the minus strand of NC_067478.1, from coordinate 118,518,902 downwards.
CTACATAGACTTATATAACTATCAAAAATTGTTGTAATATATACATCAACAGGATATCAACTGTTGATTGTTGTTAGGAAAAAAAAGAAGTTTTAGGAACAGCTTGTGCTATGTTTACCTAATAAAATAGTTCCATCTTACATACTGTGTTCAAGAGTAGCACACTCTGATCATGGAATACTATTCCTCAGTATTAATATTCCCAAGTAAATCCATGTTCAAAGAGACATGGTAATAATAATGAATAGAGATGGTGTTTACAACAGACACAAAATAAAGAAACAAGTGAGTCGCTGGTAATATTAGAAGAGGTAAGGTGTAACCTGTTCTGTGAATGACTGTCATTCTGTGGTAGAAATGAGTGAACATAAACATATTCATGGAATTGGAGGATTCTAAAAAAACAGGCCAACAATACTCAAAATCATGAACATATGTACTACCATTTACTGGGCTTGGAAAAAGGGCTGGACCAAGTGATTCATTTCAGATGTCTCTGCTTTGAACTTGATAAAAGTAAAGGAAATAAAGAGATGTTTGCTGTCGAAATCAAGTGTTCAGAATTAGAATTTAGAAGAAATTAGCAGCTATAACTTTAGCTTTATGTTTGATATTAGAAATTTTAAAAAACACAAATTTATCCAACTCTCAGTGGAATATTACCAGTAGCCACCCTTTCAAGTAGCAGACTGTAAACCTTCTGATATGTACTAGCCTACAGCTGTTCTGAGAAAACGTCAAAAAACAATTGAAAAGAGAAGGGATTTACTGTGTTTTACAGCTTCAGGGGTTCAGTGATTAGCTTTTTTTTCCATTTTTTTATTGAGTATTTACTTCATTTACATTGCCAATGGTAAGAACTTTCCCAATTTCCCCCCTCCCAAAAGTCCCCCTTCCCAAAGATTCCCTACCCCTCCTCCCACCCCCTGCCTCCATGTATATGCCCCTCTACCCAACACAGTCCCACCTTCCCCTCAAGTCTCCCCCCAATCCCTTTCCCTTTGTTGGGGTCTCTATTGAGCCTTTACCTGACCAAAGACCACTCCTCCCACTGATGCCCAACAAGGCATTCCTCTACAACATTTTTGGCTGGAACCATGTTTACCCCTTGGTTGATGGTTCAGTCCCTGGGAGTCTTGGGATGTCTGGGTGTCCGAAGTCATTGTTCTTCCCATGGGGCTATATACCCATTCAGCTCCTCCGCACCACCCTCCAGATCCTCCATTGGGGACGCCAAGCTCAGTCCAATAGTTGGTTGCTAGTTTCTGCCTCTGTATTTGTAAGGCTCTGGCAGGGCCCCTCTGGAGACAGCCATGGCAGTGATTAGCTTATTTCATTGCTGTCAGTTTGCGGCCCATCACAGACAATCCTGGTGATGGAAGCACTCTTGTAGGAAATGCCTCTCACCTTCTGGAAGCCAGAAAGCATAAACACAGAAAGAAAACAGGGTATGTCCTGTAAAGCATTCCCTTCTAAATTTTCCTTCTTCTTACATGGCTAGTCTTTTGTCTGAAAAAGGTACTCTGCAGGCTATGGAAAGAGAAACCTGAACTTCAACCCAGCCACAAACCATTCCACCTAGAATCTGTCCTACCTGCAAGATGTGCTGCGGCAGTGGTGGTACTGAATTGTAGAGGTGCAGAAACAATGTTTGGTTTAATGTGAGGCTCATGCCATGAGAGGGAGCCTGTGCCTAGATGGCCCAGAACCAGAACCTGGATAGCCCAGACACTTAAGGTAGAACCAAACATATCCAGCAAAAAGATTACTATTCATAGAAGTGATTTTGAATGATGGTTTGAATACTCATAGATTGGTGCCTTGACCAATTATCTTTAGAAATTCTTCTTCCAGTAGCAGATGGGAGTGGGTACAGAGAGCCATATCTAGACATGCAGAAAGAGAGGTCTCCATCTTAATTGGATATTTTCATTAGTTCTTTCCTTCAGAGATCTGGGAAACCTATGTAAGAGGGTTAGGAAAGACTGTATGAATCAAGGGGAATGGATAACACAAGCAGAGGAGAGAGGGGGGACAACTAGGAATAGTGGAGGGTGTAGAAAACTATGATTTTGGCGAAGTATATAAGAGAAAAATCTGTTTTCAAATTTTTTTTCTATTTCCTTAACAACCCTATCTTACATACTTTTCTCTTTTCTCAACAATTTATTCAGTTATGAATCTGTCAATCAATCAATCCCTCATGACCCAATCTTGTTCTAAAATCTCCAACATATGAAGACCAAACTTTTTCAACTCTCAAAGTTTAGGGGTGATGCCCTCTGCTAGTATATTATGGACACCGGTTGGTCTGGCATCTGAGCACTGCCAAGGCATCTCAAAAGACAGTGACTTGTCCCTAGATTCCTCAATACAAAGCAAGTTTTCTTTTTAGTAAGGAGACCATTTTCTAATCATTGAAGCCAAACAGGATCACTGCTGCGATTTTACTTCATTATTTAAAATATGTGATTTCATTCTCATATCACTTTATATCTCAGGTAATATATGCTAATGTTTGTCAAACTATTTGATTTGTTATGATTAGAATTTTGTGTGTGTGAGGAAACAGAGCTAAAGAGACTTCAAGGACATTGATTTCCTGACTTAACAGGTATTGTGCTGAAGAAGGTTGGTACTAAATATGGTGAATTTTAGTCCTGCAGCATAGTGCAGGCATAATGTAAATCCCCACGTGGACTTTAGAAGCAGTACAGGTAAATAAACAGAATGACTTTAGAAACCAACCTGATAAAGTGATGGCATTATTTTAAAATCTAGTTAGTGACTTCTAACATTGTCTTTCTGTCCCACAAAACTCTCAGTTCTCCTTTTTTCCTGCTTCACAAAGTCATGATAACTCTCCCAATTACTCAGAACAAAACTGTGACTGTGTGTGTGTGTGTGTGTGTGTGTGTGTGCGTGCATGTGTGTTCACTTTTTCTTAGCTGCTTTCTTGAGGGTACTTTCTTTTTTATTTTTATTTTTTCTTAATCATTTTATTTGTCTACATTTCAAATGATATCCCCCTTACCCATTACCTCTCCACAAACCCCCACATCCTGTCCCTGTCTTCCCCCTTCCCTTTGCCTCTATTGGAGGTGCTCTTCCACCCATTCACCTACTCCCTACTTCATCTACTCTAGTATCCACCTACACTGGGGCATCAAACCTCCCTGCCATCCCATTGATGTCAAATAAGTCATCTTCTGCTACATATGGAGCTGGAGTCCTGAATCCCTCCATGTTTACTCTTTGGTTGATGGTTTAGTCCCTGGGAGCTCTGGGTGATCCAGTTAATTTACAATTCCTTTCAGTTCCTTCGGTCCTTTTCCTAGCTCTTCCACTGGGGACTATGGGCTCAGTCTGATGGTTGGCTGTATCTGCTTATGTAGATCAGGTGCTGGTAGAACCTCTCAAAAACCAGCCATATGAGTCTCTTGTCAGCAACTGCTTCCTGGCATCAGAAATAGTGTCTTGGGTTAGTGTTTACATATGGGAAGGATCCCTAGGTGGTGTGATCTCTGGATGGCCTTTCTTTCAGTCTTTGTTACATTTTTGTTTCTGCTTTTCTTTTGGACAGGAACATTTCTAGGTTAAAAATTTTGAGATGAGTGGGTAGCCCCATCTCTCAACTGGGTGCCATGCCTATTTACTGGATGTGGTCTCTACAGACTGTATCTACCTATTGTTGGGTATTTCAGCTAAAGTCATCCCCATTGGGTCCGGGAACCTCTCATTTCTCTGGAGTCTGGGATTTTTCTAGTGGCTACCCCCAGTTCCTCCTCCCTTACTGCTACATGTTTTTTTATTGAATATTTTATTTTATTATATTTCAAATGTTATCTTCTTTTCCAGTTTCCCCTCCAGAAATCTTTATCTGATCTTTCTTCCTGTGCTTTTATGAGGGTGATCCCCTGCTCAGCCTCCCTCTCCAAAACCTACATTGGGGTATCAAGCGTTCAGAGAAACAAGGTCCTCTTCTTCGACTGATGCCCAACAAATTGGGACCATGGGTCCCCCCATGTGTACTCTTTGGTTGGTGGTTTAGAACCTGGGAACTCTGGAGGGCATCTGGTTGGTTGATATTGTTGTTCTTCTTAGGGAGTAGCAAATCCCTTCAGCTCCTTCAGTCCTGTCTCTAACTCCCCCGTTGGGGATGCCCTGCTCAGTCCAATGGTTGGCTGTAAGCATCTGCTTCTGTATTTGTCAGACTCTATCAGAGCCTCTCAGGAGACAGCTCTATCAAGCTCCTGTCAGCAAGTACTTCTTGTCATCTGCAATAGTGTCTGTGTACAGTATCTATATATTAAATAGATTCTCAGACTGGGCAGTCTCTGGAAGACCTTCCCTTTAGTCTCTGTTCCACACTTTGTCTCTGTATCCCCTCCCATGGATATTTTGATCCTCTTCTAAGAATGTCTGAAACATGCATACTTTGGTCTTCTTTCTTGAGCTTCAAGTGGCCTGTGAGTTGTACCTTGTGTATTCCAAGCTTTGGGGCTAATATCTACTTATGAGTGAGTGAACACCATGTGTCTTCTTTTGATACTGGGATACCTCACACAGGATGATATTTTCTAGCTCCATCCATTTGCCTGTGAATATTATGAAGTCATTGTTTTTAATAACTGAGTAGTGTTTCATTGGGTAAATGTGCCACATTTGCTGCATCCATTCCTCTGTTGAAGGGAAGATCTGAGTTCTGAGTTCTTTACAGCTTCTGGCTATTATAAATAAGACTGCTATGAAAATGGCAGAGCATGTGATCTTAATACATGTTGGAGCAACTTTTAGGTATATGCCCAGGAGTGGTATAGCTGGGTTCTCAGGTTGTACTATGTGCAATTTTCTGAGGAACCGCCAGACTGATTTCAAGAGTGGTTATACAATCTGGCAATCCCACCAACAAATGGAGGAGTGTTCCTTTTTCTCCACATCCTTGCCAGCATCTAATGTCATGTGAGTTTTTGATCTTTGCCATTCTGATTGGTGAGAGGTGGAATCTCAGGGTTGTTTGGATTTGCCTTTCCTTCATGACTAAGAGCATTGATCATTTCTTTAGGTGCTTCTTGCCCATTCAACATTCTTCATTTGAGAATTCTTTGTTTAGCTCTGTACCCCATTTTTGGTAGGGCTATTTGGTTCTCTGGAGTTCATTGCATATATAGGATATTAATCCTAGATCAGATGTTGGTTGCCATTTTGTTCTATTGACAGTATCCTTTGCCTTACAGAAGCTTTGCAATTTTATGAGGTCCCATTTGTCTATTGGTAATCTTAGAGTTTAAGCCTTTGGTGTTCTGTTCAAGAAATTTTCTCCTGTGCCCATGTGTTCAAGGCTCTTCCCCACTTTCTCTTCTATTAATTTCAGTGTATCTGGTTTTATATAGAAGTCTTTGAGCCACTGGAACTTAAGATTCAAACAAGGAGATAAGAATGGATCAATTTGCATTATTCTACATGATGATCACCAGTTTTGCAAGCACCATTTGTTGAAAATTCTGTCTTTTTTCCACTGCATGGTTTTTGGCTTCTTTGTCAAATATCAACTGACCATAGGTCTATGGGTTCATTTCTGGGGCTTCAGTTCTATTCCACTGATCTACCTACCTGTCACTGTACCAATACCATACAGTTTCTTTCTTTTTTTTTTTTTTTTTTTTTTTATCATTATTGCTTTGTAATACAGCTTGATGTCAGCAATGGTGATTCCTAGAGAAATTCTTTTATTATTGAGAATAGTTTACATTAGCTTGGGTTTTTTTTTTTGTTATTCCAAATGAATTTGCAAATTGCTCTTTCTAACTCTATAAGAATTGAGTTGGAGTTTTTATGGAGATTGCATTGAATCTGTAGACTGCTTTCAGAGAGAAGGCAAATTTTACTACATTACTCCTTCCAACCCATGAGTGTGGGAGATCTTTCCATCTTCTGAAATCTTCTTCAACTTCTGTCTTCAGAGACTTAAAATCTTACAACACAGATCTCTCACTTGCTTAGGTAGAGTTACATCAAGGTGTATAATATTATTTGTGACTATTATGAAGGTGTGGTTTCCATAATTTCTTTTTCAACCTGATTATCCTTTGAGTATAGAAAGGCTACTGATTGTATCCAGTCACTTTGCAGAAGCTGTTTATCTGGCTTAGAAGTTCTCTGGTGGAATTTTTGGAGTCACCTAAGTATACTATCATATAATCTGCAAATAGTGATGTTTTTAGCTTCTAACTTTCCAATTTTTTTCTCTTAGATTTCTTTTTTTCTGCTCACTTTATTTATTTTTTCTATATTCTTTGTTTACATTCCAAATGATTTCCCCTTTCCCAGTCCCCCCCCCATATGTCCCACAAGCCATCTTCTCTCCACCCATTTTCTAATCACCTCCCTCATTTTTCTCTGTCCTACTACTCCCCTACAATGCTAGATCAAGCCTTCCAGTATCAGGACCCTCTCCTTACTTCTTCATGGGTGTCATTTGTTATGCTAAGTGTGCCTTGGGTATAAAGAGCTTATGGGCTAATTAATATCCACTTATCAGAGATTGCATGTGTATTATATTGTGATTGGGTTACCTCACTTAGAATGATATTTTCCAGTTCCAACCATTTGCCTAAAAATTTCATGAATTCATTGTTTTTAATTGCTGAGTAGTATTCCATTGTGCAAATATACCACATTTTCTGTATCCATTCCTTTTTTGAGGAACATCTGGGTTCTTTACAGCTTCTGTCTATTATAAATAAGACTGCTATAAACATAGTAGAGCATGTGTCCTTATTGCATGACAGGAAATCCTTTGGGTATATGCCCAGGAGTGGTATAGAAGGGTCCTCCAGACATGTCATGTCCAGTTTTCTGAGGAATTGCCAGACTGATTTCCGACGTGGTTGGACCATCTTACAATCCCATCAGCAGTGGAGGAGTGCTCCTCTTTCTCCACATCCTCGCCAACACCTGCTGTCTCCTGAGTTTTTTTTTTTTTTATTAGTTGCTTTGTTATTTACTCTTTATTTGATCTCATGCAAAAGGACATGATTGGATGTTATGGTCAAATAGGAAAAACTGAATACACAGCTTTTTAAGTTCTTTCTTTTTTTTTAATTTTTTATTCGATATAATTTATTTACATTTCAAATGATTTCCCCTTTTCTAGCCCCCTACTCCCCGAAAGTCCCTTAAGACCCCTTCTCTTCCCCTGTCCTCCCACCAACCCCTTCCCACTCCCCCGTTCTGGTTTTGCCAAATACTGCTTCACTGAATCTTTCCAGAACAAGGGGCCACTCCTCCTTTCTTCTTGAACCTCATTTGATGTGTGGATTATGTTTTGGGTATTCCAGTTTTCTAGGTTAATATCCACTTATTAGTGAGTGCATACCATGATTCACCTTTTGATTCTGGGTTACCTCACTTAGTATGATGTTCTCTAGCTCCATCCATTTGCCTAAGAATTTCATGAATTCATTGTTTCTAATGGCTGAATAGTACTCCATTGTGTAGATATACCACATTTTTTGCATCCACTCTTCTGTTGAGGGATACCTGGGTTCTTTCCAGCATCTGGCAATTGTAAATAGGGCTGCTATGAACATAGTAGAGCATGTATCCTTATTACATGGTGGGGAATCCTCTGGGTATATGCCCAGGAGTGGTATAGCAGGATCTTCTGGAAGTGAGGAGCCCAGTTTTTGGAGGAACTGCCAGACTGATTTCCAGAGTGGTTGTACCAATTTGCAACCCCACCAGCAGTGGAGAAGAGTTCCTCTTTCTCCACACCCTCTCCAACACCTGCTGTCTCCTGAATTTTTAATCTTAGCCATTCTGACTGGTATAAGATGAAATCTCAGGGTTGTTTTGATTTGCATTTCCCTAATGACTAATGAAGTTGAGCATTTTTTAAGATGCTTCTCCACCATCCGAAGTTCTTCAGGTGAGAATTCTTTGTTTAACTCTGTACCCCATTTTTTAATAGGGTTGTTTGGTTTTCTGGAGTCTAACTTCTTGAGTTCTTTATATATATTGGATATTAGCCCTCTATCTGATGTAGGATTGGTGAAGATCTTTTCCCAATTTTTTGGTTGCCGATTTGTCCTCTTGATGGTGTCCTTTGCCTTACAGAAACTTTGTAATTTTATGAGGTCCCATTTGTCAATTCTTGCTCTTAGAGCATACACTATTGGTGTTCTGTTCAGAAACTTTCTCCCTGTACCGATGTCCTCAAGGGTCTTCCCCAGTTTCTTTTCTATTAGCTTCAGAGTGTCTGGCTTTATGTGGAGGTCCTTGATCCATTTGGATTTGAGCTTAGTACAAGGAGACAAGGATGGATCAATTCCCATTCTTCTGCATGATGACCTCCAGTTGCCTTAGCCATTCTGACTGATGCGAGGTGAAATCTCAGGGTTGTTTTGAGTAGCATTTCCCTAATGATTAATGATGTTGAGCTTAAGGTGCTTCTCAGCCATCCAAATTTCTTCAGGTTAAAATTCTTTGTTTATATCTGTACCCCATTTTTTAATAGGGTTTTTGTTTCCCTGGAGTATAACTTCTTGAGTTCTTTGTATAAGTTGGATATTAGCCCTCTATTGGATGTAGGTTGGTGAAGATCTTTCCCCAATTTGTTGGTTGCCATTTTGTCCTTTTGACAGTGGCCTTTGCCTTACAGAAAATTTGTAAATTTATGAGGCCCCATGTGTCAATTCTTAATCTTAGAGCATAAGCTATTGGTGTTCTGTTCAGGAACTGTTCCCCTGTGCCCATGTCCTCAAGGGTTTTCCCCAGTTTCTTTTCTATTAGTTTCAGTTTGTCTGGTTTTATGTGGAGGTCCTTTATCCACTTGGAGCTGAGCTTAGTACAAGGAGATAAGAGTGGATCAATTTGCATTCTTCTGCAAACTGACATCCAGTTGAACCAGCACCATTTGTTGAAAATGCTATCTTTTTTTCACTGGATGTTTTCAGCTCCTTTGCCAAAGACCAAGTGGCCATAGGTGTTTGGGTTCATTTCTGGGTCTTCTATTCTATTCCACTCCTCCACTTGCCTGTACCTGTGCCAAAACCATGCAGTTTTTAACACTATTGCTCTGTAGTATTACTTGAGGTCCGGGATACTGATTCTCCCAGATGTTCTTTTACTGTTGAGAAAAGTTTTAGCTATCCTGGGATTTTCGTTATTCTAGATGAATTTGAGAATTGCTTTTTCTAACTCTGTGAAGAACTGAGTTGGGATTTCGATGGGGATTGCATTGATTCTGTACATTACTTTAGCAAGATGGACATTTTAACTATATTAATCCTGCCAATCCACGAGCATGGAAGATTTTTCCATTTTCTGAGGTCTTCTTAAATTTCCTTCTTCAGAGACCTCAAGTTCTTGTTGTATAGATCTTTCACTTGTTTGGTTAGAGTCACACCAAGATACTTTATATTACTTGTGGCTATTGTGAAGGGTGTCATTTCCCTAACTTCTTTCTGAGCCTGCTTATCCTTTGAGTATATAAAGGCTACTGATTTGCTTGAGTTGATTTCATAACCAGCCACTTTGCTGAAGTTGTTTATCAGCTGTTAGGCGTTCTCTGGTAGAGTTTTTTGGATCACTTAAGTATACTATCATATCATCTGCAAATAGTGATAATTTCACTTCTTCTTTACCAATTTCTATCCATTTCACCTCCTTATGTTGTCTAATTGCTCTAGCTAGAACTTCAAGTACTATATTGAAAAGATGTGTAGAGAGAGGGCAGCCCTTAGTGGGATAGCTTCAAGTTTCTCTCCATGTAGTTTGAGGTTGGCTACTGGTTTGCTGTATATTGCTTTAACTATGTTTAGGTCTGGGCCTTGAATTCCTATTCTTTCCAAGACTTTTAGCATGAAGATGCTGAATTTTGTCAAATGCTTCTTCAGCATCTAATGAACTCATCACATTTTTTTTCTTTGAGTTTGTTTATGTGGTGGATTGCATTGACGAATTTCCTTATATTGAACCATCCCTGCATCCCTGGGATGAAGCCTACTTGATCATGGTGGATGATCGTTTTTATGTGTTCTTGGATTTGGTTGGCAAGAATTTTATTATGTATTTTTGCATCGATATTCATAAGGGAAATTGGCCTGAAGTTCTCTTTCTTTGTTGGATTTTTGTGTGGTTTGGTATCAGCATAATTGTGGATTCATAGAAGGAGTGGGATAGTGTCCTTTCTGTTTCTATTTTGTGGAATAGTTTGAAGAGTATTGGTGTTAGGTCTTCTTTGAAGGTTTGATAGAATTCTGCATGGAAGCCATCTGGTCTTGTTATTTTTTTGGTTGGGAGACTTTCTATGACCCCTTTTATTTCTTTAGGGGTTATGGGACTATTTAGATGATCTATTTGATACTGATTTAATTTTGGTGTTTGATATCTGTCTCAGAAACTGTCCATTTCCTCCAGATCCTCCAGTTGTGTTGAGTATTGGCTTCTGTAGTAGGATCTGATGATTTTTTGAATTTCCTCAGTTTCTGTTGTTATATCTCCCTTTTCATTTCCAATTTTGTTACCCTGGATACTATTTCTGTGCCCTTTGGTTAGTGTGGCTAAGTGTTTATCTATCTTGTTGATTTTCTCAAAGATCCAGCTCCTGGTTTTGTTGATTCTTTGTATGGTTCCCTTTGTTTCAACTTGATTGAATTCAATCCTGAATTTGATGATTTCCTGCCTTCTATTCCTCCTAGGTAAAATAGCTTCTTTTTGTTCCAGACCTTTCAGGTGTGTTGTTAAGCTGTTAGTGTATGCTCTCTCCATTTTCTATTTGGAGGCGCTCAGGGCTATGAGTTTTCCTCTTAGCACTGCTTTCATTGTGTCCCATAGATTTTGGTATGTTGTGTCTTCATTTTCATTAAATTCTAAAAAGTCTTTGATTTATTTCTTTATTTCTTCCTTGACCAAGGTATCATTGAGTAGAGTATTGTTCAGTTTCCATGTGTATATTGCCTTTCTGTTGTTTTTGTTGTTATTGAAGACCACTTTTATTCCATAGTGATCTGATAGGAGGCATGGGATTACTTCAATCTTTTTATATTTGTTGAGTTCTGTCTTGTGACCAATTATATGATGGATTTTGGAGAAGGTACCATGAGGTGCTGAGAAAAAGGTATATTCTTTTGCTTTAGGCTGAAATGTTCTATATATATATCTGCTAAATCTAATTGGTCCAAAGCTTCAATTAGTTTCACTGTGTCCCTGTTCGGTTTCTGTTTTCCTGATCAGTCAGTTGAGGAAAGTGCAGTGTTGAAGACACCCACAATTATTGTGTTAGGTGCAATGTGTGCTTTGCGCTTTAGTAGAGTTTTTTTTTGAATGAGGGTACCCTTGCATTTGGAGCATAGATGTTCATGATTGAGACTTCTTGTTGTATTTTTTTCTTTGACCAGCAAGAATTGTCCCTCAGAGTCTCTTTTGATGACTTTGGGTTGAAAGTCAATTTTATCTGATATTAGAATGGCTACTCTGGCTTGTTTCCTCAGACCATTGGCTTGTAAAATTGTCTTCCAGCCTTTTACTCTAAGGTAGTGTTTGTCTTTGACACTGAGCTGTGTTTCCTGTATGCAGCAAAATGTAGGGTCCTGTTTTAGTATCTGTCTGTTAGTCTGTATTAAGTCTGTTAGTCTATATCTTTTTATTGGGGAATTGACTATTGTTAAGAAACAAGGAACAGTGATTATTCTTGTCATTTTTGATGTTATTTTTTATATTCGATTGGTTATCTTCTTTTGGGTTTCATGAAAGAAGAAGTTACTATCCTGCTTTTTTCATGGTGAATTTTCCCTCCTTGTATTGGTGTTTTCCTCCTATTATCCTTTTTATGGCTGGGTTTGTGGAAAGATATTGGGTAAACTTGGTTTTGTCATGTAATATTTTGGTTTCTCCATCTATGGTGATTGAGAGTTTTGCTGGGTATAGTAGTTTTGGATGAAATTTGTGTTCTCTTAGAGTCTGCATGAGATCTGCCCAGGATCTTCTAGCTTTCATAGTCTCTGGTGAGAAGTCTGGTGTGATTCTGATAGGTCTTCCTTTATATCTTAGTTAGCCTTTTTCTCTTACTGTCTTTAATATTCTTGCTTTGTTTAGTACATTTGGGGTTTTGATTATTATGTGATGGGAGGTTTTTCTTTTCTGGTTCAGTCTGTTTGGAGTTCTGTAGTCTTCTTGTATATTCATGTGCATCTCTCTCTTTAGGTTAGGGAAGTTTTCTTCCATAATTTTATTGAAGATATTTGCTGGCCTTTTAAGTTGTCAATCTTCACTCTCATCTATGCCTATAATACTTAGGTTTGGTCTTCTCATTTTGTCCTGGATTTCCTGGCTATTTTGGGTTACAAGGTTTTTGCATTTTGCATTTTACTTAACTGTCGAGTCCATTGTTTCTATGGTAACTTCAGCATCTGAGATTCTTTCTTCTATCTCTTGTATTCTTATGATATTTGCATTTATGGCCCCTGATTTCTTCCCAAGGTTTTTGATCTCCAAAGTTGTCTCCCTTTGTGATTTCTTAGTTGTCTCTACTTCTTCTTTTAGATCCTGGATGCTTTTGCTCAGCTCCTTCACTTGTTTGTTTGTGTTTTCCTGTAATTCTTTAAGAGATTTTTATGTTTCTTCTTTCATGACCTCAGCCTGTTGACCAAAGTTCTGTCTTTCTTTAAGTGATTTTTTTCATTTCCTCCTTATTGGCTTCTATCTTTTGACCCATATTCTCCTGAATTCCTTTCAATGACTTTTGTGTTTCCCTCGTAAGGGCTTCTACCTTTTGATTCATGTTCTTCTGAATTTCTTTAAGAGATTTATTTATGTCCTCCATGTGTTCCTGAAAAAGCATCATGACCAGTGATTTTAAATCCAAATCTTGTTTTTCTGGTGTGTTGCTGTATCTAGGACATGCTGTTAATAGACAATTGGGTTCAGATGCTGCCATATTGCCTTGATTTCTGTTAGTAATGTTCCTAAGTTTGCCTTTTGCCATCTAGTTCTCACTGGTGTTAGTTGGTCTTGTTGTCAATGCTGGACTTACCAGTGTGAGCTGCCTCTTCCTAGCTGGCTTCTGGGTGCACAGCTGCCTTCCTGCACTGTCTCGAGATGGGGCACAGTGGTCCAGGCTGTTTCCAATCCAGAGGTGGGTACTGGAAGTCTCCTGCCAGAGGCCTCTGGATTGGATCCTCCCCTCTGCAGGGCTGGACTTACCCATGCAAGCTGCTTCCTCCCAGCTGGCCTCTGGGTACACAGCTGGCCTCTCGCTTGGCATGGCGACGGGGCACTGTGGCCCAGGCTGTTCCCAATCCAGAGGCAGAGGAGACCAGAGGGCTCCTGCCAGAGCTAGCTTTACAATTTTTTTATTTGATATATTTTTATTTACATTTCAAATGATTTCCCCTTTTTTGGCCCCCGACTCCCCAAAAGTCCCATAAGCCCCCTTCCCTCCCCCTGTTCTCCCACCCACCCCTTCACACTTCCCTGTTCCCATAAGCCCCCTTCCCTCCCCCTGTTCTTCCACCCACCCCTTCACACTTCCCTGTTCTCATTTAGCCCTATAGTGCTACACTGAGTCTCTTCCTTTTGTTGTCTATTGTTCTGGATAGGGCATTGAACCTATATTGAATAGGTTGGGAGAGAGTGGGCTGCCTTGTCTCATCCTGATTTTAGTGGGATTCCTTCAAGTTTTTCTCCATTTAGTTTGATGTTGGCTACTGGTTTGGTCTGTACTGAATTTACTATGTTTAGGTGTGGGCCTTGAATTCCTTATTTTTCCAATACTTTTACCATGAAAGAATGTTGAATTTTGTCAAAAGATTCTCAGCACCTAGTGAAATGATCATGTTTTTTTTCCTTTGAGATTGTTTGCATACTGGATTGCACTGATTGATTTCCTTGTATTGAAACATCTCTGCATCCCTAGGATGAATCTTACTTTATTGTGGTGAATGATTATTTTGATGTGGTATTGTATTCATTTTGTGAGAATTTCATTGAGTATTTTTGTATCAGTATTCATATGGGAAATTGGTCTGAAATTCTCTTTCTTTGTTGGGTCTTAGTGTGGTTTATGTATAAGCATAATTCTGGCTCTATAAAACAAATTGGGTAGTGCTCCTTCAGTTTTTATTTTGTGGAATATTTGGAAGAGTATTGGTATTAGGTCTTCTTAGAAGGTCTGATGGAATTCTGCACTAGACCCAACTGATCCTGGGCTTTTCTTGGTTAGGAAACTGTTAAAGACTGTGTCTATAACTTGAGAGATTTTCTTAACTATTTAGATGGTTTATCTGATCCTGGTTTGAATTTAGTACTTAATATCTGTCTAGAAAATTTTCCATTTTCATCCAGATTTTCCAGTTTTGTTGAATATAGGCTTTTGTATTAGGATCTGATAATTTTTTTTAATTTCCTCAGTTTCTGTTGGTACATCTCCCTTAAAATTTCTGATTTTATTAATTTGATACTATCTTGGTGCCCTCTGATTAGTCTGAATAAGAGCTTATCTGTCTTATTAATTTTCTCATTAAAAAAAGCTCTTGGGTTTGTTGATTATATGTATAGTTCTTTTCGTTTCTACTTGGTTGATTTCAGCTCTGAGTTTGATTATTTCCTGCCACCTACTCCTTTTGGGACCATTTGCTTCTTTTTGTTCTAGAGCTTTCAGTTGTGCTGTCAAGCTGCTGGTGTATGCTCTCTTCAGTTTCTTTTTGGAAGCATTCAGACCTATGAGTTTGCCACTTACCACTGCTTTCATTGTGTTCCATTACTTTGGGTATGTTCTGCCTCCTTTTTCATTAAATTCTAAAAAGTCTTATTTCTTTTTTCATTTCTTCCTTGACAAAGTCATCATTGAGTAGAACATTGTTCAGCTTCCATGTGTATGTGGATTTTAAGACCAACCTTAGTCTGTGGTGATCTGATAAGATGCACAGGATTATTTTAGTCTTCTTGTATCTGTTGAGGCCTGTTTTGTTACCAATTATATGGTCAATTTTGACAAGGTACCATGAGGTGCTGAGAAGAAGGTATATTCTCTTTTTTAGAATGAAATATTATATAGAAATCTGTTGGGGCAGTGGCAGCGGCAGCAGCAATGACGGTGGCAGCAGCAGCAGTTGGTCCAGTGGAAGGGCCATCAGCAGTGGAACCAAGGTGACAGGGTCCAGGCAGGCCTTGTGTCCACTATGACTGATCTACGCTGGCCAGCCGGCTGCAACTAGTGGCAGATTTACAGTGCCTTTCAACACACAGAAGCTACATCAGAGCTCTGCCTCCCGCCAGTCAGTTACGAGAGACTCTCCGCCATCTTGGATATCGGGCACCAGAGAAATCAGACAGACTGAGGTACACAAATATAACCCGAGGCCGAAATCACGGGGGTCTAAGCCTGATGGGCTATGGCCTGCACCCAGGCCCTGGGCTGTTCGGGGGGGGGGCATTGGTGTGCCAACCTGGCCAGGAGGTTGTTAGCCTACCACTCTCCTGGCACTTTCAGGGAGGCCACACACACTCCACCATCCTGGCCACCTTAGAGAACCAATTAACAGTCATAGCCCGAGGTCAGGACTTAGCCTGCCAGGCTTTTGCCTAGACTCAGGGTCTCTGCAGCCAAACTAGCCTTGTGTGCACTAACCTGGATGGGAAGTCAGCTGCCCAGCACAGTGACCAGCACTCTGAAAAGGTCCCACAGCATACACCATCAGCACTCCCTGAAAGAGCAAACAGGCACCATGCAGTTCACACAATCTGGGGCAAGGGGAAACACACCTCAATGTAAAAGACAAAAAAGAATAAAAGGCTGGAAGACAATATTACAAGCCAATGGTCTCAGGAAATGAGCCAGAGTAGCCATTCTAATATCAGATAAAATTGACTTTCAATGTAAAGTCATCAAAAGAGATACAGAAGGACACGTCTTGCTGGTCAAAGGAAAAATCCACCAAGAAGAACTTTCAGTTCTGAACATCTATGCGCCAAATACAAGGGTGGCCTCATTCGTAAAAGAAACTTTGCTAAAGCTCAAAGCACACATCGCACCTAACACAATAATTGTGGTTGACTTCAACACTCCACTCTCCTCAATGGACCGACCAGGAAAACAGAAAGTAAACAGGGACACAATAAAACTAATTGAAGGTTTGGACCAATTGGACTTGACAGATATAGAACATTTCACCCTAAAGCAAAAGAATATACCTTTTTCTCAGCACCTCATGGTACCTTCTCCAAAATCGACCATATAATTGGTCACAAGACAGACTTCAACAAATATAAAAAGATCGAAATAATCCCATGCCTCCTATCGGATCACTATGGAGTAAGAGTGGTCTTCAATAGCAACAAAAGCAACAGAAGTCCCACATACACATGGAAGCCGAACAATAGTCTACTCAATGACACCTTGGCCAAAGAAGAAATAAAGAAAAAAATCAGAGACTTTTTAGAATTTAATGAACATGAAGGAACAATATACCCAAAACTTTGGGACACAATGAAAGCAGTGATAAGAGGAAAACTCATAGCCCTGAGTGCCTCCAAAAAGAAAATGGAGAGTGCATACACTAGCAGCTTTAACAACAGATCTGAAAGCCCTGGAACAAAAAGAAGCCAATTCACCTAGGAGGAGTAGAAGACAGGAAATCATCAAACTCAGGGCTGAAATCGTTCAAGTGGAAACAAAGAGAACCATACAAAGAATCAACAAAACCAGGAGCTGGTTCTTTGAGAAAATAACAAGATAGATAAACCTTCAGCCAGACTGACCAAAGGGCACAGAGAAAGTATCCAAATTAACAAAGTTAGAGATGAAAAGGGGGATATAACAACAGAAACTGAGGAAATTCAAAAAATCATCAGATCCTACTACAAAAGACTATATTCAACACAACTGGAGAATCTTGAGGAAGTTGACACTTTCCTAGATAGATACCAAATACCAAAATTAAATCAGGACCAAATAGATCATCTAAACAGTCCCATAACACCTAAAGAAATAGAAGGGGTCATAGAAAGCCTTCTTACCAAAAAAAGCACAGGACCAGATGGCTTCAGTGAAGAATTCTATCAGACTTTCAAAGGAGACCTAACACCAATACTCTTCAAACTATTCCACAAAATAGAAGCAGAAGGAACACTACCCAATTCCTTCTATGAAGCCACAATTATGCTGATACCAAAACCACACAAAGATTCAACAAAGAAAGAGAACTTCAGACCAATTTCCCTTATGAAGATCGATGCAGAAATACTCAATAAAATTCTTGCCAACTGAATCCAAGAACACATAAAAACGATCATCCACCATGATCAAGTAGGCTTTATTCCAAAGATGCAGGGTTGGTTCAATATATGGAAATCCATCAATGCAATCCACTACATAAACAAACTCAAAGAAAAATACCACATGGTCATTTCATTGGATGCTGAAAAAGCATTTGACCTAATTCAGCATCCTTTCATGCTTAAAGTCTTGGAAAGAACAGGAATTCAAGTCCCATACCCAAATATAGTAAAAGCAATATACAGCAAACCAGTAGCCAGCATCAAACTAAATGAAGAGAAACTTGAAGCAATCCCACTAAAATCAGGGACTAGACAGGTATGCCCCCCTTTCTCCTTATCCTTTCAATATTGTACCTGAAGTACTAGCTCAGGCAATTAGACAACATAAGGAGGTCAAAGGGATACAAATTGGAAAGGAAGAAGTCAAACTATCATACTTTGCAGATGATATGATAGTCTACC
Source organism: Apodemus sylvaticus (assembly GCF_947179515.1). Taxonomy (NCBI): domain Eukaryota; kingdom Metazoa; phylum Chordata; class Mammalia; order Rodentia; family Muridae; genus Apodemus; species Apodemus sylvaticus. The sequence goes on along the minus strand of NC_067478.1, from coordinate 118,501,160 downwards.
TAAGTGACCCAAAAAACTCCAGTAGACAACTCCTACAGCTGATAAACAGCTTCATCAAAGTGGTAGGTTATATAATCATCTCAAGCAAATCAGTAGCCTTCCTATACTCAAAGCATAAGCAGGCTGAGAAAGAAATTAGGGAAATGACACCCTTCACAATAGCCACAAACAGTATAAAATATCTTGGGGTGACTCTTACCAAACATGTGAAAGATCTGTATGACAAGAACTTCAAGACTCTGAAGAAGGAAATGGAAGAAGACCTCAAAAAATGGGAAAACCTCCCATGCTCATGGATTGGTAGACTCAATATAGTTAAAATAGCCATTTTGCCTAAAGCAATATACAGATTCAATGCAATACCCATCAAAATCCCAACTCAATTCTTCACAGAGTTAGAAAGAGCAATTATCAAATTCATCTGGAACAACAAAAAACCCAGGATAGCTAAAACTATTCTCACAAAGAACTTCTTGAGTTCTTTATATATATTGGAGTACTATTCAGCCATTAGAAACAATGAATTCATGAAATTCTTAGGCAAATGGATGGACCTAGGGAACATCATACTAAGTGAGGTAACCCAGACTCAAAAGATGAATCATGGTATGCACTCACTAATAAGTAGATATTAACCTAGAAACCTGGATTACCCAAAACATAATCTACACATCAAATGAGGTACAAGAAGAAAGGAAGAGTGGCCCCTTGTTCTGGAAAGACTCAATGAAGCAGTATTCAGCAAAACCAGATCGGGGAAGTTGGAAGGGGTGGGTGGGAGGATAGGGGGATAGAAGGGGGCTTACGGGACTTTTTGGGAGTGGGGGGGCTAGGAAAGGGGAAATCATTTGAAATGTAAATAAAAAATATACTGAATAAAAAAAAAGAAAAGAAAAAAGGAAAAAAAAAGAAAAAAAAAAGAAATACCAAAAAAAAAAAAATGCTCAACTTCACTGGTCATCAGGGAAATGCAAATCAAAACAACCCTGAGATTTCATCTTACACCAGTCAGAATGGCTAAGATTAAAAACTCAGGAGACAGCAGATGTTGGCAAGGATGTGGAGAAAGAGGAACACTCCTCCACTGCTGGTGGGGTTGCAAATTAGTACAACCACTCTGGAAATCAGTCTGGCAGTCCCTCAGAAAACTGGACATGTCACTTCTGAAAAATCCTGCTATACCACTCCTGGGCATATACCCAGAGGATTCCCCAGCATGTAGTAAGGATATATGTTCCACTATGTTCATAGTAGCCCTATTTATAATTGCCAGAAGCTGGAAAGAACCCAGGTATCCCTCAACAGAAGAATGGATGCAAAAACTGTGGTATATCTACACAATGGAGTACTATTCAGCCATTACAAACAATGAATTCATGAAATTCTTAGGCAAATGGATGGAGCTGAGAACATCACACTAAGTGAGGTAACCCAGTCTCAAAAGATCAGTCATGGTATGCACTCACTAATAAGAGGATATTAGCTTGGAAAACTGGAATATGCAAAACATAATCCACACTTCAAATGAGGTACAAGAAGAATGGAGGAGTGGCCCCTAGTTCTGGCAAGACCCAGTGTAGCAGCATAAGACAAAACCACAACAGGGAAGTGGGAAGGGGTGGGTGGGAGAACAGAGGGAGGGAAGGGGGCTATGTGACTTCGGAGAGTGGGGACCAGAAAAGGGGAAATCATTTGAAATGTAAATAAAAAAATATATCGAATACAAAAAAAAGAAAAAAGAAAGAAATCCTGTATGAAACGGACAACATTCTAGATACATACCAGGTGCCAACATTAAAAAAAATAAAATACTGCATGGTATTGGTACAGTGACAGGCAGGCAGATCAATGGAACAGGATTGAAGATCCAGAAATGAATCCACACACCTTTGGCCACTTGATCCTCGACAAAGTGGATGAAAAGATACAATGGAAAAAAAAATAGCCTTTTCAACAAAAGGTGCTGGTTCAACTGGAGGTCAGCATGCAGAAGAATGCGAATTGATCCATCCTTGTCTCTTTGTACTAAGCTCAACTCCAAATGTATCAAGGACCTCCAAATAAAGCTAGACACTCTGAAGCTAATAGAAAAGAAACTGGGGAAGACCCTTGAGGACATTGGTACAGGGGGAAAGTTCCTGAACAGAACACCAATAGCATATGCTCTCAGTTCAAGAATTGACAAATGGGACTTCATAAAATTACAAAGTTTCTGTAAAGCAAAGGACACCATCAAAAGGACAAATCGGCAACCAACAAATTGGGAAAAGATCTTCACCAACCTTACATCAGATACAGGGCTAATATCCAATACATACAAAGAACTCAAGAAGTCACTCCCCAGAAAACCAAATAACCCAATTAAAAATGGGGTACAGAGTTAAAGAATTCTCACCTGAAGAACTTCGGATGGCAGAGAAACATCTTAAAAAATGCTCAACTTCATTAGTCATCATGAAATGCAAATCAAAACAACCCTGAGATTTCACCTTACACCAGTCAGAATGGGTAAGATTAAAATCTCAGGAGACAGCAAGTGTTGGCGAGGATGTGGAGAAAGAGGAACACTCCTCCACTGCTGCTGGAGTTGCAAATTGGTACAACCACTCTGGAAATCAATCTGGTGTTTCCTCAGAAAACTGGGAATGTCACTTCAGAAAGATCCTACTATACCACTCCTAGGCATATACCCAGAGGATTACCCAGCATGTAATAAGGATATATGCTCCACTATGTTCATAGCAGCCTTATTTATAATAGCCAAAAGCTGGAAAGAACCCAGGTATCCCTCAACAGAAGAATGGATGCAAAAAATATGGTACATATACACAATGGAGTACTATTCAGCCATTAGAAACAATTAATTCATGACATTCTTAGGCAAATGGTTGGAGCTGGAGAACATCATGCTAAGTGAGGTAACCCAGTCTCAAAAGATCAATCATGGTATGCACTCACTAATAAGTGGATATTAGCCTGGAAAACTAGAATACCCAAAACATAATCCACACATCAAATGAGGTACAAGAAGAACAGAGGAGTGGCCCCTGGTTCTGGAAAGACTCAGTGTAGCAGTATAAGGCAAAACCAGAACAGGGAAGTGGGAAGGGGTGTGTGAGAGAACAGGGGGAGGGAAGGAGGCTTATGTGAGTTTCGGGGAGTTCAGGGCCAGAAAAGTGGAAATCATTTGAAATGTAAATAAAAAATATGTCTAATAAAAAAAAGAAATCTGTTAAATCTATTTGGTTCACAACTTTTGTTAGTTTCATTTTGTCTCTGTTTAGTTTCTGTATACATAATCTTGCCATTGTGGAAAATGGGGTGTTGAAATTTGTCACTATTATTATGTCAGGTGTAATGAGTGCTTTGAGATTCAGTAAAATTTCTTTTATGAATGTGTGTGCCCTTGCTTTTGGAGCATTTGTGTTCAGAATTGAGAGTTCATCTTGATATATTTTTCCTTTGACAAGTATCAACTGTTCTTCCTTACCGCTTTTGATAATTTTGTTTAAATGTCCATTTTATTTGCTATTAGAATGGCTACTCCAGCTTGTTTCTTGGGACCATTTGCTTTGAAAATTGTTTTACAGCCTTTTACTCTGAGGTATTGTTTGTCTTTGTCACTGACATGCATTTCCTGTATGCAGCAAAATACTGGGTCCTGTTTAAGTATCCAGTCTGTTAATCTATGTTTGTTGTTGTTGTTGTTGTTGTTGTAGAATTGAGTCCTTTGATGTTAAGATATATCAAGAATAAGTGATTGTTGTTTCCTGTTATTTTGTTGTTTTAGTTGAAATTATGTTTGTATTGCTACCTTCTTTTGGGTTTGTTGAAACAAGATTAATTTCTTGCTTTTTCTAGGATTTATTTTCCCTCCTTGTGTTGCAGTTTTCCATCTATTATCCTTTGTAGGGCAGAATTTTTAGAAAGATGCTGTGTAAATATGGTTTCGTCATGTAATATCTTGTTTTCTCCATTTGTCAATTGAGAATTTTGCTGGGTATAGTACCCTAGGCTGTCATTTGTGTTCTCTTAGGATCTATATGATTGCTGCCCAGGATCATCTGGCTTTTATAATCTCTGGTGAGAAGTCTTTGTGTAATACTGATAGGTATGACTTTATATGTTATTTGACCTTTTTTCCTTTTAATATTTTTCTGTGTTGTCCATTTGGTGTTTTGATTATTATGTGACAGAGGAATTTCTTTTCTGGTCCAGTCTATTTGGAATCCTGTCAGCTTCTTGTATGTTCATGGGCATCTCTTTCTTCAGGTTAGGGAAATTTTCTTCTATAATTTCGTTGAAGATATTTACTGGCCCTTTAAGTTGGAGGAATCTTTGCTCTCTTCTATACCCATAATTCTTAGGTTTGGTCTTCTCACTGTGTCCTCCATTTCCTGGATGTTTTGGGGTAGGAGTTTTTTGCATTTTGCATTTTCTTTGACTGTTTTGCCAGTGATTTCTAGGGTATCTTCTGCACCTGAGATTCTCTCTTCTATCTCTTGCATTCCATTGGTCATGCTTGCATATATGACTTTGCTCTCTTTCCTAGGTTTTTTTATCTCCAGGGGTTGTCTTTCTTTGTGATTTTTTTATTGTTTCTATTTCCAATTGTAGATGCTGGATGATTATGTTCAATTCCCTCACTTTTTTGCTTGTGTTTTCCTGTAATTCCTTAAGGGATTTTTGTGTTTCATCTTTAAGAACTTCTGTTTAGCTCTGTTCTGCTGTATTCTTTAAGGGAGTTATTTATGTGATTCTTAAAGTCCTGTGTCATCATCATGAGATATGATTTTAAATCCAAATTTTGTGGGATATCCAATACTTGTAGGGGAAATCTGGGATCTGATGATGCCAAGTAGCCTTGGTTTCTGGTGCTTACTTTTCTTTCTCTCTTTCTCTCTTTCTCTCTTTCTCTCTTTCTCTCTCTTCTCTCTCTTTCTCTCTTTCTCTCTTTCTCTCTTTCTCTTCCTTCCTTCCTTCCTTCCTTCCTTCCTTCCTTCCTTCCTTCCTTCCTTCCTTCCTTCCTTCCTTCCTTCCTTCCTTCCTTCCTTCCTTCCTTTCTTTCTTTCTTTCTTTCTTTCTTTCTTTCTTTCTTTCTTTCTTTCTTTCTTTTTTTGTGCTTACATCCTGCCATCTGGTTATCTCTAGTGCTACCTGCCCTTGCTGTCTCTGACTGGATTCTGTCCCTCCTGTCATACTGGTTGTATCAGAACTCCTTGGAGTCCATCTGTCTCTCTAATTCTCTTATTCTCGGATCCTGCGATACTGAGATCCTGAGTGTGTTAGAACTCCTGGGAGTCAAGATGCCTCTGGAATCCTGAAATCCTGGGGTGACCAAGCTCCTGAGATCCTGTTGTGTCAGAGCTTCTGAGAGTCAAGATTTCTCTGTGTGTTGCTGGAATGCGTGGGAAGCCAGAGCCCTGGATCTACTCTGAGCACAGTTGCAAGCTGCAAGGAATGATGTTTGTTGGGAAAAATGTGACCTCAACTGTGAATGTTGAGTGTGTCTGAACTCCAGTGATCATGGATGTGTCTGTTTTCCTGGTAGTAGAGCTTCCTTTGTGATCCTGTGCTCTTGTGATGCTGGGCATGTCAGAGCATCTTCATCCTGTGAACTTCCTGGTAAGTGATTTTATTCAATTTTCTGCTCCTTTGTACTTCTGTCCTATCTCTTCCAATACCTGTTCCTGCTCCCTCTTTCTTCCCTCTCCATTCTCTCACCCTCCCATGTCCCTCCTTCCCTCTATCTCCGGTGATTATTTTGTTTGCAGTTCTATGTGTGTTTCTTTTACTTCATTTTCCGCAGCCAATTTTCAGTGAGAACTTCCTGCTCTAGTTCTAAAATTTTCTAGACACTGGAATCAGGGTCAGAAGTGTTTCTTTAATGAGGCAGGAGACAAATATTTCAGAGTTCATGACCATTTGGTCCCTGACACAGTGATTTCACTGGGACATAGAGACAAGTATAGATCTGTAGGAGCACAGAAGTGTTATCCAATAAAAAATAATAAAATGGGGGGCCTGCAGTGCTCTCTGGAATACTTAAATGCTTCTTGGCAATTATGCCCCCTGTTAACTCACATGCCACATGACAATTCAAAAGGATGGGTGTCTAAAACAGCATTCCCAAATGATTAGCTTAAGTTACTAGGCCATTTTAATTTCAGTCAATCTTCTTGGCTATGAAGGGAAACAGGTATTTCAAGTTAAATTTCTAAATGATGGTTCTTAAGATTTCCCTTATGTTTTCTATTTTTTCTGTATTTTTCAGTGATTTTTTTTCTCATTTTCAGTCTAAACATCAAAATTCATATTCTCTGTCAAAGAAAAATGACTGCCTTTTGCACACTATTATGAATTATACATGCAATTGTTTTTAAAAGTTGATTATAGTAGAGTAGCTCACAAGGATTCATACAATATTTCTATGAATCTGGAAGAAAAATAATTCTATTTTTTCTAAAGAAAATCAAGCTACTGAAAGTTTTGTTGTTCATCCATAAACAATATTTTAACCTCTCTAAGTTATTCTGTGACAATTTAAATATTAGTATTTTTAGAAATGTGTATGGCATGTGCGTGTGTATGTGTGTGTGTGTATAAATAAATACATAAATATTTTTCAAAGTGTTTGACTTTAGTTACATTCCTAAGCTCCTATGATCCAGTTCCAGGCAATGATCTAATTTTGCGAATATGGCTTCCTTTTTCAGTATCTGAAAACAAACTCTATGGAGTACTCTGTGTGTGTCTTGGCAATAATTCCTTTTTCTTGACACTATGACTGATTAAAGTCTTCCATGAGATTGCTCTTAGCCTCTTAGGAAGATTTGGATGCTCATTTACCCAGAAGAATTGTATACCAAAACATAACCACACATTGATCTGAGCACAGATCTTATATACTCATTCCATTGCAGACATTCTTGAAAGTTTTGAAAACCATGGTGATTTCTAATGGCAGTTTTCATAGTTTGAAGATAAGAAAATTTGAAATATCTGATTTTTAATATGTTTTAATATTTTTATTCACTGAAAATTATATGCATACATACATGCATGTATCTTGGTTATATCTACCTCTCCCTCCCTCTTCCAACTCTCCGTGAAGAGTTTCTATTTCTGAAGCATTTCTATGTCTTTATACTGTGTTACCTTTATATACATTTTCACAAATCTTCAGAATACAGTATGGATGAATATTATTAGAAGCATCCTCTATGTGAATGAATTCTAAGTCTTGTCAATACTGTTTAACTTGTGCCCTCTCTCTCTCTCTCTCTCTCTCTCTCTCTCTCTCTCTCTCTCTCTCTCTCTCTCTCTCATCTGTCTCTCTCTCTCATCTGTCTTTCTGTGTGTTTGTGTGTGTGTGTACATTCATGTGCATGTATTACTATGGGATTAAACCAGGGCATTATTCATTCTAGGAAAATATTCCACGATGGAGCTACAGCTACAGCTCAGCTTTTTTTCTATCTCATTTATTTTATGAGTAAAAGATGACTGCTACTTCTATTAAATTAACAATATAGCTAATATATAGGAGGCAGAAAACCTTTCATGGTCTGATATGGCCACTGATATGCACTAATTTATTACAGCTTCACCAACTAGAAAAGTGAAGTATGGAGAAGCCTCTTTCATCTCTCCAATACACATTCACTGGCATCCAAATAGTCATAGATCTGCACGTATTTCATTAAAACTTTTATTTTCATTACTTGACAAAAAAATAACTTTAAGGAGAAAATATAGGGCTTAGATTTAAGCAAATACTAATCAGTGCATAAAGCATGATAGAATACTCTCACACTAATAAGGAATATCCTATCCTTCATACCATCGAACTTATAAAAGCAACTGGATAAAGAAATAAAGACAGCTCCCAGGCAGAAGCCAAAATGTTTGCAGCACAGTTTTTCCCAAACCACATTTTAAGAACATGGCACCTGAAGATAATGTAGATTTTCCTCATTACTTTTAATACCATGAAATATGTGAGATACTATTAGCCAAAAATAAGAGAAAAGAAAGTGAAATTTTTTATCAAAAAGCAGTTTTCCTGAATTTTTTTTTCTGTCACACTTAGATACTTAGTGCCTTATTAGTATACTTAGTACCCAGGGTTCTCCATGTAAAACAAAAACTGAGTGAAAGAAATTTGCTCTTATTTTGCTGGACATCCTTAAAATCCATTTTTTTTAAAAACTGGAACCTTACTATAATAGAATAGCATTCTACCTTTCCTACAACTCTATATACTTAAAAAATGACCCACACATATGCCTCATTTGTTCTTCCTATTTAAGACCTACCCTTGCCTGCAAATAAATACAGTGGCTGGAAGCCCCAGCAAATAGGTCAGCCACTCAACTAGTGGCCTTCACGTTTCTACCACGAAAAGGAAGTCAGGAGACCTGAGGCAAGACTCTTCATAAGTTGCTCTTTGTATCACATCAAAGTGTTCTTATCCTTATTAATATTTTCAAAAATAGTTCATAGAAATTAAAATTTGTTATTTTCACTTTTAACTTGCAAGTCGTTTGTGTTAACTAGGGCTCTCTGATCTCTGTATCAATCTCTGCAATCAAATCAGGAGATAATCAACAATCTATGATACTTTTAAAGTAGCCAGGCTTTGGCTACTTCTTTTACAGGCTTTGGATTCTACTGAATTAATTGATCAATCAAGTCAAAGATGTGTGCACAACGGTACTCAGAGAAACTGAATTGATAGGATAGATAGATAATTGGTTGACAGATAACAGAAAATAAAATGGCAACTAGATTAATGATTGCATGCTAACTAATATATAGGATATATATGTAGCAGATAGATAGCTGACAGAAAATTATATATATTATGTATAATTTATAATATATACATATATAAATTATACATGTAGGAAAGATATTTGAAAATAAATTGATTACTAATAAATGAATAAAGATAGTTGAGAGGTAGATAATGCACACACATAGATGGATATATGATAGTTTAATAATGCCTAGAGAAGATAGATAGATAGATACATAGATAGATAGATACATAGATAGATACATAGATAGATTGATAGATAAATAGATAGATAGATAGATAGATAGATAGATAGATAGATAGATAGATAGATAGATAGATGGATAGATAGACATATAGATAGATAAATAGATGTTAAATGGTTGATGATGAATAGGTAAGGGGAGAGATAGACATATTTTTGAAAGACAAATATGTTTATTAAATTTCAAATGAAAATAAATTCAGGTGATGCCTGATCAGAGGCCTTCCTTGCTTTGTTGATGGCGAACAGAAAACCATATACAGTATTGTTATAATTCACTCTGAAGACAAAGGGCCATGTGATATGGATTTGACTTCTGGGATGATTTCTTGAGAATGAGTGGCTGATGTCACACAGCAGGAAGAACAGAAGTTCTAGTTCAAAAGAGAGAATTAAGTTGTCCTTACTTTTCTGTTCTAGTTTGACCCTCGAAATGGGCAGCATTTATTTACATTAGTGGGATGATTTTATTTACTCAACGTATTTTCTCAAATAACGATGTCTTTAGGAAATACGTTTCTTCCAGTGAGAATGATTAATCCCGTCTTGGCATCTACTGGCTTAATCCTCTTGAAACTCAATGTTCATGATAGCATATAGGTTCTTGTAGCATTCTCCAGGCAAATATTAAAGAGTATTTGGTAAAAGCTATGAAATGTGACAAAAAGAATGTGAGTGGTTTGAGTCTCACAAAGAATGTAAGAGGAAATATTATCTCTAATCATTATGGCTGCCATTTATGGATAAGTATACAGTAGGTGTGAGTGGAATACAGTAGTTTTGGGTGTGGGCTAATGGAATACTAAAGATGATAGCTTCAGCCTTTGATGATGCAGATGAGCCTTTCATCACAGGAATAACTGTTGCCTTCATTTAGACTAACATACAGTCTCCACTCAGACAATAAATGTCCTACAATATGAGAACTCTCTAGAGCGCTTGCATTTGATGAAAATCATAGATACGTGAACATGTTTTGCTGTCTGAAATCTTCCTGTACTTATCGATTAACAACCTTTGGACAAACCCATTATGCATAATACATTTCAGGAATGACTAATATAGCAGGTCATAATTGCTAAGAATGTTTTAGTTTTTATTCTTTTTTTTTTTACTTTTATTTTTAGATATTGGGAAAAGTTAAAATTAAAAAAAATATTCTTGATTTAGGCATGTGTATCCAAAAGTATTATGTGGTCTTGAAAACACATGCCTGACAACATAAACCTAACTTGGGGAAATCGCTATGTTCTACCTTATTGGAAGGTGACATAACTGGAAAAATCAGTCACTGATGTATGTTAAAGGACAATGTTCAACATGTTTTAAATCTGAAAGCAGAGCCTTGAGGAAGGTCACAGAGGCCAAATATGTGTTGCTCATGCAGAGTATAGACTGTAAGTATGTTCAAACCACCAACAATTATTGATTCATGACAACATCTAGTAACAATGGTTACACACAGTCACATACACACATACAAGTATGCACACTTGTACACACATGCAAATGCATGTGCATTCATATACACACACAAACACAAACAAACACAAACACACATGTTGTTATTTTTTCAAAGTTCAATGATAGCCTGGGTCAAACTCTTTTTTTCTGATATCTTCTGCAGGTACCCTTTAGAGCTTGTATATAGAAATATAAACTAGGTAATCTCCCATAAATCATGGTTTGTTGCAGTGTGTGTATGTGTGTGTGTGTGTGTGTCTGTGTGTGTGTGTGTATGTATGTGTGTATGTGTGTGAGTGAGTGACAGAGAGAGAGAGAGAGAGAGAGAGAGAGAGAGGGAGAGAGAGAGAGGGAGAGGCTGTTCAAGGACTTTGAATATAATCTGCTCACATGCATTACAGAATCTTTAGAAAATCTAGTCAAGTCTGTGGCTTATCAGTGACTCATTGTATACAGTGTTATAGCTAATGAATGAAATAAAAAAATGAATCTGCTTTTTCTTCAGATGGAGCAGGGAATTTCAAATAGGGCTTTAGAGTGCAGTTCTACATAATATTGATTAATTGTCTTTTATTGAAGCATCCTGTGCCAAATGCAATGTATAAAGCAATAGGCATAGAGATCATACTAGGAAAATAATTTTCTAAAGAAGAAATGCACGTATTTATCCCCTGCCTTTGGCATTCATTTATTTTATTCTGCAACAACCTATTGATCTCAACTGAAATTGAGGGTGGGCTACTCACTGGTGATAAGAACATAGCTAGGTCAGAATGCTGGACTTTGAAGACATGCTGTTTTCACAAGAAGAGAAATGGAAATAAAGGAAACATCATAAGAAGTGTAGTTGTTTATAATTACTGCCAAAAGGTACATGTGACAACATGATTTATCACAACAGTAATATATTATAAAAATGAATTCTGAGAGAGCATTATAAACTGCATTTCTGACTATTGTTTTAATATTTTAAAATCTATTTTTACCTTTGGTGTTATGCTACTATACATGATGCTCCAGAGACAGTTCAGTGTTTTATTCCTGGCTCTGTTGCCTAGAATAAATAATCAGAAGGGCTATTTTTGAGTCAAAGAATACCAACATTTTAAGGCCTGCTATGTCAACCTGATATAACCTTGAGTTGCCTGACAGGGAGTTTCAATTGAATGATTGGTCAGACCAGATTGGCATATGGGCATGTCTGTGGGTGGCTGTTGTTGTTGTTGCTGTTGATCAATTAATAATTCAAGGATGATTCATCCCACTGTGGAAGTTACCATTCCTTAGAAAGGTATCAATGAGCTTCCTAAGAAAGCTAAAAATGACGTGCACTTGCTGAGAAACATCTCTTGCTTTGTGCTTCAAGTTCTCACTTGAGCTCCTCCTTCCTTGACTTCCCTCAGTGGAGTACTGTGACCTAGGAGGGTAAGCCATGACTTCCTAGAAAGCAGCCTTTGATCTGGAGGACCAAAACCTTGAAGGGTAATTCAAGTGAACCCTTTCTTCACCAAAGTTGATTTTTTTCTGTATTTTATCATTGCAACAAAACAAAACTAGGCCATTATGTATACACATACACACAAACACACACATACAATGTATATATATATTATATATAATATATGCATATATTATATATAATTAAATATTATAGATATAGATATAGATGATATATATGATATAGATATAGAGATAGATATGCATATACATATAATATATATGACAAACATAATATATATATATATATATAATGTTTTAAATTTTTCATTGGTTATTTTATTTATTTACACATCAAATGTTATACTTGGGCCAGGTATTGGGGCAGTAGTGGTGGTGTCACCTGTGCTCTTAGGTGTGACAGCACTCCTGGGAGACAAGCTCTTTCTGGGCAGGATTGGGGTGCAGAAGGAATCTGCCTTTCTAGAAGTATACAAAGCTTCTTATTCCACAGCCTCCTTACTCACTACACAATTATGTGTATTACTTTTATTTATGCATTGGGTAAAAGTTACCATGTTTCTTGAAATAAGAGTGTCATTTCATATTAAATTATATTATTTTGATCATTGTCATTTCCCAATTTTTATTACACTGTAGAATCCATATGACAAGTGATGGTTTCTTTTTTTTTCTTGAGCTATTTATTTGGGTATTACTTATTTCCTCATTTAGTGAATGATGTGATCTTAAATAAACAGAAGTAACTGACAATATCACATGTTTTAAATGTATTTTATTTTCTAGGACTCTTCCAAAATAAAAATAACAATGTAGCATATTTGATTTTGTTTTATTCAGTTTCCTTTCATACCATAAATAAAAAAAGAGGAGGAAGTCCTGTATAATGGTGTACAGTCTGACTGACAGATTAGATCACATTAAGATGGGACATGTTCTGATGATAAGGTCACACTAAACATGTTATGTGCAGCAATGCTGATCTGAACAGGTGTTAGAAATAATGTTATTAATTTACTCTTCATGTGAAATTGAATCACTGTATCTACTATATTGGAACAATGGCATTTGTTTACCTAAATGTGAGGCATGAAAATGGAGTGTAGAGGTTTCAATGAGGCTAGCTTTCATCTATGAAGCACAGTGACCTCTGTGATTTGAGAGGCCTCTCCCTCTAAGAAAGGGTAAGGAAGGAAGTGCACACTTCTGCTGTAACAACTCTCCACTGTTCTCTTGCCGAGACTGATGCATCTGACCAGGCTCAAGCGCCTGCATCTATCTCACAGATTGTAGGAGTTGTTTGTCAGTAATCTGCAGAGACATCTTCAACGGGAGTCTTCCCAGTATGCTCACAAGGCATCATATCTGTGTGACATGCCAGGCAAAGAATGGCAGCATAGTATTTGCCTGAGATTTACAAGTTGTAGCATTCATTGATTAAACACACTTTTCTTTTTCTTTTTCTTTTCTTAGATATTTACTTTATTTACATCTCAAATGTTAACCCCTTTCCACATTACCCCACCAAAAACCCACTATCCCACCTCCCTCTCCCTGCTCACCCTCCTCCTAATTTCCTGACTTGCATTCCCCTATTCTGAGGAATCAAGCCTTCACAAGACCAATGGCCTCTCCTCTCATTGATGTCTGAAACAGCCATCTTCAGCTACATATGTAGCTGGAGCCATGGGTCCCTCCAATGTGTACTCTGGTTGGTGGTTTAGTCCCTGAGACCTCTGGGGGTACTGGTTGATACATACTATTGTTCCCTGTGGAGCTGAAAACCTCTTCAGCTCCTTGGGTCCTCTCTTTAGCTGCTCCATTGGGAACCCTATTCTCATTCTATTGGTTGGCTGTGAGTTATGGGTGTTTTGATCCACTTTCCAATAAGGATCAAAGTATCCACACTTTGGTCTTCCTTCCTCTTGAGCTTCATTTGGTCTGTGATTTGTACATTGAGTATTCCAACCTTTTGTGTAATATCCACTTATCAGTGATTGGATACTGTGTGCATTCTTTTGTGAGTGGGTACTTCACTCAGGATGATAGTTTCTAGCTCCATCCATTTGCCTAAGAACTTCATGAATTCATTGTATTTAATAGCTGAGTAGTACTCCATTGTATAAATGTACCACATTTTTTTGCATCCATTCCTCTGTTGAGGGACATCTGGGTTCTTTCCAGCTTCTGGCTATTATAAATAAGGCTACTATAAACATAGTGGAGCATATGTACTTATTACATGTTGGAGCATCTTCTGGCTATATGACCAGGAGTTGTATAGCTGGGTCCTCAGGTAGTGCTATGTCCAATTTTCTGAGGAACTGCCAAACTCATTTCCAGAGAGGTTTTACCAGATTTCAATCCCACCAGCAATGGAGGAGTTTTCCTTTTTCTCCACATCCTCTTCAGCATTTGATATCCCCTGAATTTTTGATCTTGGCCATTTTGACTGGTGTGAGGTAGAATCTCAAGGTTGTTTTGATTTACATTTCTCTGATGATTAGGGATGTTAAACATTTCTTTAGGTGTTTCTCAGCCATCTAGTAATCCTCAGTTGAGAATTCTTTGTTTAGCTCTGTACCCCATTTTTAAATTAGATGTGTTCTTTATTTACATTTCAAATGTTGTCTCCTTTCCTGGTCCCACCCCCCCCCCCAAAAAAAAACACAGGGACCCCAATGGAGGAGCTAGAGAAAAGACAGGAGGAGCTGAAGAGGTTTGCTGTGCAATACAAAGAACAACAATATAAGCCATCCAGTATTCCCAAAGCTCCCAGGGACAAAACCATCAACCAAAGAATACCCATGGCTACAGATGCATAGGCAGCAGAGGATGGCTTTATCAGACACCAAAGGAAGGAGAGGCCCTTTGTTCATGAAAGGCTCAATGCCACATTGTAGAGGAATACCAGGACAGGGAAGAGAGAGGGTTGATTGGGGAACAGGGAGAGTGGAGATGGCTTATGGGATTTTGGGGGGGGGGGGTCCAGGAAAGGCGACAACATTTAAAATGTAAATAAAAAATATATCTGCTTAAAAAATAAATTTCTTTAGGTATGATGGACATTTTCACTATGTTAACCAGTCCATGAATGATTTCTTCCTGCACCCAGAGATACAGAGCTACATACCCAAACAAAATCACAAGAGAACAGTTCTCACAGGAGTACTTAATACCAGTGTAGATATGGAGAACAGGTCTCCCAGGAGCACAGATACAGAGGCTTGAATGATAGATAAGTCACAGTCACAGACAGCAACACCAGCTAACATCAGACAAACCAGATGGCAAAATGCAAACACAAGAACATTATCAACAGAAACCAAGGCAACATCTGAACCATGTTCTCCCACAACAGCAAGTCCTGGATACCCTAACATAGCAGAAAAGCAAGATCTGGATTTAAAATCACATCCCATGATGCTGATAGAGGATTTCAAGAAGGACATAAATAACTCATTTAAAGATGTACCCCATTTTTAATAGGGTTATTTGGTTCTCTGGAGTCTAACTTCTGGAATAACAAACCCAAGATAGTGAAAACTATTCTCAAGAATAAAAGAACTTCTGGAGGAGTCACCATCCCTGACCTCAAACTATACTACAGAGCAATAGTGATAAAAACTGCATGCTATTGGTACAGGGACAGGCAGGTAGATCAATTGAATAATATTGAAGAACCAGAAATGAACCATGACACCTAAGGTCACTCTTTGACAAAGGAGCTATAAAACCATCCAGTGGAAAAACCTATTTTCAACAAATGGTGCTGGGTCAACTGGCAATCAACATATAGAAGGATGCAAATTGATCCATTCTTATCTCCCTGTACAAAGCTCAAGTCAAAGTGGATCAAGGACCTCCACAAAAACCAGATACACTGAATCTAATAAAAGAGAAATTGAGGAAGCACCTGGAGCACATAGGCACAAGGGAAATTTTCCTGAATTGAACACCAAAAGCTTATACTCTATGATCAAGAATTGACAAACATGACCTCATAAAATTGCAAAATTTTTATAAGGCAAAGGATACTGTCAATAGGACAAAATGGCAATCAACATATAGGAAAAGATCCTTACCAATCCTACATCCGATAGAACGCTACACCCAAGTGCTCTAGTCCACTCTGTGATTCTCTTAAGTTATCCCACTATTTGAACTAAAATATTTTTGTTGTGGTTATTGATTATTTGACTAAATTTACTAATAGTAGATATTTTTAATTGCCACTTAGCATTCTGACCAGGACTTATTTTTACCAGTGAAATATGTGTGTGAAACAGATCAGTTCCTGAAGAATTGAGAAATTTAGAGTTTCCTCTGTTGCTCTGAGATGCTTTCCAGGAATAATTGAGGTTGGCTAAGTACCCAAGCTCTGCTACATCTGGCCAGTGTGAGAACCAGCTAGAGTCTGAATCTCTTGAGAGTCGGTTCTCTATGTACCAGCCTAGGACTTGCGGCATTGTTGTGCCTGGTTTTGTCTGTAACATCCTACGTCTAGCAGCCTGGTGTATCTGGTTCCACCTGTACCATCCTGTCTTGAAGCCTTGGTGTGTCTGGTTTATTATTAGTATTTCTGCTTCACACTTGGCGTGTCAGGTTTTCTACTTTATTTGTGTTTCCAGGGCTACTTCAGTCTCATGCTGAGCTGTTATATACATATCCATTGACCTGCTTATACATTTTCCTTTTGCCTTTATTTTCTGCCCATGACCCTGCTAATTAGATCATAAACATGTAAGTTAATATGAAAAAAATATAATGATCAATTTAGTGTAAGATTTGCATGGAAAGTGTATCCATAAAGAAATGAAAAGGCAAGGAAATGATTAAGCCTGGATGTTTTGCTGGAGGATGGAATGTGGTATACAGTGAAATTATAGAGAAAATATATGAATTGTGCATACTGGGCCACGGGACTGGAACAGAAATGTGTAGAGTAATGACTATGTTGTGTAGCTATGTGTAGATATAAATATATCTCTTACTCAATCTTTTTAGTACTATAGAGATGGCACATCTCGTCATACTGTATATTGTAGACACAGATATGACTATGACAGTCTGTTTAAACTGC
The DNA here is from genome assembly GCF_947179515.1 of Apodemus sylvaticus. NCBI lineage: Eukaryota > Metazoa > Chordata > Mammalia > Rodentia > Muridae > Apodemus > Apodemus sylvaticus. Next base: position 118,484,090 of record NC_067478.1, on the reverse strand, counting down.
TGTAATGGCTATAAAGGCACATCAGCAATTATATTGTGTTCCCCTGACTCTGGAGACCTGGTGTCTGCCATCTGCCTGTCTTATTGACCGTGACATCTTCTATGTGTGTCTTCACATAACTAAATGGCCTTTCTAGCTCTCTGAGTTTGTTTTCTAAGGACCTGATTAATCTCAAGAGGTCTAAACTCCTAATATGGTCACTTGTGTGAAATTTCAATATAGAACTGGAACATTCACTAAGGCCAGAGATGAGTAAGCTTTGTATATAAAACATGATAAATCATTTGGCTGACTCATAATTAAGTGACCTTCAAACAGTTTAGTTCACTAAAATGGAATGACTATAAATTATATTTGCATTTTCTTTTAAATATTATTAATGAATGAGTGATTCTTTTAAGAAAATAAAGAGAAGCAGAGTTTTAGCAATGCCATAAAATTGATACATTCAGGATTTCTGAGTTGAGTACCTTAGAATGTTCCAGATAACCATGTAAATCACAACTCAGATGAGAGGAGTGACAAGGCGAACAACATGATCTCACTTCTGAATTGTTTCATTCTTTGATTTGGTTAGTTCTACACTGTCAGGAAACTTGTGGCAAATTTAAGCCAATGTTTTTTTTCCTACTGCCTGGGGCAACTGTTCTACTAAGAAAAATCATTCAGACAGATTCCAGAAGCAACTCAGTACATGGGAAACTGTGACTTACCCCAAATATAAAGTCTATGGGCTGTGAGGAAGCCTCATTCCTTCCTGTGCATGCACATCTGATGTTGACTAGTGCTGCCATCATTCCTCTTCAGATTCCAGCATCCTCTCACATAAAAACATCTATTTTGGGGCTCATGGTGGATTTGAGATGTATGTACATTTTCTTACTCAAATGTGCAATATTTCTTTATTTTACCTTTTTTAGAGTTTAATATGTGGAGTGCATGAACACAGAATTCTAATGAAACCAGGACTGAAATCTGCTTTAGATTTATACCAAGATCTGCCCTCTAAATATTGATTGGTGTACAGTTTTGAAACTGACAGGAAGCTCTTTGGAGGAGCTAAAGGTTGCTTTCTGCTATGAAATTTCAATGTACAAAATACTGGAGATGATTATGTATTAATGGTTCCTAAATATACATCTCCACAAGAAGAATTACCACCCTATTCTTGTGTCAAAACAGGGTTACATTTTTGTATGTAAATTGATATTTTCTGCTTAGACATAGGTGGTTTTCACCTTGTACCCTTTGTTTTCATTTTTCCCAGGTCATATTCCTATAGCCCAACAATCTGCAGGCAATATATAAAATAAGGGCTGAGCAGGTAGTGTAAAACTAAAGAGGATCTCAAGCAGTATACAAATGCCAGGACTCTTAGGCATCAAGCAGATGAAGGGACTGCAGGCAATGTGGAAATAAGTTGGCTTCAGGCATGTGACTGCTTGCCCATTCATTCAGAATTTACCCTTGCCTTCTGTCTGGTTCAATTTACTCACAGCTGAATCTCAGCAGCAGTAGCTGATCATCTTCGTGGCATACTGTATCCTGTCTAAGTAATGACAGCTCTGTAATAGCACACTCTGGGTACAAAAAAGGGACCAGGTGACTGGTGCTCAAATTATCATCTTAGAAAACATTCTGTGCACAACCAGGAGGCATAGCAGTTAGTAAAATGTCCTTGGGTATTTATGTGAATCATTAGGAACCATACTGCTCTGTTAAATAGACTCTGTGAGTGGTCAGTGTGGGGGATGGGACATGCCACAGTACTGTTTGACCCTGAGTATGTCACTTAACCACTCTACTATTGTTATGTTTAATTTACATAAAATTTGAAATCACTATTGTAAGGAAACCACAGAAAAAATTAAAATGTATTTAAATAATTTTTTTTACATGATTACTAACTTTACAGAAACAAATGAAGAGATGAAGACAGGCTTATGTGACGTTTGTACTACTGAGCTTTCCTTCATGTGACACTGTGGTGACAGCACGTATGAAGTCAGAATTCTTATTTGATGCTTATTCCACGTGGACTTGGTGAAGTCACCTGGTAGCTCTGCATCTGTTTCTTTGCCTTGGCTCCAGGTGCAGCCCCATGCTTGTCCTGGACTGTGGACTATGAACTGTGGACTGTGGACTGTGGACTGTAGACTGTAGACTGTGGACTGTGGACTGTGGACTGTGGACTGTGGACTGTGGACTTCAAACTGTAGACTGTGGACTGTAGACTGTAGACTGTGGACTGTGGACTGTGGACTGTGGACTGTGGACTGTGGACTGTGGTCTGAGAAGGTGCCAGACACAGACACAGTTTCTCTTGTCTTCATGGTGTACACCATTAATGAACTGTATACTGTTAATGGTGCATATGATTAATGCAATGTACACTCATTTAGAGACAAACATCTTACAGTTCTACACCTTTACACATTCATCCACTATGAACATATGAGCTGAGCATGCTTTTGTGTCAGAGAATTTGTCTACCACAAATATCAGGGAGTCTTGGTTATATTTTAATACAACAAATAAGAAATATGAATATTATGAAGCTACATAAATTATGTGTTTTAGAAATGAATACTCTCTAGATATTTCTATCTCTAGATATAACTACATGCTTACAGTTAAAGTGGAATGTGAAAATATACATTTATTAATTTCAATTCCTGTTCCCTTATGAATACTTTTCCTATTTAAACCATATAACATACAACAGCATTTTTATCACCAATATGTTATTCCTTTTAAAAATGCTTATTTTTGATTCCTGTACGTGAGTGTGTATGTATATGTATATATGTGTGTGTGTATGTGTGTATATGTGTATGTGTATTATATACTAATATACGGAATATATATAATTATATAATGCATATATACACAAAAATATATACATAGATATGCACATGATAAATTATAATGATATAAACATATAGTATACATACATATATAATGAATTATAATAATATAAATCTATATTATATATTAATATTTAATATATATAGTGTGTTTATGTATGCAGAATTATGCATATTATATATATATATATATATGTGTGTGTGTGTGTGTGTGTGTGTGTGTGTGTGTGTGTATGTGTGTGTGTGTATGTTGAATTTCAGTTATTACACACTGAGTACATAGGCAGGACCCTTTCGGTTGTAATTACTGAGTGAATTAGCCACTTCTTGCATGTTTGTCCTAAAATGACACACACTCAGTTAAATCCACAGTTCTTTTATTTTTATTAAATTTCTTATTGTAATTTCTTGTTTGCTGAATGGCTACTGGGAGTAAGTATAACATCTGAAAATTCCTTTTTCTTTAGTTCCTTGCCCAGATTAGGATGATTAAAAGAGCTTTGAAAGCACAGTGACTGTTAACTAATTGACCAACCCCACATAAGTGTGTCCTGTAAAATTTTTCTCATATTTATTTGTTAAATAAAGCTATTAATTAAAAAGAATAGCTAAGATGATTAAATGTGAAATGGCACTGTAGGGATTTTATGCATATGGAGAATAATTCTGGAACACAGACAGGGTCCCCAATGGAGCAGCTAGAGAAGGGACCCAAGGAGGTGAAGAGGTTTGCAGCCCCACAGGAGTAGCAATAATTTGTTGATACAGGCATATGATTGAATGGAAATAAATGATTGCAGCTAAAAAACTAACCCCCACATCATGCTCCTCTCAGACAGACTGTAGCTAGCCCTCTGACATTTATGTTTAGGTAGGAATGAGACACGAAGCAGTCATTGAGTCCAAAGCCTGAGTATCTCTGTGTTAAAAAGTGATTACTTGCCTTTTTTTCATTCTTTAAGCTTTTTTTCCACTCTGGAAGCTCTTTAAGCTTACAGTCAGTCTTATAATTACTTTTATCATGCCAAAAATGAAATCTAGAGTATCTTTAGAATTAGATTACCAAAGAATTTGGAAATAAATTTCTATAAGACATCTGAAAAAGATTTTGATTTGCCTAAATCTGAACATTCACATATTTCTTATGGTTTTGTGGCACTATTAATTGTTGATGACCACAAGGTTGCTGGTCAGCTTTTTAGATCCTGGGATATCACCTGGCCCACAGGACTTACACTCTAGCCTTTCCTCTTTTCACTCCTGCAGAGCTTCAAAACACCATCAGCTATGCATCTTCACCATCAGAGATGTGTTTGCACTTTGCAGAGTAAGTACAGTTTCTTTTTATTTTCATCATCAAATTTTCTTTCAATTTAACCAAGAGGCTGATCAGACTGGGCAGAAGACATAGTGTTCAAATCGGAAGTTTTATAGTTCATATTATGAACAATTCTTTCTTTATCCTGAGACACAGAGGTAGTAAGTACAGAGATGGTCTGGTAAGGTCACAGTGGCACAGACACTTGCTGTAGTTTTGAAGTATCTGAACATGGTGGCAAATGGTCAAAGCATTGCTATTCCCTGGGCTATTACATATAAAGGTTCTAATGTAGCCACCTTAAGGTTCCCTTGTAGTTTTACTCAGGACCACAAGGGTCCAGGTATACTGAGATAATTAACAAGAAACTGGCATTCTCCTTAGGTTACGGTTCAAGAAAAACCTGAGCAGTTCTATGATTTAGCTCCCATTCCTTGAGCTCCTTTCCCCAGACTGAGGAAGTCTGTGGGATCTTCATCCAGAGTCCTCAGAAAAAAAATTTCATGTTTCCTGGGCTGCTGTTGATTGGACCACTAAATCCCAGGCACTTTAATATGTGCCTCCTCTAATCATGAGTTTCACACAAATGCCATCAGAAAAAAAAAACAAAAACAAAAACAAAAAACCAAAAACACCTCTCTCAGTCTCTACCATTGTGGGAATTTCTGGAAAACTTTGTCACTAAGCCATTTTCAGTTGGGGAAAGGGAAGTTTATTAGGCCAGTAGACCATATCTGATCACTCCATAATGGCACTGACCTCAGGCCTGGGGTTCAGCAGTCTATTGCTGTGTTTGAAAGCAGAAGTGAGTTAGAAGGAAGTGAACATAGAAATGGGTGTACATGGCAGTAGATGACCATGGCTGAGTAGGATAAAAGTCCTTGAGTCCCATATTCTCAGTACCTTGTGTTGCCATAGGAACCTGGTGTAGGACAGAACTCTTTAAACATGGGGATTTCTGTTTTAACATGTAGCATTTTGGGGAATTTTCAACACACTGCCTCCAGGCCACTGACTTCATTCTTCAAAGCCTCATTGGGTTAACTTTTCCTGGAAAGATGGATTCATATATATTCCTCCTGGAGAGGACTCACTGACAATCCAAAACACACAGGAGTCCACCCAAATGCATCTTAGTGAACCAATGAGTCCAGCTGAAGTTACTCACAGGAACATGGGTGGGGAATTAAATTGAATCTCTCAGTAATCACTACCTGTGTATACACAGGAAAATGTGAGACCTCATGAGCCTTTATCTCCTCTATAAGTGAACATTAGTAGGCACAAAGCTGTAAGGTTCTCATGCTAATCATCACAACGCAGGCCATAGCCCACCTAAAGGGCAGTTATATCATGAGATCTCATAGCAGGTTTAGTTCTCATTAGGCTGGAGCTGGAGTAGGCAGTAGTGACAGGCAAGTGTAAAGTACAAATGAATATATGTGACCTTTTAGAATTCTTATAGAGAAATATTGACATGTGGTTATTTGTTAATGCCTTATACAAGAGTCTCCCTGGATCACCTTGTCTCACATATGTGGAAAGCAGTTGGGAGTTTCCTCTGATGGACTGTAGAGCAGGTTTTCACCTGGCTTCCGATCTGCCAGTGACTGTACTGTGAAACTCTTGATAACTAAGACTGTGAGAAATGGATGCATTATTTTCTTTGTTTGGTTGGTTTTGTTTTTGTTTTGCCTATAAGATGACTTAGCCTACTTGGTCACATTAACTTGCATGGCTAACACAAGAAACTGGCTGGAAACTCTTGGAGGAGTTCATACTTTCAAGAACAGGCTGTGGGATGCCTTCATATGTTCAGAGTGAAGGGGAATTGAAGATATTCACATTCGAGCCTGTTATATTTAGTGAGTAGTAGTATGGGGTTTGAGTCAATACAAATTTGCATCTTTGTCATGTGTCCAGCCCTTCTTGTTTGTATCAGATGAAAGAGTCCCAAGGGTAACTCTTCTTTTGTTCTTCAAAGCAACCTTTGTAACATTTTGTTTTGTATGCATTAGTGTGTTTACTTAAAGTCTCTCTTAAATATCCCCACAGGCACACCTTGTGTCTGCTTTGACTTTGGTTCTTATCAGGGTTTCCATGTATCTGCAACAATGACATGCTCAGTCAGATTAGCTTTGTTTGTACAAACACAGGACTAGAATATAGGATGTGTCCCAGAATCTGGAACCTTGCACACTAGATGTCAGGGGCAACACCCTCATGCTGGAGAAGGGGGATGCTTCCTCGGGATCTTGATGAATGTTACCAGTGTTTACTCAGCAGATCAGGTACACAGTTCTTTGTGTTGAAGACAGATTATCCCACACAGTTTAAACCCTGAGTTATTGAACATTCTATTTCTTAGCTTTCCACCCCAGGACATTAGGCAATAAAACGAAAGGAGTGGCAACTGCAGAGATTTTCTGCCAGAGCCTGCACACAACAAGGTATTTCTGGAGCAATCTCCTTATTTATTATGTTAGTACAGTTTTTCTTTTTCATTTACTAGTATGATTTATTATGGCAATATTCAAGCTGTATTTGAGAGTTTATTGTTTTACTTGGAGCATCTTAACCTATTAGCTTCTGTTATTAGTCTTATTTATTTATTTATTTATTTATTTATTTATTTATTTATTTACTTATGTATTTATAGACAGATTCTCACTATGTAGCCTAGGTTATCCTATGATACACTTTTCTATTTCCTCTGTGCCCCAAGTACCAGAATTAAAGGTGGGTACGGTACACTCAGCTTGAGTTTTTATTTTATCCAAAACCAAACTCAGAATTTTAATATTTGGTAGATTTAATGTCTGTAGCTTGGCAGGAGCTCACTCTTATGAGATTTATGTCAGATTAAGATGCCTTAGACATTCAAAGTGTAAATGGAAAAAATGAGCATTGTTTCCACCCACCATAGCTATTTTGTATTTCATGGTTAAGGATGGGTGGGCAGCTGCAGCCAGTGTTCTGGTGCTGGCAACTGTGTAACTGCAGAAATAATCCTCAGAAGCATTTGTAAATGAACATTCTTGGGTTTCAGTTTCAGAGATTCATGAGTTTAGTGTCCTAAAAATCTACCAGAATAGTCAGACTTAAAGCCTGTGTCCCATAGTCATTGTGGAAAGGAATGACTTATGAATATGTCTTTAGCCCTTCTTTGAGTGTTACATTTACTGCATTTATTTTCTTTCTTTCTTTCTTTCTTTCTTTCTTTCTTTCTTTCTTTCTTTCTTTCTTTCTTTCTTTCTTTCTCTCTTTCTATATTTATTTGTGTGGGTTTTTTTGAGGGAAGGATGGTGAGTATGCCAATGTGTACTGGGTAGAGGACAACTCATGGGAGTTGATTCTATCCTTACACAACATGAGTCCCAAGAATTAAACTTAGATTCACTCTTGCCAGCAAGTGTCTATGGCCACTGAGCCATCTCATCCACCAATGTTTTCTCACACAGTGACCCCTATGTGACCTTTAACCAGCCAATGGTTTCCATTCATACTCAAGTATAGTTAGAGCTGAAATCTATTTGTGCTCCTGTGATCAATCAGCTATTTTCTGTTTATAATTGCATTGCATGTTTTGTTGTGTTCTTATGATGACGGCTGCCATGGTCATGTCCTTTGATGGCTGTAGGAAGAGGATGGCAATTCTTTGTGATTCTAAGTGAATCACGAGTTAAACACAGCTACTGGAAGCTTCGGTGTCACAGTGCCTTCTGGAACAGTGATCAGAGAAGCATCTGGCTTTAGTTATGAGCATGTATAGAAATGAAAGTCCATCAGAGTTTAGCTTCTCATGTAGTCATTTTGAAGTATAACCTCAGCCAAAGAGACAAGACTTCATCTTTTGCCTCAGAATCAACTGTGAATTATACAGTATTTATCCAGGTTTATAAAACTTTAGATTTCTGACAACTTCAGGTGAGAACCATGAGCCAGTGTTATTCTTAGAGGATACTTGGTTTCTAAGCTCAGTTAGAAGTGTCTTGCTGTTCACTTCCACACTGTGAGTGACATCTTAAGATTTTCATATCAACTGTAATTTTATATTAGAAAAACTCTTATGAGCAGCTTTCTACTGTGTTTATTTTTCCTTGCCCACAAAAAGCCCAAGGAAGAAAGATGAGCCATTTTTCCATTGTTACCTTGAACCCATTTTTTTCTCTTGTTTAGTCTATTGAAATGCAGTATCCAGTTACTTTGAAGTCAATACACCTGGTGATGACTATCTGGAATGTTCTATCAATAACAGCTGATGTAACAACTTCATTGTGTCTTACATGTTCTGTGATAATACAACAGAGTGATATCTGCTTTTGTAAACAACTGTGATTAATACTTTGGTTCAGACATTCAAAATTCCTCTATCAATGTACTATATGTATATCACTTCATAAGATTTTCTGCTAATAAGCCTTGCCTTAGACTCATTGTGCCTCACATGCACATGTGAATGCTTTCCCAGTTTTGTTATATAGTGTCAGAGACCTGTCACTTCAATTTCTCCTTTGTGATATTAATGAAGAAATTAACATCTAGAGAACTTAACATGCATCAAGTACCATTTCCTGAAGATGAAGCCCCAAGTTAACTTCTGTTACAATTTTCTTCGGCAAGTAATTGAACATGTGCAGCCTTTTATGTAAGGTGATCTGTGAGCTACAAAAGTCCATTCTAATGCCCAATGATTATGATTTCTGTCTTCTCTCATGTTGCATAATTAAGACTCATGGACATGAACTTTTGATCAATATAGATTCTTATAGAATACACCTCTATAAGACAGGTGTACAATGATAGTTTTTAAAATTATATTCTTGTACATGAGACATTTCTTGGAGTAAACTAGATAGCCTCAAAGCCCTAGATGATGACTGATTCAATGTGTGGTATATTGAGGAGCATGAGCCATTATTTATAAAAAAATATTTATTTGACCTTCCTTGGTGAGTAAAAAATACGAAGGGTAAGATGAAATTAAATCCTGTGTTGTATGAAGAATTAATAGATCCCCTGTCAATTTGATCAGACTGCCTTTGCCCAGAAAACAGACCTGGCTCCACACAGAGAGGTCAGGATCCCCAAGCTCTTCCTGGGGGGCAGACTGCCTGCAGCTCCCTGTCCCCCAGGGTGCTTGTAGTATAGCACTAACACAAACTGAGAACTCAGCAATACTTACCAGATGAAGAAGAGGCCATTTCTTATTAACACTTCAATTCCAAGAAGCCAAGGAAGCCATTTTTCATAAATTGGCTTTTAAATAAAGATTGAAATCTTCCATTAGAAGAGTAAAGGAGTATTTATTAGCAAATAATTAAATCCATTTGCTGTAGACAAACAGTTTTTAATTCAGGATATCAGGCCAAGTAAGCAAAGGTTGTACCAAATTAGTAAATTTACTATCTAATAAAGCTAAAGGAAGGTTAACTAAGAACATTCAATACAAGCCAGTAAACTACTACATAATTAGACACAATAATGAACAAATGCCAATAGGCATTCTACCAAAGCTCAAAAAGAAACTGTTTATAAACTAATACTTATGAGGGCCGAGCCCTTCTACATTGCCATATTAATGAGGAGAAAGGGCATTCGGGTTGTGTTGGAGATCCAGACCAGCATGGAAAGGAGAAGGGAATGTACCATTGACAATAAATATCATAGACAATAAGTTCCTTAACAGTAGAACAAGATGTCTGTCAGATCTTAGGTTTCCTTGCTAATACAAACCAGGAACAGACATTACAAGATTTTAATTACTGATTACTTATCAAGACAATGGGTCTGAAATATATTTCTCACCCTGTGAAAAAGATGTGGCATTCTGATCTGTTCAAACTATCCTAAGATTATGTTCTAATAGTAGGCTTTCTGGAAAAGAAACTAGATACTGTCCCTCCCTCTAGAGTTAATCTAAGTGGAGCTGTCAGTAACCTGGAAAGAAAAACATCACAGGAAGCTGCCCATCCTAGAATCTTTAAGTAGTTCAAATCTTATAATAATATGTGGGTCAGCACAGTGGTCCATTGGACACTGTCTACCTCACTGTTCAAAAGTGCTCTCTTACCCTATAGTAAACCTCACCCACCTTGGACGCTACACTTGATGAGTATTGTGTAAATTCACAGGATTAGGAAGCTATGGAGTAGTCAAGGAAATATCCTGGTACCAGAAAAAGTTTTTTTTCCATAATATACCAACATCCTGGATCCCAGGGAGTTACAACAGCACCCAAGAATGGCAATTCCTTAAAGCAGTGGCTCTTGACTTTCATGATACTGTGACTTTTTAATATAGTTCTTCATGTTGTGAACCCAACCATAAAATTGTTTTGACTCTACTTCATTACTGTAATTTTGCTACTGTATTACTTGTAATGTGACTATCCGATATGCAACTCCCAGAGGTATCACAGTCCACAGGTTGAGGAACCGCTGCTGCATTAAAGGGAAAATGCAGGTCTTTGGCTACTGGTCAGATTAGAATTTGAATTGTTCTAGTGTCCTTGAGAGGAAGGCCCTACTGTATTCAAGTAACAAGCCCCTACAGGTGACCTTTTTTGAATGTGTCAAAATGTCAGAATAAAGATTATAAAAACTGCCAGAAATTAACATCCATATAGTATATAGGTGTTTGGTTTTTCCTAATACCTTTGAGAATGGTTATTGACCAAAAAAAAAAAAAGCAAAAAGAAAAAGATTTTATAAGATATATTTAAGATCACAGCCACTGGCATTCATGCCATTTCTTTTACAATATAAGCTATATATCATGGACCATCAAAGAAGACTATGAAAGGTCACTCGGAGGCATGTTTAACTCAATTACTGAGAAAAGCTTCATGGCCACTTACACATAATCAGTGGCTATTTTTTCAATGGGGCCTATATCTTTTCTCCAAAGCTAGATGTTTGGAGTTTTTTTAATTAAATTCCTTTGGGTCAGACAGACTTAACCTGAAGGTTTTAGAGCAATCTTTTTCCCTTACCTAACAGAAGATAACTGACTACTTTCAGCCAGATGAAGAGAAGGCAGCCATTTAAAATTATAGTAGAGTTGCAGGTTCTATTGAAGGGTTGCTGCTATTTAAAGCTACAGAGGAATACAAAAGAAAGCAAACATAGAACTTCACAGAATCTTCATTTTCATTTATTTCTTATGTATTTACAGATCACTTCATTGTTGCTCCATACTACTTTATATAGATCCTCAGTTGCCAGGAGCCATTCTCACGTAGATCTCAAAACCTCCTCCTTTCAGCCATCTTACATGCTCAAACCTGCTTTTAGAAGAAAAACACTAGCTTTCAGGTTTGCCAAACAGCAAGTTGATCAGTACATACAGAGCTCACCTGAGTTGTTTAGAACAAACAGAGTTCACCTACAGTTAGGTTACCATAGCAATCTCTTTCCACTTCACCTCCTTGTGATCATTTTAGTTTGCCAGCTTCCTTGAAATCAGCCAGCTTTGTCATGAGATTCTGAGAGACAATTCTGGGAGAGTACTTCCTAGAGACAATGTTTAGATATAGTGCTTTCCCCCTGAAAGACTGTTCCTTGGAGACAATGTTTGTGCCCTCATACCCCCTCCCAACATCCTGCTTGCTTTCCTTTATATTGTGGTGTGTAAAACAACAAAATTTGACAGCTTGATCAGAATACTGTCTTGCTGTCTGTCTCTTGTGTCTCTTGTCCCCCATTCTCTCCTAGGTAGTCCAGGGACTCCATTGACTGTCCTGCAGGTCGGGACACTCAGTCACTTCCATGTAAAGGCTATTAGCACCCATGCTACTAGGACTGACAGACTCTGATTTTCAGGCCTTATAGTTTAACCCCAGTGTCTTGACATTGAGTTGCTTCAACATCTGATATTCATATTCAAATATAGAAGATTGTTCTGGATTTTGTATCCAGATATACTATCAGTGGTCAAGGTGAAAAGCAATCTGGACAGTAGTCTCATACACTCTGTGCTTAATTAAATGGCAATAAGATAACTTAGCCATTCTTGATATTTGAACAAAATTCAGATTTACAAATAGGGTTTATCAAACCCACAAAGGAGGCTCTGTGTATTATGTCTTAATATGATTCAGAACTCATACCTATTAAATTTCCTATTTTCTTTTACCATAAGAGCCTAATACACTTGGAATTATGAAGAAGCTTTTGAACAGCTAAGGTATGTCCTAGAACATTTGTATTTTTCCAAAGAAGTGTGAAGAAGCCATTAGCACAAGTACTTTTCAGTAAGCATGTTTATTTGATGCCAAGAATAGTATATGCCTTAAGATATGAATGTTAAGTATGAGCTTATCTTTGTATCAATATTTAATAAGAAATAAAGAAATTAAACCAAGTCAGCTTCAAAATACATTGGCAGGTGAGAAATCTTACACCTTTGTAATTTTAGGATTTATGGGCTAAGTTATAGAAAATCTGTAAAAGGTGAAAATCTGAAAAAGGACTCCAGTTTCTATTAGGTATGCATTTGAAACAAATCTTATCACATTGGTGCTTCTAATTGTAAACAGAATTCTACTAAATGAAAATGATAATATTATTAACAAATTAAATAATTCTATCATTAATTGAATTCCTAATAAGAACCAGAACATATTAAAATATGGGCATGTACCTATAGATTGACAGAAAATATGCAAACAGTGTATGTCTGTATGTGTGCACAAATGCCTCCTATAATTCTCCTGGAATTAAAGGCTACTCACAAATATGAGGCTTGATATTTCTAATTATCCTGAAAAGTCATTTCACAGATATTTGGGTGCTAATTCTCAATGAGTAGAAACCAATAATTTAGGGTATGTCAGAGAATAAAGTAGATTGAATCTGTACTGATAGTACACAAACTACCTGATGGTGCAACGCTGCAATAACCAGCACCAATGAAGCTGAGACAGGAGAACTACCACAAGTTAGAGGGCAGGCTGAGCTGTGTAGCAAATTCAATGTTTAACAGAGAGACTGTGACTCAAAAAATTTGCAAAGAAAGAAAAGGGCAGACAGAGAGGTGGGAGGGAAAAAAGCAAGACAGAGACAAAGACAGAGAATATGAGAGTGGAAATTTTGTACCCTCAAAAAGTATAGCCTGATGGTAAAAATATTAGTTTAAACTAACAAATCTTCTGTGATAGCAAATCCATAGGAAAGTCAGTGTAGAAATGGAGGTCACCTCAGGGAAACCTGCTTTGGCTCTAGGAATGTCAGGTAGATTTCCCAGGGAACAAGGGACCAAGACTTTCCAAATTAAAGCATTCTACATTAACTGTGGCATACAACTGCTAAGACTTCCCACACTGGTCTATATAGACCTTGAAATAAAACATCATAGATCAGATTACAAATGTTGACATCCTTGTTCTGTTCAAGGGAGATAAAGAAAAGAAGACACATTGATATGTTACATATCAACATATTTCTTACATTTCTTTCTCATAATATTCCATTTGACAAGTTGTGTGCTTCTCAAACAAGGTGAGGCTCAGGAGGGTGGCATCCTGTACTCAATGTATACTGTTGAAGCATGGAGCCGGAAACCCCGAACTCAGTGCTCATCTTTTACCTGACATTGACATAAAGGCTCTTGTAGCTTAGTGACTTTGATGAGGGTGCTAGTATTGGAGAACACTGCATCAGTGGTCAGGATTTATCCTATAATATTTTAGATGTTTACATCCTAACAAGATAGTGTGAGTATGAAATATATTCTCATTTTGAATGTTCGATATGACTTGGAACCTCAATCAATTCAAGTCACTGGTGTGAGTTTTAGTTTACTGAGGACTATAAATTTTTCATGTGTGTAAAATAAATCATCAGCTTTAATAGCATCCAAATAGATGATGGACGGTTGCAAATTCACTCTTTAGGGTTGCTGACATAATGGGTGGCTGTGTGTGAATAGAAATTCCTGCACGTTTACATATTCAGTCAGCTTTTTCTAATTATATCCTGATACTTACCAATCTTTATGTTCAATAGATAGTGTGATAGCATAAAACAGACCTTTAATTATGACAAAGAAGTGACAGATACAATGATATGTACTCATATTTTTACCAAGCCTGCTAGGATACCTATAATTTGATTATGAACTCATACCATTGATGGTATTTTTCAGGAACATGATTACAGGTATTGTCAAGGTAGATAGTCTTGACTGAATGTTGTAATTATAACTATTTTTATGAATACTAGAAGCCTCATTTGGAAGCAGTGTTTCAGAAGTATTATGTTCTTGAATATACAGCTAATAAATAACAAGATTTCTGCATATTTATTTAGCTGCTGGTTGGAGGTTCACTCTGCCTTAGCTTCTTCTCTGTGACAGTATTGTCTAATTATGAGAAAAGCTTGGAATGAGAAAATGATGTCTAATTGGCTGATGTTAGATCTCCTTTTGACATTGGTCCATGTCTCTGCTCAGGAAACTTAAGTTTCAATTTTTAGAGCCTCAGCGTAACTGGCCAAAACTTGTCACATGAAAACCACATGTGTGTAGAATCCAATAATATTCCCAAGAGGAGACTGACTTATAAAATTGTGAGCCTAAAAAGGAGTGGAAGAGTTCCCTTTAACATCAGTCTCAGGTTGAGTTATTCATGCTTGTAAACTCATTCGTTTTAAACTGCTGTTTGCATGACTGAGCAGCACACATTTGGCAGAGCATTTAAAGCTTAATTTCAGTTAGAATAGCTCCATGCTTATGATACTTTATATCATGCAAAAAGCATGCATTTTGAACAGAAAGCTGATATATTGTCCCTTGTGCTGGTCATTTTATTTTTAATTCAATTGAAAACAAAACAAAACAAAACAAAACAAAAACCTTTTTGTTTGAGAGAATAACATTCTTTGGAGTGGTTTTAAAAACCTTTCTTCCCTTTCTACTCGTGTAAGAGATTTATTTTCAAATTTTAATTTTTTTGAAAATACCCGTAATGACATGATTTCTGTTAGATTTCAAACCTGGTACACATGGCTGAGCTGTCTATTTACCATATCAAAGTGAACTTGGACACCAGATGCTCCCATTCTCTACCTGCTATAAGACTCTACTGGCTGGCATACCCTGCCTCCCTACCCTGAACCTTCCAGGCCAGGCTGGGCTCTTCTTCCTATATAATCCAACCATTTTTGCTACAGACTTTTTTTGTGGCTTTGGGCCTCTTGGCACCCGTAGCTGGTTCTCCTGCTCTGCCCTCTCCTTTCCCTTCTCTTGCTTCACATGGCTCAGGGTCATGTCCATAGTGTACTGCCCTTAGTGGACTGTCCAAGATGTCCATGGCTCTGGCTATGATCTACCACATATATACAATAAACATTTTCCTCTACCATACCTAAGACCAGTTATATTTTCTCTTTGTGTTTATTTCCTTCATTCAATTACTGTCTTCTTCCTATAAATATGTCCAAAGATGGTCCTTATATTCACTTGATGTGCATCAGCATTAGCTAAAACAGTCTGGTTAATGTTCAAAAGACACAATGTTTCTGGACTTTGGAGTTAGCAGCGCTAAACCTAACCCAGGTAGTATAGACAGAGCAGAGGGAATAAAGTATACTTTATATGCCTTTGTGACAACCATTACTACATCTGTCTTTCAGTATTTATTCAGGACAGGTCTGGGTTTGCAGCAAGAGTCTCTGGGAGTTCAGCAACTTCACAGTAGAGAAGCTTGCTACCTGGGTCCCTTCAACTTGGTGGGGTCATATGGATAGACCTCTGTGAGTCAACATGTGCTCATCCACCCATAAATACTGTTTTTAGTATTTTTAGTTGTTTTCTATATAGAAGAGATTTTTCCTACATTATTAAGCTCAATCTACTATTCCATTAGATAATAAAACAAGGTATAGTGCAAAGTAGAATATTTTTTTCCACAAGAGTTCACTAGAAAGCCTTAAGAGTACAGATGAGTCAACATCAACATCCCTATCCTATCTGTGCTTCCTTTGCTTCTTGATCTATTAAGAGATTGGAGAGATAAATGTGGGTGATATCCCTGTATTCTTTCCCAAGCCACATCTTATTAAACATATTTTATTATTAATTCCATTATCCTTCTCAACAACAACAACAAAAAAACTACCATATGTGTCACATAAGTGGCCAGTATATAAAAACTCAAAAGGAAATGGGGGGCTTATAAAACACAGAAGCACAACAGAAACATTTATGAGACTATGACCCATGAGATCTCTTGTTGGGTTCTCGGCTGTCACTCATTATCCACAATTCAGTGATGAAGAAATTCCATGTTTAAAATTGTAGCAACTGGCCCATAGTAACACACTCAACAAGAAGTAGGATTTGTTACCTAGAGAGTGAGATTCAAAGCTTCCATGTGATGCTTTATTTCAACTCCTATTACAGATGTCAAATCATAATCCGCTGTGACTTCTTCATTGGCCGAAAAAATGCTGGGACTGCTCCCCCATATGAAATAGTATGCCTTCATGAGAGGAGATCATTCAAGGAAGACAGTTAATAAAATTATAAGCAAATTACAGTTTAAAATAAACAAAGGAAAAAATTGTTTCTGAACCAGATAGTGGGAACAATAACAACCAATAAAAAAAAAGCCACAACAAGAAAATATACAACAAAACCCTGAGCAATGAATTAACATAATAGATAACAAGGGAGAAAGCCTGTGTTTTTATTGAAGATGATGCTTGTGATGGTTAGTTTTTAACTGTCAACTTGACACATCCTAGAATCACCTAGGTAGAGAGAATTTCACAGACACTTGAAGAGGTCTGCTTGGGCGTATTTCTAAGCTATTGACTTTACTAAGCTAGTTGATTGAGAAGTTCCAGCCCACTATAGGCAGCACTGTTCCCTAAACAAGGGGTGCTGAGCTATGTTAGAGAGGGGAAGCTGATGGCAAGCAGGAAGCAAGCATGTATGCAATTATTTCTCTTTGCACTGGATTACAGATACGCTATAATGGGGCATCTCTAGGTTTGGCTGCCTGTGACAGCCCTCCAGTTTTTGGATATAATGTGGAATAATAAACTAAAATAAATCTGCATCCCCTAAGTTACCTTTTGTCAGGAGCAACAGAAGTGAAACTAGAATACTTGGCCTAAGCAGAAAAAGCTGGTAAGATCTGCCTAAATTTTCAAAAGTTTCTCCATCTTTTAAAGAGAATCAATAGGACGAAATAAAGGCAACGGCTTTGTGTTCAAGACCATGATTGTATTCCAAGACAAGGTATTGCCATGTGTTCTGATGTGGTAATGATAGCTATTAATTAGAGGTTTCTTGTGTTTGTTTGTTTGTTTGTTTTTGTTTTGTTTGTTATGTTTTTTGAGACAGGGTTTCTCTGTGTAGCCCTGGCTGTCCTGGAACTCACTCTGAAGACCAGGCTGGCCTCAAACTCAGAAATCTGCCTGCCTCTGCATCCCAAGTGCTGGGATTAAAGGCATGTGGCACTATTGCCTGGCTGAGGTTTCTTTTTTTGATATAACCAAGTGAAGTTTTTTAAAGACTAGCACTGGACTGAGCAAAAGACAAGACCTAAACGTAATATCCTGCCTTCTCTCCAGGGGTATGCTGCACATTCAAAAGCTAATGAGACAGTTAGACAGGAATGGTGAACAGAATGATGCTTCTCTGTGGCATCCAATCTCATTCAGGGAAAGACATTGAGCCATCAGTGAAAGCACTTCACAAGGAACATGTTCCCTGGAATGGGAAATGTAACACATGAGGGAGCATGCCTAAAGGACAGTACTGTAGATGCAGCAGTGGCCAGAACATGTGACTTGAAGAAAAGTGCAGGGTCCATACAAGGACACAGCAAAGACACAACAACAAGTCATGGTGACTACATCACAGCTAATAAAAACTTTAGAAAGCCCTCATCTGCAATTGTTCCTAGAGTCGGAGTGCCAGCATTAAAGTCTGGCTTACAAAGGACATAGTCTTTAGAAAAAGTAAGATTTGTTAAGAGCTGGGTAGGGAAGAATGTAGCTATCGGGAATGGGTTACTTGTGTTACTGGAGCAGTGGTGCTGAGAGAGAGGGGGGGGAAGGGAGAGGGAGAGGGAGAGAGAGAGAGGGGAGAGAGAGAGAGAGAGAGAGAGAGAGAGAGAGAGAGAGAGAGAGAGAGAGAGAGACTCGAGTGAAGCAGTTGAGGAGACTGTCCTAAATGAAGCATTATACTCTGACTAGAAGCAAATTGTCTTGCACACTTAGAAATTAAAATCTTATTGAGATAAGTTTATAAACTGACAAAATTCACCATTAAAATAAAGTGGTAACATATGTAAGTATGTAATATGTAATGTATGTAATATGTGACATGTGTACCGTATGTAATAAAAAGATTTAGTTTGCACTGTGAGCACTTACTAATTACTACGTGCTTCTTTATTTCTCTTATGTTTGATCCAAAGCCAGTCAAACCTATCCTTTACTGGGAAATATGGCAAGGTGTTGAATATACAGGACAGAAATATGTGTTGTTTCCTAGTTTACTTATACTTTCTTTTCTTCTCTTTTCTTTTTCTTTTCTTTTCTTTTCTTTTTTTTTCTTTTCTTTAGAATTGCATAGAATTGACCCAAACTTCTCTTGCAAAAAGGTATGTGCATTTTTTAGGATTGGATCCCCATTCTTGGGAAGTAGCCTACCCTTCCTCTCTTCTTTCCATTCTGAATTGGATCCCAAGAGTCAGTTAGTGGGCTTTTACACACAGCAGTACGAGTGGAACCAAGGCCAGAGAGTATTTTGAGAGTGTAAGAAATTTGAGTTTTTTTTTTAAAAACAAGCTGTATTTTGTTTCAATTTATAAGATTTCAAGAGTTGTATCCTCAAATTTATCACTAGAATATTTCATATGAATTTTAATATTTACTTGATCTCGATATTATTTATTCAAGCATGGCTAATGCAATAGGGTTTTAAAATTAAACACTCAACTTCCAACAGATTAAATGTAAATGATTAATTAAACATTAATAAAAAATAGATTAAAGAGGGAAAAACTATTCCAGGATTTGTTCTTTTTCTTTTAACTAAAGGGAAATTGAAGAAATGAATACAAGAATATTGTCAGTGTGACTAGGTAGGCTCCCTGTGTTTAATCCATGTTCTAGATGGAGTTCCTGCCAGCCATCCAATGGCTTTGCTTCATTTTGTTTCTGTTTGTTTGTTTGTTTGCTTTGCAGATGTCAAGTTCTCTCTTGAATCTAGAGTCCCCCAGAGGCCTCCACTCCTGACAGTCAAAGGTCCTGATTTCACCTGTCCTCAGAAGACAGGAGGAATAAGCCTGGGTTTCCCACACTTGTTTTTCTCACCTCCCTTAGCTACGTGATGGGTGCCCCAGACATGGCCTGCCTTCTTGAGCAGTTTGGAATACAGTCAGTTTCTGTTTAAACAGGGGCACTATTCATTGTGCACTCGGTGTATACAGATGCAAGATTTAGGGAATTCATTTTGTCACAGAGTTACAGCTTTAAATGAGACATACACAATTTCCCATTTCATCCCTGAGTTCTGTGAGGGCTTATGGGAAAAATGCCCATGTACAAATCTACCTAAATTACTAAAAGAAACACACATCTTTACTTTAGTGTTTGCTTCTCTAGGTAAATGTAGCCTGTCACCAGATTTATTATATATCCAATGAAGTTTGCTAATGCCAAGTGGACTAATGCAGAGTTGTAAGAGTGCATAGTCTCTTTTAGCTACCCTACCATTTCATCTCTTTATAATAATGAACAAATCTCAATCACAATCTTAGTCCAAATGATGAGAGGGTCAATGTTACACTTCACTACTAAGCTTGTAGTCTACGTCCAGACAGCTTTCCTGGGCTCAGGTCAAATGGAGGACCCCCTTTTCTTAGCAGGGCTTTCCCTTCTCTGACTGATCTGTGAAGTCAGACCCCAAGTCCTCTACTTGGTGAAATAACAGGTTCAACTTCCTGGAATGCTTCTCCATGTAAATGAGGCCTCCCTAGAACTAAGCCTCAGACAATGAAACTTCACCCTAAAAAGAACTTATTTCCACTCTCCAAGTATATGCATATAAACATACACATGCACATATGTATACATATACACACATACACATACACACACATATATGTGTATGTATATATATATCTTAATTCACCCCAAATAATGTGTATATGCACATATTTCATTGAATCTGTTTCATTGAATATTGTCCAAAAGATCTGTTTCATTGAATTTCCACTAAGAGAGCTGTAACACTAAAGTTCTCTGAGATCTTCCCCAAGACATTCACTGCTGGACTTGGGTCTTGCTGACATAGCCATTAATAGACTTTGCACCTTTCTTCCCTGCCTGGTGGTACTTCCCTGCTGGTGTACAGCAGTTCTGAAATACCCTAAGAGAGGGACTTGAGACTAAGAATTTCCTAATTTTTACAAGGTCTATTTTCTATATACAGTGGCCTTTCTAGTCTTCCTGGACAATTTTGATTGAAAATGACTGCAGGGAAAGTGTGTCGGATTGAGTCAGTCATTCAATCTCTCCTTACATTTTGATATACAATATCTCCTTGAATGAAACTGTGAGTAATGGGTCATGGAGGGCCTGCTCTTTATCATGAGTATCCATGACTCTCCACTGTGTGCTTATCCAAATCTGATAAATCCTTCATTTATCCAAAATGCCTCTCTGGGGTGTATATGGGTTTGAGAAAAACCTTGTATCTCAGTCCTTTTACTCAGAGAGGGCTGAGAGTACTAAAACACTGGAGACCACAGAAATCATCTGTCCACAGCAAAATTGCAATGTGTCAAGAGATCACCAGAGAAGAGTCTAGCTGAATAGTTTGAACAATAGGACAGAACAAAGATAAAAGTCACGTGAACATGGTAAAGGGGATAATAGAAACTTTAGAATTCTTATAAGTATGCTTTTTAACACTTAATTAACATTATAGGACAAATATAAACAAAGGTATTGTATAGTTATGTAGTCATGACAAGAGACAAACAGACAGAGTAAGAAAGAGCAAGAGAGAGAGCTGAGAGATTGAGACTGGAAAAAAATCTACATGCTGAAAAAAGATTTCAGAAGCACTGAATACCTGTGAGGTAAGGATTTTTTATTTGTATATTTAACTGAACTAACTATCAAATTTGTGAAATAATTCAGGATATTTGAACACTGAATAATATTTGGTGATAATAGAAAACATTAGCTACTTTTTGATCTGATAATAGTCAACTATGTTTATCAATTTTTTCTAATATTTTGAGATATACAAAACAGTGCCAAGAAGAAAATGACACAGAAAATGTCTACTGCTACTTTTGAGTAGCACCTATAATATAATATACACTGGGGGTCCTACAGTGTAATACCACAATCCTCTTCACTTAGACACTTTAGCCCTAAAATTTTCTTCTTAGTACTTGATTTATCCATCAAACTGCTTTCTAAACAACCATGTTTATACCCATGGAATGCTGTTCTCTGTCAGAAAACACCATTTTTACAGTGGTGAACAGTGGCCACAGAGATTTATAGCTAGTCAGAGTACAGAATATTAGTGATACCTGAATATTCAGTCTCCAAGGCTCAAGAAACATCGAGGATTAAGGGGAAGAGAGAATTTAAAAGCTAAAGTAAGGGTGAACCTGATCTGATATGAAATGCTCAAGTCTGGCCTGCAATGAGAGTGTGACCTTGAACTCAGAACAGTTGCAATTACCTGCACTGGATGAGCACATGGTTGGGGCATTCAATATATTGCACTGATTTGGGGGCAAAGAACTCAGGAAACCTCACTCCTCTCTGCTCTCTGCGAATTTATATACAATTAACAGGAGATGGAAAGAGATAGAGAATGGGGAAGAGAAGAGAGAGAAACAAGAAGGGGCAGAAAACAGAGTCTAACTGGAGATGAATACAATCAAAATACATTGCATCATTAAAAAATTATTAAAAAGCCACAATGAAACACATTATTATGTATACTTAATTCATGCTAATAAAAACAAAATTTTATTTTCCACATAGCAGCCAATTGATTTCTTAAACATATAACCCAGATGGCAGTCTTAGCAAACATTTATAAAATAGGTGACATGTGCCAGATACTCCCAAAAGTTTTCATACACTCTTAAACTGTCGAGTACAGACCTTTTGTGATAGCTTGTCGATGAAGGATCTATAAAATGTTAATGCCCAAGCCAGGTCTAGGGTTCCCAAATACCAGGTCTAGGTGTCCCATAAGCCAGTTCTAAATGTTCCACATGACTATGGACTTGTTACTTCTTTTCCCTAGAAGCTAGTGAAGCTTCCTGCTTTCTGCATAGGTGACTTCAAAGTTTTGGTCACGGATGCTCTGTCCCACTGCTTATGGTTAGAACAACTAGGAAGCTGAGCCACTTGGTTCTAATTTCTCTTTTTGAAAGAACAGTTTTCCTACCTCATCAGCTCTAAGGAAGCACATTTTCCTGTTCTGAGAAAAGATTTTCAGACCTACTTACCCACGCTGAGAGCCCAGATGTCCTCCTTTATCATTAGCTCCCAACTTCTTCACTCATGTTCAAATAATCTGGTCTCTGTCTGTCTCTAGAATTTCCTAAGCAGTTTCCCACCTATGAATCTTTGCTCTCTGCTGAGAAAGCTATGATTGTATTTTCCTGGGGAAAATTCTGAAAGGATTTTCTACAAATTTTATTCTTCTCTTTGTTTCATAAGAACTGGCATGGGGATCATATCTCTGCTGCAGTGGAGACAAAAGGAATAGAATCTGTAGAAAATCCTTTGAGAAGTTTCCCCCAGAAAATACAACCATGTGTCTTTACTTGCTGAGCTGGCTCATACATACCACTGGACATTCTGAGTGTAAGATGAGATCGGTGAGTACCATGCAATTCTAGGCAGACTGATGACTACATCCTAGTCACCCCACCCCCATCTCTCTGAGGTTGATGCAACATTTCACATCCCTGATCGTTTTTTATCCCAGGCTTCTTACTGTTCTTCCCACATGTATTTTTGGGTCTTCATGTGGGTGGTTTTAATTACCTACAGGTTTGTCTTTCTGCACAACACTCCTGTTCTTACCTTTGTCAAGAGAAACAATACACACTCAGGGAGACCTTATGTGACCATACATGTGGCAGGTGCCCTCAGCCTCTATGCCACATTGCTGTCATTCAGTGCCCAGCACTTCAGCACCCAAGATTTTCACAACCTCATTTTCCATGCTATGGAACATCTATGAATGGAAGAACATTGGTAACTTGTTAAATATTATTGTTTGGCTCTCCAGAGCTGGCCCATTCTGTGGGATTATTTTCGATAACTCTAGTTCACACCTATCACTAAATACCTATCTATATACATGAAGCAGAGATCAGCTTACATTCAAATTTTAGAATCATATTTTGAAATTTTGCATGGCACATTTTTGAGTAAAAAATATGAAAGCATCAATCTGAAATGAGCTCATCATCATAGTTTCAGTGTGGTATTTATGGGAAGGTTGACTCTTTAATCAAAGCACTGAAAATCCATAGGAAATGTGTCAGTCCTCAGATTCATTAGGTTCTTTACAGCTGAGCATCCTCTGCAGCGTATCATAAATTTAGAAAGGGGTATAATGTTCAGGGTATAGTATCAAACTTAAGCAGACAAGGACCTTCACAAGTTAAATTTTAAAAAAATCTTTTGATTTATGCAATGTGAAACACAAATTCAAGCAAGAATCCAAACTTAGAGCACCAACCTCATGCTCTACTACTGGTTTGGGGGCAGCTTAGAGGTAAAGGCTTTCCTCCTTCAAAGTGTCAAGGGCAAAACATGACCAGCATCAGTTACTAGGATTGTTAGCATTCATTTTATCCATCACTGGGCATGTAGATAGTCCTGCTCAACAGCTGGGGCACTCTCTCCCTCTTTGGTGGGTATAAAGTTGTCAGCCCAAGACTACTTTTTGTCACTCTGTGACTGGGGCTTCATACTGTGAAAACCAGGGCAGTTTTTACAGTGGTGTTGGAAACTTGCTATTTATTTCAAGTCTTGAAAGGTGGACAAGAAATGCTACCTGAAAGGAGACTGATATAGCTATCTCCTGAGAAGCTTTGGTAGACTGTGACAAATACAGAGGAGGATGCTCACAGCCAACCATTAGACTGAGCATGGGGTCCCCAATGGAGGAATTAGAGAAAAGAGGAAGGAGCTGAAGGGTTTGGCATCACCATAGGAAGAACAATACTATCAACCAGCCAGATCCCCCAGAGCTCCCAGGCCAACCAAACCACCAAACAAAGAGTACACATGGAGAGACCCATGGCTCCAGCAGCATATATAGCAGAGGATGACCTTGTCAGGCATCAGGGAGTCTCTGATCCTGTGAAAGCTCCATGCCCCAGTGTAGGGGAATTCCAGGGATGGGAGGCAGGATTGGTTGGGTGAGTGGGGGAGCACCCTCATAGAAGCAGGGGAGGACAGATAGGATCTTGAGTTTCTGGAGGGGAAACTGGGAAAGGGGATAACATTTAAAATGTAAATAAATAAAACTGCAAATAAAGAAAAGAAGAGAAAAGAAGAGAAAAGAAAAGAAAAGAAAAGAAAAAGAAAAAGAAAAGAAAAACCCTACGATTTTGGAAAGCCAAATAATGAGAGGTATTATAAAATCTATGAATTGTAACTGGACATTTAATGAAAAAAAAAACTTGTGCTGCTGAAGACACAATAGGCTATACTCAACCACATAGCTTTAGTAAAGCAATTAGAGAATCATGTGAAAAGCATAAACTGGTAGGAGCAGAAGAAAGTGTCCAGGGACCTAAGTCTGTCTTTGGACCACTGTCAAGATCCTTATTAATTAACAGAAGGATCAGAACTAGGTGAGGTCCTTCTCATCCTTGTTTTTGTTCTTCAAGATGGCCCTCAGAGGTCTTGAAAGCACAGGTCGTTCTCTGGAGATGTCAACTTCTGATCCAGAAAGCAGTCCAAACCTTATGGGTCCTTGCCCTCACCTGGAGACAACTTGTGCTCCAAGGGTTTGTTCCATGTTTCAGAGGATGTCCCATCTCTTTGTCTTCAGCCTGGGTACCACTAGGGTACAAATAGAAGGTAGTAGACATATATTTCTTGAGTGGTTAACATGCTGACCTGAAGAGAGAAAAACAGATAATCCAAAGTGAAGAGGACAGTCATCTAATGAAGACATGGAGAGTACGTTTCTATCCTCTTTTGGCTAACTTGTGCATCTAGGTGATAAGTCAATGGTCTTCAGCAAAAGTGTTTTCTAGATATGTTTCAGATTATGTAATGATGAAGGTGATACATGAGTGACCATTGGAATCTTTGTTGCTTTGGTGACAATTTCCTTTAATGTTCAGGAATATTTCATGGTTTTCTTCCTTGCTAAGTGGAAACCAGGCTGATAATCTGTTATGGGATATGGTGGTCCTTCTCTTTAATGCTTCTTCCACTATAGAACAATGAACATTGAAGTCTGAGAAAGTCCTAGAAACTGGAGAAAATATACTCACTAATGTGTGCCTCATTATTAAACCTAGAGTAAATTCGATTGACTATGTCAGGTAGCCTTTTATTTTAAGGGGGAATGCAGGCCTGGATAATTAATCCAATCTGTGGCATAAAATGTTCAGAGTATGAATGTGGTATACTCCTCCACTGCTGGTGGGGTTGCAAATTGGTACAACCACTCTGGAAATCAGTCTGGTGGTTCCTCCGAAAACTGGGCACCTCACTTCCAGAAGATCCTGCTATACCACTCCTGGGCATATACCCAGAAGACTCCCCACCATGTAATAAGGATACATGTTCTACTATGTTCATAGCAGCCCTATTTATAATTGCCAGATGCTGGAAAGAACCCAGGTATCCCTCAACAGAAGAGTGGATGCAAAAAATGTGGTATATCTCCACAATGGAGTACTATTCAGCCATTAGAAACAATGAATTCATGAAATTTTAGGCAAATGGATGGAGCTAGAGAATATCATACTAAGTGAGGTAACCCAGACTCAAAAGGTGAATCATGGTATGCACTCACTAATAAGTGGATATTAACCTAGAAAACTGGAATACCCAAAACATAATCCACACATCAAATGAGGTACAAGAAGAAAGGAGGAGTGGCCCCTGGTTCTGGAAAGACTCAGTGAAACAGTATTCAGCAAAACCAGAACCGGGAAGTGGGAAGGGGTGGGTGGGAGGACAGGGGAAGAGAAGGGGGCTTATGGGACTTTCGGGGAGTGGGGGGGGGCTAGAAAAGGGGAAATCATTTGAAATGTAAATAAATTATATTGAATAATAAAAAAATTTCAGGATCAATAAAAAAAGTTCTTTAAAATGCTCTTCAAAATTCTGAGCTTAGACAAACATGAAAGGCCAAAGTGAATAGTTAGTGTTTGTTAATATAGTCAAATATTTTAGTAGATGCCAATCATGGGTAAGATTTTTCTCTAAAAGTAACTCTATCAGAAACAAAGTAAACAGAATGTTATTTTAATGTCTGCTTAAATATTTTCCTGGCTAATAATATTCTGATCTCAATTATGTACTGCCACAAATAACAGCAGACCGAATAGCAGCTTCCACTTTTCAGTTATCAGTAGATGCATCAGTCAGCAGTGACCTACCATGCAACTGAGCATCCTGGGAGTTAGGAAATGTGCTAAATTGGCACACTGGGCCAGAATTCATTGTTATTTAGATAACAGTATTAGGACCAGTATTTGAATTTTATACAAAAAAATGTACCCTCCAAACATAGGTTGATGAAAACATGCTACATAATCTCTTCAGAAGTAAAACTGTGTCTCTTGGTGTACCAGAAGTGGTATAGCCCAGCAATGTCAGGAACTACACCATGATGTTTCAGCAACATGATGACCTAAGCATGAGATGAGCAAAGGAGAAGGACATGCCAGGATTTGCTTAGCTAAAACTAAATGGTCAGTCCTGAAAACATACATAGAAGCAGCATTCAACAGATTTAAAAAGGTGTATTTCCATGTTTGAGAATAAATGTAACAACACTTCATGAAAATAGAAGCCATGAATTTGTAAAAGAACTAGGAGGAATTTATAGGAGGGCATGGAGGGAGGAAAGCAAAGGAGGTAGTGATATAATTATATTATAATCTCAGAAATATAAAAAGTAGTAACAAAACACAAGGCCAAATTTTTAAGAGTATTGTTGAAATCCTAAAGAGACGTATGATCTTTATGAGAAATGTAGAACAAGGTTAAAATTATAAGTCATATGTACACACAAATTCTTGCCTCCAAGTGTGTAGAGCAATTCTCTGCTCTTTCCTTACCAAGTCAAGGTTGCTTCTGATTCAGGTTTTAACATTATTCATATCCTCAAGATATTAAGACAAATGGTTTTGTTATTACTAAATATTTACACAAAATTTAAAAGTCAGCATACATTAACTACAGCAATACTTATAAGTTAATCATAATTTGTTATGATACTGAAATCTGACTGTGCAGTAAGGGGACTAAAGAACAGGTGACAAGGAAAAAAATCACATAATAAAGGATGGAAGTTGTATTTACATATTTGAAAATAATTGTAAGACACTTAACTCAACAACTTCATCTGTTGGCATGCCTTGTGGGGGTTCAGGGCAAAGCTGATTTCCTTTGCAGTACTCTCTCTCTGTACTTATTGGATGAAATGGAAGACTAGAGGGGTCCCACAGTTGTATGCTCTCACTCTAGGATTTCCAGTGCTCACAATGAAAATATCAAGAGAATATGGTCCTGGTGGCCCTGGATTGTGGAAATTAATTTTTTGTGTGCTTGTTAGGCTCAGTGTGTGAAATTCTAGAACATTTTAATGGCACAAAGTCTGTGTATGCATATGAGATTTGGGAGATTTCATAAATAACCTCATAAAGTTTGCATCTTGAATCAGATCAAATAGGTGAGCTACAAAATCTTTAGAACAAGTAATCCTACCTAGGCTCTCCCTCAGACTCGTAGAAGCCTGGGAAAACAAGCAAGACAAAAGGATCATGAATTTTAACAGGGGGAAACCTTCCCAACTTAACTGAGCTAAGCAGCAATAATGACACATGTTTAGTACTCCCAACATGAATGTTCATATAAGATCCATAATCAAGCACATCAAACCTCAGAGAAGGCCATCACTGAGATTAAAATCATAATGTATTACAATGATGGGACATTACTTATAAGTCAAAAATACAATACCAAGAACACCAACAGGTTTTCAGTTGAACCCCTGCCTGGGACAAGTATGTTGGTGATGTGGGAGAGGACGTTGAGAAACTGGCCATGAATGTTCAGGTGGAGAAAGTATAAATAAGTAATATGTAGTCTTAGGAGTACGAAGGATTTTATTTCCAGAAGGATATGATCAATGAAATCCATCAGATATAAAAAACAATCTACCAAAACAGTCTAAAAAGAAATCTGACAGAAAAGAATCATGGATATGAAAAATTTTGTAGCAGTTCTAAAGCCTACAGAAAGAGTTATTGTATATGGACTTGTCTTGCAAAGACTTTTGAGATGTTCCAATATGATCAAAAATTATGAAAATCAATACACAACCAGCAACAATGAGTAAGAAAAGTTTGACTCATATTTGCCTTTGGAAATAGTAAATATTAGAATACAATTCTTAAAAGATTTGGATATAAATAAAAGCCAGACTCAATAATTTTATGAGTCCTGAAAATTCTGGGAAGGGGTACGTAAGATTGCATAGCACAGGATAGCTCTGAACTCAACCTCCTTCTGCATAAGGCCCTAATGTGCTGTACTCCTAATAGGCTTGTAGCCCTGTCCCTAGCTACCAATACCTTCTTCAGGGCAAAGAAAAAATTTTGGACTTTCAAGGCCTTCAGTCCCTTCATCAGCTCAGTGTCTGCCAGCATGAGGAAGGTATGGGTAATTTATACTCTATTGCTGGTCTCTCTTCTGTTCTATCTGCAGAGAGACATTTCTTTATAAGAAATGAAAATAAAGTGACTCACCATAGGTTTAAAATATAACTCTTTTCACAGTACAAAACAGTAACTGAGATATTTGCTTTCTCCTTGGCACTTGGTAGTGTGAGGCTATACCCTCTTTAAAGGAATCCTTAATTGGCATTGCTAAATAATTAAGGACCTCAAGATTTTATATTACAAGCCTTTTTTTTTTAAACAAAAACACACTGTTCTCAGCTACAGGTATTATCTTGTCTAGTCACATTGTCACTCATTATTAAATAACTGCATAGTGGAAATAACAATAAACATGCACAGTGGTGAGACTCTGAAATCAAACAGGTCTAAATACACAGAGCATGTAGAATGTCAACCAGGGCTACTACTCTACCCAAGGCTAAATCTGTGCCAGGAGCTGCTGACAGGTCATCAGGGGAGTTATCCTAATTCAACATAAATTTGAGATAACACAATAATGCAATGAGACTTTTAAGTGCAAGAAAAGCAAGTAGTGTTGTTTGATTTTTTTGCCCTCTTTTTTATTGATATATTTTTATGTACATTTCAAATGATTTCCCCTTTTCTGGGTCCCCACTCCCCGCAAGTCCCATAAGCCCTCTTCTGTACCCATGTTCTTCCCTCCACCCCTTCCCATTTCCCTGTTCTGGAATCCCCCTATACTCTTGCACTGGGTCTTTCCAGAACCAGGGGCCACTCCTCCATTCTTTTGGGACTGTTAGTTATTTTTTAGTGTTTTTGGTTTAAAGCTACAAATGAGTGATTTGTCACAAGTGAGTTTGATCCTTTGTTATGTGACTTTTTTTCTTATCATCAGTTCTTTAGTCCCTTTCCTTGCAGAGTCAGATCTCAGAATCATAACAAATCATGATTAACTTCTGAGTGTTGCTGTAATTAATGTATGCTGACTTTTAAATTTTATGTAAATATTTAGGAACAACAAAACCATTTGTTTTGATAACTTGATGATAAGAACAATGTAAAGAACATGTTCACTCAATAACTGATTTTAAGAGTTAGAACAGCCCAAGTATAAGGTCATCTTTACAGCCTTTAATATGCAGTTTCAATCCTGAAAGAACAACCATTTGCAATTTGTTTTTATAATACTTTTGATTCTCATAATGGCTTTAATCCACTTCATCCATACATGAGCAAGCTTAACATTTAATGAAATTAATAAACAATGACACTATGTGGCACTGTGTCTTCTATAGGCTGTTGTTTTCTTTCTGTGCCTTATAGTCTGTGGTTTAAGATATTTGTTGTGCATTGGCTTGCACTTCCATGGTATTCCTGTTCAAGGAATATATTATGGGATGCACATACAGATGACTAGAGGCTAATTTTACGATCCTTAGTCAAATGTAGGATCCATACACAATAGGTGACTAAAAAGGTATCAAGAAAGTATGTATTAGATTTTGCTGGAGCTCAGGTTGCTTTCTTTTGATACCTCCTCCTCCCACTCCTCCTTTCCCTGTCTGTATGTCTGTCTGTCTTTCTCTGTGTGTCTCTGTTTCTCCGTCTCCCTCCCTCCCCCCCCCCTCTCTCTCTCATGTCACCAGCCAAAGAACTTTGAGGAAATAGTTTCAAAATCTTCTCATTCCTCAACCCAAATTGCATTGCAATTACATTTAACTACTTTGACTCTGTTCCTTTCCAACCTTGTATATGACCGGGCAGGAAATGCTAATGTGTATATATGTGAGACATGTCCAATATCTGGTCATATCTTCCCACCTCATGGTATTTGAAAGACAATTACCATCATTTGTTGCTGGGATACAAGAAAGCATTCCTGATTCTGAATTTCCTGATTTCGCATTCAGCTGCAGGATTTATAGCAACACTGAAGGGAGGCATTCCTCTCATGACATGCAAAGATATGTCCTTATTCCACTGAAACCTCATAACTCCCCTAAATATGTCCTCACAATCATAACTCTCTTCCCTCTTTCACTTCATTATCTGCTCTTCTTTCTGCTTTTTCACAGCTTTGGGTCAATTTTTTTTCTCTCATCATTTTCTCCAAATGCAAGAGGCTAATGTTCATCACAGGCCTTTGCTTTAAAGGTTATCAATCCAGGACCTCTCTATGTCTTACTATTATCCTACATATACCCAGATACTCTTCCTCTCTATCATGCTTAAAGCTTTTAACTCTGTCCAGATATGGCTCCTCTGAAGTTATCTCCTTCTACAGCATATAGTATTCTTTATTATATAATTTACACTGTAGGATGATAGAGTCTGGTGTGCTGAAATGAAATAGAGAGATGCGTGATGCCACAACATTTACTATTTTGATAATATTTGTATTAAAACTCTTTAAGAATTTTATACAATGCATTTTGATCGAATTTATGTCTTCTTCAAATGCTTTGAGATCTGCCATAACATCACAACCTACGTTACATCATGTGCTCATCTGTTTATTTAAAGCACAACATGTGTTTATTTAAACATGTGTAGTCGAATTTGTGCTAGCTAAAGATTCTTGGATGTGGAGTCATGCAGGGGTACGGTGCACCTATAAGAAGTTATACCAGTATACTAAAAATTAGCCTAATTATCCTCCCAGCAGTTAGGAACTTCCAAGAGCTCTTCAGTTAGGCATGGGCTTTTCACCTACTTACTCAACTCTGGGCTTGGGTATTATTTTGTTGGAGACTTTTAGATCCTGTGCATGCTGTCACAAATTTGTGAGTTCATATGTACAGTTGCCATGTACTGTCCTGGACATGCTGTTCTTTGCAGTCATCTATCTCCTTTGGTTCTTACAGTCTTGGCATCTTCCCTGTTGTGATGATTTCCTAAGCCTTGCGAAGAGGAGGATGAACTATGGTAACAATTTAAGGCTAAGCGTGATGAATTCTCTCATTCCCTGTACCTTGACCAGTTGTTAGTCTCTATATTAATAACCATTTACCTCAGCAAGGAGATTTTCTGACCAGGGTTTAAAGTGTACTAATCTGTGTGGTTAGGATGACTCACCAGGAATTGCTTTAATGCTAAGAGGCAAGACATTACTATGAAGAATATTTTCTTTATATCAATCTCTCGTTTTACTCTTACATACCTCCTGGTTTTATTAATTATTTATAAGAACAGATATGGCTTTGTTTGTGGTTCAAGAATAATGACTCACTGTGAAATTCAGGATAGAGATTTCTCAAGAAATTAAATGGATAACTACTCTTCTGGCTAGTTCTTTGTCAGCCTGACACAAACTAAGTCATTGGCGAGGAGGAAACCTTAATTAAGAAAATGCCTCCATATGTCTTTTTGTAGGCAAGCATGTAGGGTGTGTTTAAATTAGCTATTAGTGTGGGAAGGCACAGCCCATTGTGGGTGGTGTCACCCCTGAGCTGGTAATCCTAGACTGTGCAAGAAAGCAGCCTGGGCAAGCTGAGAGGGCAAGGTTATAAGCAGCAGTCCTCCATGATCTCTGCATAAGCTTGAGTTCTTGTCCTAACTGCTTTTGCTGATGAACTGCTATATGGAAGCATGAGTGAGGTAAAACCTTTCCTCCCTAAGTTGATTTTAGTCATGGTGTTTTGTAGTAGCAAGGGAAACACTATCTAAGACAACTATCACATGACCCGGCTATGTATTTCTGGTAGTGTTTCAGAAAGAAGCAAAGATAGCATATGCCCCAAGTGCCTGCACATTCATGTTTATTGTAGTGCTATTCATGACAGCCAGATGACATGTCATTAGAGGAAGAAGGGATAATACATGTAGTGGAGATTCATATAGCTAAAGTACTAAATCATGTCATTTTCAGGAAAATGAATGGACTTGGTTAACATCACATTAAATAAAACAAATGGAGGAAAAAAATATTGCATGCTCCTTCTCATATGTGAGATCTACAGAAGAGAAAGACTTCAAACTAAAGGCATGTGAAATTCATGTGAGGCTAATCTGTTGAAGGCATCATGCATGCAGTTCTGAAAACAGTGTTAGAGGTCTGGTGGTACACTCCTATAATCCATGACACTCAGGAGGCTTAGTCATGTCAATCACAACTTTAAGGCCAGTCTCAACAACTCCAGGAGATTATGGCCATAAATCTCACATAGCCTAACATGTGAGAGGCCCAAGATTAAATCTACAGTTCTGAAAATAAATTAACAAAAATAGACAGAGAAGAAAGAGGAGGAGCAGCAGGAGGACAAGAAAAGGGAGAAGAAGAAGAAGAAGAAGAAGAAGAAGAAGAAGAAGAAGAAGAAGAAGAAGAAGAAGAAGAAGAAGAAGGAGGAGGAGGAGGAGGAGGAGGAGGAGGAGGAGGAGGAGGAGGAGGAGGAGGAGGAGGAGGAGGAGGAAGAGGAGGAGGAGGGGGGAGGGGAAGGTGGAGGGGGAGAAGAAGAAGATGATGATGATGATTGAGGAGGAATTATAGCAGCATGCCTTAAAAATTTGTATAGCTAATGTACAATAAAATAATTAATCATGGCTCCTGAATAGTAGATTCTCAGTGATTATTTGACAAATGAGGATAGGCTGTTTAATCATAGAACTTAGTATTTAAGTTATAATGTGCGAAAGGTCATAAGTCACTCTTATTTGACAATAATTTCAAAAGAAGCACCCAGCTATGACTGTCTTGCTCTGCCTGGCAATACTCAGAAGAAAACCAGTACCTTGTTAGCCATCTTCACTTTTAAGGAGATAGGCCAGGCTACCACATCTAATGGAACAGTGGTGTCCATAAAAAAACTGACCCAGGCTCTCATGTGTTATACCACAGGATGAATACAGAGTGAACTGACCCAGGATGTTCTTTCTCATGAGACGAGGACGGTCAGGGAAGGATGTGGCCCATCCTTCCAGCTCTCACCGTGCAAGTGTGACCAAGGGAGGAGATAACTCAGGTTCTGTATCTTATAAAAACAGGGTGACCCAGAAAGAAAATGGCCAAAGTCAGTGTGTCTTATAGAACAGAAGTGACCAGGGAATGCTTGGGTGTAACCTTCATGATCTCACATTAACTTCTGATTTGAACATATAACTCCTCAGTAAGTAATTATCGAGATAAGCTTGAGAGGGTGACAGATGTGGTTTGCATTTCATGTATAGGTCTTCATGACAAGTTGGTGAGTTTCCAATGTATTTCATATTCAAAACATTCAAAGAATAGAAATGACTTTGTGACTTTTTTCAAAAAAGTCTTTTTGTTTATAGATATATTTAAAATACATCAGTGTCCTCTGGTTCCACAAGTGTCTACATAGTGCTCTCTGTGTTCAGAAGATATTGCTCCTTTGCTGATAGTCTTCATATCTCAGAGTTCAGGGGAAGCTTCAGAGAAACTGTTCAACTCTTAGCTGGATACAAATCAATTTGCCCTGATGATGTGAAAATGAAGACCGGTGTGTTCTCTGTTCTGGCTGTGAAGCCATTATCCTTAACCTTTTAAAAAATCAAATGGAGGGAAGATCAGTACTATTTCTGGGAAGCATAACCTTAAATGAACATTGTCAGAATCACAGAGAAATTTTAAACCAGCAGTTCTATTCTCTGTAATAAAGCTTAAAATAAAAATAATCATTGCAGTAGCAAAAGCTAATGCATTCAAGTTATCGCTTTATTTTTCTCCTGAAGTTTAAGCATCCTATGCTTAGTATATGTGTTTATCTAAGAAATGAAATGCAAACAAGAGAATTCAAATGCTCGTAATATGCTTATTGTTTAGATGAAAAAACTGTATTTATAAACAAGAACAACAAATAGAACAACAAACAAAGACAAAGCCTCTCTCCCAGCAGGCATGCACTGTAATTCTAGGAGAGTGGGGGTGGGGAGGACCTCTTCATGGAGGCTTATTTCTCCCCAGAAAGTGGCCTCCTGTATCTGGAAGCTGTATATTTTTAGAGATTTCTTTACAAACAGCAGTTCCTTCCTGCACAGGTTACCATTGTCAAGGCAATGGCGCATCTTACACCTTCAGAACACTGCTTGGCGCATGAGGAATCCACTGGGGTCTGCAGGCTGTGTGCATGCTGGGTGGTGAATGCCAGGCATCCTATCAGCTGCTTCCCTGCAGTTCATATCACTTACCTTCACTCCTGAACTCAGCCTATTTTCATGATCTCATCTCAAGGCTCACTCAGAAAACATGACATGCAAGTTCAGTTGGGGCAGGAGCTGAATAGAATAAAAGAAAGCAAACAAACAAAGCTAAACACACAAACACACACACATACACACACACATCACACACATACACACATCACACACACATACACACACATCACACACACATACACACATCACACACATACACACATCACACACACATACATACACATCACATACACACACAAATATACACACACATCACAAACACACACACATCACACACGTACACACATCACACACATACACACACATACACACACATACACACATCACACACATACACACACATACACACATCACACACATACACACACATACACACACACACACAGACAATGAAGGAAAACCTATGCAGGGTCTTGAAGCTGCCAAGGCAAATCCTCTTTCAATCTTAAGAACTTACTGCAGGATTTCCCTTAATTAACAATATTTGTTGATATCATCTCAAAAATGCAATTGTTGTAAACATTTTGAGGACCAAAAAATTACTGAGAGTAGTTTTTAACTTTGCCTAGCCAAGAAAATGCATGTACACACAGTACGTAAAATAATGGTATTGTTAATAATAACAATGATAATGCTCTGTGGAAACTGCCATGACCAGGTTTAGAGATCTTGATTATATTCCTTATATACAAATATTCCAAACTTGTAAAGTGTACAAAATTATTGTCTTCTGGCAAACTAAATCAAAGCATTCTTTAAAAATAACTGAAAATTTTGACTTTTTGTGTGTGCCTCTGTTGTTGAATGATTGAGTTTTCTCTACCCCTTCATCTGACAAACACAACTAGAATTTTATCTTGTGCATTGTGTATAGTGTTTCTACTCATTTCCCTTGGATATAAGTACACTGGACAGCAGTGGAAGTCCTAGATAAACATTCTCTTCCTAAATTTTCTTTTTTGACTTTCCGTCCTGATCTTTATAACTTTTCCCACTTGCATCCTACGCACAGTTACTATTTCCTACATCCTTGTTAATTTTCTCTTTCAGAGAGACAGAAAGGTCTTAGAATTTGAAATAACATGAATGAACATGGAAAAAATTATGGGAAATGAAATAAGACAGGCACAGAAAGTCAGATGCTGTAGGATTTCACTTGAATCTACAATTATAAGAGTAAAGACAGACATAGCAAGCATAACAGTGATTTCCAGAGGTGGCAGCGGGGAGAGAGAGGATCAGCTCTGTCGAGGAAATCAATATTCAGGTAGAAAGTAAGGACTAGTGCTCGCTTCAGCAGCACATATACTAAAATTGGAACGATACAGAGAAGATTAGCATGGCCCCTGAACAAGGATGACATGCAAATTCGTGAAGCGTTCCATATTTTTATATCTCTTAACATCAATGGTCTCAATTCCCCATTAAAAAGACATAGGCTAACAGACTGGATAAGGAAACAGGACCCTACAAGTTGCTGCATACAGTAGACACACCTCAGTGTCAAAGATAAAAAGTACCTTAGAGTAAAAGGCTGGAAGACAATCTTACAAGCCAATGGTCACAGGAAACGAGCAGGAGTAGCTATTCTAATATCAGATAAAATTGACTTTCAACCTAAAGTCATCAAAAGAGACACAGGAGGACACTTCTTGCTGGTCAAAGGAAAAATCCACGAAGAAGAACTTTCAATTCTGAACATCTATGTGCCAAATGCAAGGGCACCCTCATTCGTAAAAGAAACTTTACTAAAGCTCAAAGCACACATTGCAACTAACACAATAATTGTGGGGGACTTCAACACTCCACTCTCCTCAATGGACCGATCAGGAAAACAGAAACTAAACAGGGACACAGTAAAACTAATTGAAGCTTTGCACCAATTGGATTTGACTGACATTTATAGAGCATTTCACCCTAAAGCAAAAAAATATACCTTTTTCTCAGCACCCCATGGTACCATCTCCAAAATCGACCATATAATTGGACACAAGGAAGACCTCAACAAATATAAGACGATCAAACTAATCCCATGCCTCCTATCAGATCACTATGGTGTAAGAGCGGTTTTCAATAGCAACAAAAACAACAGAAAGCCCACATACACATGGAGGCTGAATAATACGCTACTCAATGACACCTTGGCCAAAGAAGAAATAAAGAAAGAAATCAGAGGCTTTTTAGAATTTAATGAAAATGAAGGCACAACATACCCAAATCTTTGGGAAACAATGAAAGCAGTGCTAAGAGGAAAACTCATAGCCCTGAGTGCCTCCAAAAAGAAAATGGAGACAGCATACACTAGCAGCTTAACGACACACCTGAAAGTCCTCGAACAAAAAGAAGCCAATTCACCCAGGAGGAGCAGAAGACAGGAAAGCATCAAACTCAGGGCTAAAATCAATCAATTGGAAACTAAGAGAACCATACAAAGAATCAACAAATCCAGGAGCTGGTTCTTTGAGAAAATCAACAAGATAGATAAACCCTTAGCCAGACTGACCAAAGGGCACAGAGAAAGTATCCAAATTAACAAACTTAGAAATGAAAAGGGGGATATAACAACAGAAAATGAGGAAATCCAAAAAATCACAGATCTTACTACAAGAGCCTATACTCAACACAACTGGAGAATCTGGAGGAAATGGGCAATTTCCGAGACAGATACCAAATGCCAAAATTAAATCAGGACCAAATAGATCATCTAAACGGTCCCATAACGCCTAAAGAAATGGAAGGAGTCATAGAAAGTCTTCCAACCAAAAAAAGCAAAGGACCAGATGTTTTCAGTGCAGAATTCTATCAGACCTTCAAAGAAGACATAACACCAATACTCTTCAAACTATTTCACAAAATAGAAACAGAAGGAACACTACCCAATTCCTTCTACGAAGCCACAATTAAGCTGATACTAAAACCACACAAAGATCGAACAAAGAAAGAGAACTTCAGACCAATTTCCCTTATGAACATCAATGCAAAAATACTCAATAAAATTCTTGCCAACCGAATCCAAGAACACATCAAAACGATCATCCACCATGATCAAGTAGACTTTATCCCAGGGATGCAGGGTTGGTTCAATATACGGAAATCTATCAATGCAATCCACTATATAAACAAATTCAAAGAAAAAAACCACATGGTCATTTCATTGGATGCTGAAAAGGCATTTGACAAAAGTCAGCATCCTTTCATGCTTAAAGTCTTGGAAAGAACAGGAACTCAAGGCCCATACCTAAACATAGCAAAAGAAATATACAGCAAACCGGTAGCCAGCATCAAACTAAATGGAGAGAAACTTGAAGCAATCCCACTAAAATCAGGGACTAGACAAGGCTGCCCCCTTTCTCCTTATCTTTTCAATATTGTACTTGAAGTACTACCTAGGGCAATTCAACAACATAAGGAGGTCAAAGAGATACAAATTGGAAAGGAAGAAGTCAAACTATTATTATTTGTAGATGACATGATAGTCTACCTAAGTGACCCAAAAAACTCCACTAGAGAACTCCTACTGCTGATAAACAACTTAAACAAAGTGGCAGGTTATAAAATCAACTCAAGCAAATCAGTGGCCTTCCTATACTCAAAGGATAAGCAGGCTGAGAAAGAAATTAGGGAAATGACCCCCTTCACAATAGCCACAAACAGTATAAAGTATCTTGGGGTGACTCTTACCAAACATGAAAAAGATCTGTATAACAAGAACTTCAAGACTCTGAAGAAGGAAATGGAAGAAGACCTCAAAAAATGGGAAAACCTCCCATGCTCATGGATCGGCAGAATCAATACAGTTAAAATGGCCATTTTGCCAAAAGCAATATACAGATTCAATGCAATACCCATCAAATTCCCAACTCAATTCTTCACAGAGTTAGAAAGGGCAATTCTAAAATTCATCTGGAATAACAAAAAACCCAGGATAGCTAAAACTATTCTCAGCAACAAAAGAAATTCTGGGGAAATCAGTATCCCTGACCTCAAGCAATACTACAGAGCAATAGTGTTAAAAACTAGTATTGGTACAGTGACAGGCAGGCGGATCAATGGAACAGGATTGAAGATCCAGAAAAGAACCCACACACCTATGGCCACTTGATCCTGGACAAAGGGGCTGAAAACATCCAATGGAGAAAAGATAGCCTTTTCAACAAATGGTGCTGGTTCAATTGGAAGTCAGCATGCAGAAGAATGGGAATTGATCCATCCTTGTATCCTTGTACTAAGCTCAAATCCAAATGGATCAAGGACCTCCACATAAAGCCAGACATTCTGAAGCTAATAGAAAAGAACCTGGGCAAGACCCTTGAGGACATCGGTACAGGGAGAAAGTTTCTGAACAGAACACCAATAGTGTATGCTCTAAGAGCAAGAATTGACAAATGGGACCTCATAAAATTACAAAGTTTCTGTAAGGCAAAGGACACCATCAAGAGGACAAATTGGCAACCAACAAATTGGGAAAAGATCTTCACCAATCCTACATCAGATAGAGGGCTAATATCCAATATATATAAAGAACTCAAGAAATTAGACTCCAGAAAACCAAACAACCCTATTAAAAAATAGGGTACAGAGTTAAACAAAGAATTCTCACCTGAAGAACATCGGATGGCGGAGAAGCATCTTAAAAAATGCTCAACTTCATTGGTCATTAGGGAAATGCAAATCAAAACAACCCTGAGATTTCACCTTACACCAGTCAGAATGGCTAAGATTAAAAATTCAGGAGACAGCAGGTATTGGGGAGGATGTGGAGAAAGAGGAACACTCCTCCACTGCTGCTGGGGTTTCAAATTGGTACAACCACTCTGGAAATCAGTCTGGCGGTTTCTCTGAAAACTGGGCAACTCACTTCCAGAAGATCCTGCTATACCACGCC
Source organism: Apodemus sylvaticus (assembly GCF_947179515.1). Classification (NCBI taxonomy): domain Eukaryota; kingdom Metazoa; phylum Chordata; class Mammalia; order Rodentia; family Muridae; genus Apodemus; species Apodemus sylvaticus. The sequence goes on along the minus strand of NC_067478.1, from coordinate 118,443,936 downwards.
TGGGCATATACCCAGAAGACTCCCCACCATGAAATAAGGATACATGTTCTACTATGTTCATAGCAGCCCTATTTATAATTGCCAGAAACTGGAAAGAACCTAGGTATCCCTCAACAGAAGAATGGATGCAAAAAATGTTGTATATCTCCACAATGGAGTACTATTCAGCCATTAGAAACAATGAATTCATGAAATTCTTAGGCAAATGGATGGAGCTAGAGAACATCATACTAAAGTGAGGTAATCCAGACTCAAAAGGTGAATCATGGTATGCACTCACTATTAAGTGGATACTAATCAAGAAAACTGGAATACCCAAAACATAATCCACACATCAAATGAGGTAACAAGAAGAAAGGAGGAGTGGGCCCTTTGTTCTGGAAAAAACTCAGTGAAGCAGTATTCGGCAAAACCAGAACGGGGAAGTGGGAAGGGGTGGGTGGGAGGACAGGGGGAGAGAAGGGGGCTTACGGGACTTTCTGGGAGTGGGGGGCTATAAAAAGGGAAATCATTTGAAATGTAAATAAAAAATATATCGAATAAAAAAAAAAGAAAGTAAGGACTAGGCCTTTGGCATTTGCTGCACAGAATGACATCTGTATTTCATGACATTATGTATATTTCACAAAAATGGGGCCAATTCCAGCTTGATCAGAATGACACATGAAATGGTAGATATGTGAACTATCTCTATTCAGTGATCTCATGCTATCAACATTTATGGCAAAAGCACATTTTAAGTAACAAATGCATTGGCTATGATTTTCCAAATAACATTATTAATAAAAATAAGTCTGCTTGTCCTTTTTCTCAGAAATCTGCTTCCAGTGAACCTGTGTATAATAAATCATTGAAATGCAGACAGATGTTTCAAGAAAAAGATAGTACTGACAGAGTTAATTATAGGAAAAATACAACCAGACAGAAGATAAAGTGTAAGAATATAGCTGACTGAATCTTAATAGTCCAAAATGATATGATTACACAAAATTTTAATTTTTAAATTATATTAAGTGACGTGAGAAACCATAATATATTTTCCAAATAAAATATTTAAAAGATATACTTTCTTGTGTGTTTTATTAATTTTTCCTATATTAATTAAATTGTAAATGAGATTATTTTGTGAATGAAACAATGAATATGAGGAAATATATGTATGCTTGTATGTGTGTGTGCGCACGCATGCGTGCGTGTGTGTGTGTGTGTGTGTTGTGTACTTATGTATACATTGTTTGATTTATTCAACTAGTTTTTTACTAGTGGACCAAAATAGATAATGGCGAATTTCCCAGAAACGCTTTACCCCAAGGCAAAAATGATTAGTGTATCTCAGCAAACTGGCCAAGAAGTGGCTGGAGCAGATTATATTTCTCAGTGATAACCACGGCTAGTTTGTGCTTGGTGGTGGTGGTAGGGAGATGGTTGCGGGTAACTCTCCATCATCCTTCTTTGCCCCTGTTTTCCCTGTTTGAATAATGCAGTGTGGAGCACCAAAATCATCTGGTCCTTTCAGGATTTCCTCAAAATCTGCCTTCCATTATGCTCATTTAGTAAATCCTATTAAATCCAAAATGGGATCTTCAGAGAGACTCTTGGATGTTCTGCAGGGAGTGTCAACATCTGGTTCTCAACCCTCTGTATCAGGTGCTTTTTGTAGTTTTAAGACAATGGAATGACAAGGAACAAAAAGTGAGAAGTATTATGAAAAACTCTGTTCTGCACTCATCACATGGTTAGTTATGCACATTAGAATCCTTTTTCAAAAACTTTCTGCCAAGCATTATTGCCCCGGTACATGATGTGGTACAGGTCATAGCCTTAGAATTCATTAAGGCATTGAAATATATTTTATTGATATTTTCCAACTTTTAATTTTTTAACTTTTTAAAAAACATAAAATATATTCTTCTTTTTTTGGTTTTGTTGTTGTTGTTGTTGTTGTTGTTGAGACAGGGTTTCTCTGTGTAGACCTGGCTGTTCTGGAACGTAGTCTGTAGACCAGGCTGGCCTCGAACTCAGAAATCCGCCTGCCTCTGCCTCCCAAGTGCTAGGATTAAAGGTGTGTGCCACCACCACCTGGCCATACAAGATATTCTAATCATACTTTTTCCTATCTTCAACTGCTTTCAGATCCTCCAAGTTTCCCACTCCATCAAACTCTGACTTTTCTGATCCCTCTATTTCTTTAAACAAGCAAGCAGATCATGAAACACTCACACACAAAATCCCTATAAAGACAAAAACAGAAACAAAAAATAATATATAGTTAAAAGACAAATAAGATGAATTATAAAACAAAACTATTGTAATTTGTGTAAATATGATCTGATTGTAGGATGGGAAGCTATGTTACACACTTGTGTTTCTGTTGAAGATGCAAACTGGATTTCTTAAGAAAATATTATTTTTCCTATGTTTGCCAGAACTTGTGCTTTCCAGAACATTGACAATGTACACTTCAGCATCTGAAAAGATAAAAAAAAAAAGTACATATTCCCAGAGGCCCACTGTCACTAGGATCTACCATGTGAGTCCTTTCCCTTAATCCTCTGCCTTTTGGTAACACTTCAGGTAAGCCCAGCTATGATCTCTGCTCTGTCCCTAGTGTCCTCCATTGCCTATCCCACAGCTCTTTCTGCATTCCAAGAGGCCTGTTGCCATCTGGGACTATCTGGCCTACAAACATTAAGGACAGCCATATTTCTAAATTCAGATAAGACACAATCAACAAGAACCAGGGCAATATGGGACCATCAAAACCCATAGCTATCTTCCTATAGCAAGCCCTGGATATTCTAACACAGCTGAAACTCAAGAAAAGAACCTTAAATCCAATATTATGAAAATGATAGAGGTCTTACAGGGGAAATTAAAAATCACTCAAATATATGCATAAAAATACGTTCAAATTGGTGAAGAAAATGAATAAAACTGTTCATGACCTGAAAATAGAAATAGAAGCAATAAAGAGGACACAAACTGAAGTGATCGTGGGGATGTAAAATCTAGGTAAGAGAACAAAAAAAAAAATGCAATTGCAAGCATTGCCAATAGAATACAAAAGATGGAAGAAAGACTCTAAAGTGTAGAAGTTATGATAAAAGAAACTGATGAATTATTGGTCAACAACAACGTTAAATCTGAAACATGTCTAACACAAAATATCCAGGAAATTTGATATATGATGAAAAGACCAAAGCTAAGAAAATAGGAATAGAAGAAGCAGAAGATTCCCAGCTCTAAGGCCCAGAAAATATTTTCAAAATCATAGAAAATTTCCCTATCCTAAAGAAAGAGATGCCTATAAATATACAGAGCACCAATTAGATTGGACCAGAAAATAAAATCTTCCTGCTAGATAATAATCAAAGACTAAATGTAAAGAGCAAAGAAGAATATTAAAAGCTGTAAGGGGAAAAGCCAGATAACATATAAAGGCAGACTTATCAGAATTACACCAGACTTTTCAGAACAGAAATTAAAAGGACGAAGGGCCTTGACAAATGTCTTGAAGTCTAGAGAATTTATCCAGCAGCTAATGGAAACAGATGCAGAAACCCACAGCCAAACAGTAGGTGGAACTTGAGGAGTGTTGTAGAGGGGGATGGGTAGGTGGGTGAGGGAGCCTAAAATGTCAAGGATACCACAAGAAGACCTACAGAGTAAACTTACCTTGGCCCATGGAGGGCACACAGAGACTTAACCACCAACCAAAGTGGATGTATGGATTGATTCTAGGCCCTTTCCACATATGTATTAGATGTGCAGTGTGTTCTTTTTTTTTTTTTTCATTTTTTTAAAATTTTTTTTATTCGACATAATTTATTTACATTTCAAATGATTTCCCCTTTTCTAGCCCGCCCCACTCCCCGAAAGTCCTGTAAGCCCCCTTCTCTTCCCCTGACCTCCTTCCCACCCCTTCCCAGTTCACCGTTCTGGTTTTGCCGAATACTGTTTCACTGAGTCTTTCCAGAACCAGGGACCACTCCTCCTTTCTTCTTGTACCTCATTTGATGTGTGGATTATGTTTTGGGTATTCCAGTTTTCTAGGTTAATAACCACTTATTAGTGAGTGCATACCATGATTCACCTTTTGAGTCTGGGTTACCTCACTTAGTATGATGTTCTCTAGCTCCATCCATTTGCCTAAGAATTTCATGAATTCATTGTTTCTAATGGCTGAATAGTACTCCATTGTGTAGATATACCACATTTTTTGCATCCACTCTTCTGTTGAGGGATACCTGGGTTCTTTCCAGCATCTGGCAATTATAAATAGGGCTGCTATGAACATAGTAGAGTATGTATCCTTATTACATGGTGGGGAATCCTCTGGGTATATGCCCAGGAGTGGTATAGCAGGATCTTCTGGAAGTGAGGTGCCCAGTTTTCGGAGGAACCGCCAGACTGATTTCCAGAGTGGTTGTACCAATTTGCAACCCCACCAGCAGTGGAGGAGTGTTCCTCTTTCTCCACACCCTCTCCAACACCTGCTGTCTCCTGAATTTTTAATCTTAGCCATTCTGACTGGTGTAAGATGAAATCTTAGGGTTGTTTTGATTTGCATTTCCCTAATGACTAATGAAGTTGAGCATTTTTTAAGATGCTTCTTCATATGGGTCCTCTAACATTGGAGCTGGGGTTGTCTCTGACACTGTTGTGGATCTTGGATCCCTTTCCCACAGCTGTACTGCCTTGTCTGGACTCAGTGGGAGAGGATTGGCTTAGTTTTCCTATGAATTGATATATTGGGGTGTGTGGCTACCCATGGGATTCTCCACTTCTTAGAGAAGAGTAGAGCAGAATAGGAAAGAGGGTACATGGGTAAAAGTGGGAGGAGAGAAAGGAAGGGTCTGCGATCAGGTTATAAAGTGAAAAAAATAAACAAATTAGTGAAGAAAATTCAATTTAACATATTTTAAAAAGATAAAGAGAACAATCCTCATAACATTACTTAGCTCAGCCCTCCTTCTCACCAGACACTCCATGAAACACTCAACACTCAGTGAGATTAACATTGTCAAGAGCACTTGAAGGAATGATGCTCTGAGAACACAACAGATAATTTTCCTTGCAAAACTCACACTTCCATTTCTTTAAAGCTGCATTCAGTATTGGTGCTATGTAAAAATCTTCATAATGGATGCCACATTAATGTTATGCCAATAGCCTACAATTAGGAATATTGTTGAAAAGGGACCCATAAGAGGTTATATAACATGACCAAAGATTATTGTATTAGTTTTTACTGGCTACATGTGACATTATCATCATGTACTATCTGCTGAGGAACCTGAATGACTGTCCCTACTTCTGCATTGTCAAATCACACATGCATGACCACTTTTTTCCTCAAGAATAAAAAGTGTGGTTCTCTAGCAAGATGAGTTATAATCTTGAACAAATTTAATCATCTAGGTATCTCAACATCATTATCATACATCCTTGATGAAAAGAAAAAGATATGCCCAATCCATCCTCAAAGAGAAAGGATTTCACTGGCTGACACTGAGACCAGAAAGTATAAATTTTGGTGAGCCACATGTAAACATTCCTTGTCTCATAGCTAATGAGTAGACTGGAGAGATTGGATAACATATCTAGTGTTAGACATATTGCACTATACCATCGAACTATAAAGTCCATGGAGAATAGTAGTTTCTCTTATTTCTTCTGAGTTTCAAATATTGCATAGGTCCTTGTTACTTAGGATGTGAAATCTGAGCACTTCTCTTTTACATAGTGCCTGATTTTGCCCTTCTCTGTGCCATAGCTTCTGTGGTTGTCAAGCATCCTCCATGATTCCCACTATGTTGAATAAGTACCACATTGTAGTCTAGTCCATAAACAGTTTTCTCTTATATAGTACTTTTGCATAGGGGATATATTATCTCCATTTAAAAAAATTACTTTAAATTTGAAGTTTTTACTGAAATTTCACCTCTGATAACAAAAAATATACACATTTTCATGGCATTTAAAAGGCATGTAAGATTTCTGAAATATCCCATTTTCTATCCACCCAAATTATCCCTCCCTTTTTAATTTGTATCAAAACTTGACAGCAAATTAAAATGAAGTCATTAACTAGCATTTATTCTTGAATTCTTGGTCCCCCATGTGAATAATCAAAATTATGTCCTTCCAGTAGTTCACATAAATGAGTGTTCTTCCCAAATCTTTGGCTACACACTGCTCATGGACTTATAATTCATCACAGGTTTTACAAAGTCACATTAATCTGGAATGTGAACATCACAATGAGCCATGGAGTGTGTGTGCCTGACCTACAGACACCTGAAACAGAGCCCTGCATTTGTAGCCAACAGGATATTTCCTCTGATTTTGAGACAGACAAATTCCATAAGTAAACCAAATGCATAGGCAAATAAAACACAAAAGCTCCCAGAATGATTAAGCTATGAGGTGAATAATATTCAAGCACCATAGAAGTTTGGAAATAGGAAAAGTCAACATGTTTTCCAATAAATAAAATATGAGTCAATCGGGCAGAGAACGTTTTGAATGGCATTGCTGTTTGGCTAAGAAAGAATGTGTAACATTGTAAGAATTGTGCTTATTGAATTTTAAACTCCATAAATTTCATAAAAGGTGGCTTTTCCCTCATCTCAATGGAAATAGAAATGGTTTACATTATAAATGTATTTCTGCATTCATGTTCCTTTCTAAGAAGAAAAAGGACTAGGCTGTAGCAATTTTCTTCTGTTATACAATTTTACTTTGCTTATTGTAACATTTCAAAATTTTTATACAGTGTATCCTTTGAATTCTAGCCACAAAGGAGAATGTTTACTTTGAAAAGAAATTCCATTAACTGTAATCTGTCCTTACTCTCCCAACTCACCACTTTTGATTGCTTCTTCCTAGCCTACATTTCACACAGACCACTATCTCATAGTCTTCTTGAACCTGGTTTGTCTTCTCTACAATCTAATCTCATTCCTGACAGACTGTGTGGTCCAGGTAATATCTAACTACTCTGTGGATACCGCAAAGGGTTTATCTTGGTGAGTGATTGTGTGTTTGCGGGATGGTAGATCAGAGGTGATGGTTCCTGTTTGTGCCCATGTTCCTGTGCTTGTGCCTGTTTGTATGTGTGCATGTGTGTGTGTGTGTGTGTATTTATACCTCATATATATGTGTATATGTATATAAATGTATACCTCATAAATATGCACATATACATGTATGTATGCATATATACTTCACTAGGTGTATACACATACATATATTTGTAAATATACAACTACTCAGTTGTATAATGTTACTTATATGTACATTTTCAGGGCTGACCATTTGGCACTGGACAACCAATTGATGGCATCTTCCCTGGCGAAAACTATTTCTCCTCCTCTAGGTATTCCTTAGCTACCTGTAATTCTTCATGTAGGGTTGCAGCCTTATGAGTTTTCCCCCTTTCCCTTTAGCATGACTGCTCTTGTTGTCCTTGTTCAGCTGACATTTGGGCATTCATGTTGGTGAGACTTATAGGTATAGTTTCTAACATTATTAGGAGATAAAATCTCATTGTTAACTCTCTTATGACTTTTGCAATTTCTACCCTACTTTCGTGCCTCTTCTGAAGTCTTCCTTGAGCTTAGTCGCATGTGTGTTTTCACAGCTGTCTCTTCAGGGACCAGGCTCCTCAACTCCTCATCTTATTTGGTTGTAGTTTTTTGTTTGTTTGTTTGTTTTGTTTTGTTTTTGTTTTTTATTGATATATTTATTTACATTTCAAATGATTTCCCCTTTTCTGGACCCTCACTCCCTGAAAGTCCCATCAGTCCCCTTCCCTCCCCCTTTTTTCCCACCCAACCCTTCCCACTTCCCTGTTCTGATTCTGTTCTCTATTCAGCCATTAGAAACAATGAATTCATGAAATTTTTGGCAAATGGATGGAGCTGGAGAACATCATACTAAGTGAGGTAACCCAGTCTCAAAAGATGAATCATGGTATGCACTCACTAATAAGTGGATATTAACCTAGAAAACTGGAATACCCAAAACATAATCCACACATCAAATGAGGTACAAGAAGAACAGAGGAGTGGCCCCTTGTTCTGGAAAGACTCAGTGGTTGTAGTTTTCTCTGGTGGTCTCCATCTGTTGCAATTTTCTTGATGAAGGTATAGACTACAGATATCTGTATCAGGACCAATGCTTAGACAGTTATTGGAGATTTTTTAAAGTAAACGACAATCTCTTATGCTAGGTTGTGTAGGTTGTGATTCTACATGCTTCTGCTTCCCACAGTCTTGGGATTACAAACAGGTCTCATTAGGACTGTTTTGTCTTACCTGGATGTTAGAGATCTAAACTCGGGTAGGTCTTGCACAGCGAGTAGTGTACAGCAAACTATCTCCCGAGTTCTCTCCCCATTTTTTTCTTTTGACTGCCTTGATGATCAACACCTCCTTTGCTTATTTAAATTTTACCATTCTAAAAAGGCTAAATGTGGATTTCTTTTTTCTCGTTGAATTTGTCCACTAATTGGTATAAGTTACTTCTTTTTCTCTGCCCCAGAGCTTATATCTTGATTGTGGCTAGTGCTTAATCTCAATTTATGTTGAGAGATCCCTTAACCAGAAATTGAGCTCAACCTGTGAATTTATGAGCAGGTAGATGTTTGATGTCAAATCGGACTTGGTTAATATTTTATTCTTTAATGTTTGGTCTTGTACTAGCTCTCTGTATTTCATTACCTATTTATTAGAGAGGAAACCTGTACTTTCTTTTATCTTAAAACATGCTACCTTCATCTTCTCATCAATCAATGTGCTAAAGCTTTTGTGTATTTGCAATTCATTTGATCTCTCCATGTTGGACATGAGGGGGAAATCTTATGTTATCCTTAGAGCAAAACCAGGGAATGCCTTTCTGTTTGCAAACTTACCATGCTCCTGACCAAATGAACATAGGAGAGTGAGTGCTCACAACAAAGGCAAGATGATGTCATCTCTACCAGGACAGAGTAAAGGCCCCTCTTTTTGCTAGGTAAGTCAAAAACAAAATTACAGTATAGTTAGGCATACAAATTTAAGGACATGTTGTCCAATATATGCTGGACATATGTCTTTCTTCAGCTCAGCACAACTAACTTGGAATTTTCAGAAACTACCTTAAGTTTTTAAATCTTTTAATTGTGTATATAGGTGCATGTATGGGTTTGTGCATATACGTCCAACAACCTTGGAGACCAGAAAAGGGCATCTGATCCCTTGGAGCTAGAGTCACAGACTGTCAATAAACCATTTAATGTAGGTGTTGGAACCAAAACTCTGAACACTTATCCTCTGCAAGAACATTATGTGCTCTTTACTACCAATTTACTTCTGGAATAAAATTTTATTTCTGATTCCGTTAACACTGTAGAATGAGAAGGTAGAAAGTGGAGAAGCGCAAAGTTGTACATGAATAGGAAGAGATGACAAGCCATGTGATGAGGAGGCATAGTGGGTTGTTATGAACTCTTTGAGAGAAAATGAATTCTATCTTTATGAAATTTGCAGGCAATGCTTTGTGGTCCTGTGCTGGAGAAAAGGTGGCAGATAGGGAAGAACACTCGAAATAATATACTGGAATGGACTTAATCTCAAAAACTGAATCTAGGTTGATTCTGCTAACAAGAGAAGGAATGAGGAGGCCATAGTCACTGCTCAATAACTGATAAATCTGATAATGAAAAAACTTAATTGATGAGGGTAAAATTTTTAATTGTATACTTTAAGAGAACTCTTGAGGACAGCTTAACACTAGCAGTGTCTTCTAGTCTTCCTAAGAATTTACTGTGTATTCAGGATCATACAGGATCATTTCTGTCTTTTACCACAAAGCAATGGCTTTCTATATAGATTGTGAATGACAGACATTAAGCTCTCTTTGTCCTAAGAATTCCTTTGCATGCTTCATTGTCATAATTAAAGTCTACAGATTGTCATTCACCTGGTTTATTAACAATACCAAACAGGCTGGAAGAAGAGAGGAGAAGCATGATTTTTGCTTTTCCATATACATCATTTCAAACATGATTTATTAGCCGGCTGCAACTACCCACTCATTCAGCAGTAGCAATGGGCACAAATTTCAGTGTCCCACCAAGTTTTCAAAGACAGCCTTGGCAGTACAACATTGAGACCAGCAGAAACCCATATCACATTTCCTGTTAAGGCCTTGCCCCCAAAGAAAAAAGACACACAGTACAGCTTCAATTCCTATAATCCCTACCTTTTCAGAAGTTAACAGCATATTTTTACAAATAATGTTGTGTATTTTTCAATGCTCCTGAAATTTCTGCCCTCATTGAAATCATGCCCTATATTATTAGGATTCTCAGGTTTGCTTCCTGTGTTCCCACCTTGGTTTCACAGACAGGATCAGCACTGCTAAATTATGCAGTGATGATCCATGAAGTCCTCAATAAACACAGAAGGGAAAACAAAAGAGAAACTATGCCCCTACTGCCAATTTCACCATATGAGGAAGAACAAAGCTCCTGCCTATAGTGATTGCTTTCTGGTTCTAAAGAGTATGAAAAAAGGCATGGGCAGAGATATTCCAACTGTGTGTTCTCTTGTTCCAGACTTCTTGGAAAAAAATAAACATGTAAAAGCCTGGTAGGGCTATTTTTTTCTTAGAGATAACAGCTGGCTACACACAGGATCTTCAATACCTCGCTGAGAAAGCATTCACAGCCCATCGTTTCAAATACAGCAATTGATTTCAAAATCATCCTACTGCATTATATTCCATTTAGACTACACAGTTTACTCCTTTAAGAAAAATTCTACCACTCAAAGAAAGATTCATATAATGTAAGGAGTATTTGGCCCTCAATTGAGATTGTTGCAGGATTGCTAGCCAAAACAAATGATATTTAGGTTATTATTTCAAATTGCTAGAACTCTTTCCCATTACAGTGATATATTTTCTGTATGTATTAAAAGAGGCAGTTTTATAACGTTTCATATTGTAATGAAATAGAGTTCAATAACACTAAAAATAGGCAATGAAAACATATTTAGTTCTCAAAGGAAGAAAAGTTAACCATCTCATGGAAAACATTTCCTTGGGTGTTTTATTGAGTGTGAACAGGCTTAAAATTGACTTAAAAGAGATGCATAATTGAACAAGAATTAGAAGCTGCTTTTTTGTAAGTTATCAACATACTTAGGGTATTTTGTGTTATAGGGAGACCATACACATTGATATCTTCTAGCTTCAAAGGGAAAAACTATAATTCACTATTTTACCATATCTATCATGTATTTATTAATCTACCCATTTATTTATTTAGCTGCAATCTATCTATCATCTACCTGCCATCTATCTATCTATCTATCTATCTATCTATCTATCTATCTATTATCTATTCCATATTGCTATCAGCTGTTTACCTGATAGTTAATATTATCTATCTTTATCACCAATATGTCTATCATCTGTCTAAAATCAATGTATCTTAGCAACTCTATGTAGTTTATGTTTATCTTTTGACTATTGCATGAGTATCATCTGCATACATGTTTTAAACTATATTTTTTGATGTTTTATATTTAATACATGTTTCAATCACATAGTTCATGTTTCCCCAATTCCTTGTAGCCACCTTCTGCACAATCCTTTCCCTAACCAGCCATGGTTGAATATTCCTTTTTTTCTCTCACCTAGACTAGTCTTTGTAGCCTACCTATTGTATACTGTGAATGGAAACTACCCTGTAGTGTGCTCAACCAGCCAGTTTTAATGTATTAAAGAAAACTAAACGTTTCTCCCTGTAACTATCCAATGCTAGTAGCTTCTTAGCTAGTGAGTGTTTCATTCATAATTTCTCCATTTTTTCCTGTTTGGGCTTGACCCAAAGAGTATGAATTTTTTTTTGGCAGATTAAGTAGGTCAATGCCAGGATTACATTGTTAAATAGATGAAGTGAAGCTTGAAGGAATCTCTAAGAGAGCAGCTATTAGGCATATGAGCAAGCAAAGTCACTCACTGTGGAAACAGTATAAAATTTCTCAAATACCTTAAATTGGAATGTTAGAACTAACATAGGACCTGGCTGTTACATGTATGTATACATAAACAAAGGCCTGTCGTACTACCAAAATACCTACTTTCATTTTCATTGCTGCTTTTTTCACAATAGGAGATCAAAACTTCCTGGATGTCCCTTACCTCATGAATGAATAATGCAAATATAGTATACAAACTACTATGGAATTTTGTGTAGTTATGAAGAAAAATGAAAAATTTTAGCCATATAGATGGAGATGGGAAGCATTGTTTGAAATAGAACAAATAAGGACCAAGGGAGTCAAACATTACATGTTCTTTCTCTCTTCTGCATCCTAGCTTCTATATTGGCTCTAAGTATAGTAACATGGGATTGAGAACATGTATAAAGCATGAAAGTAGAAAGAAGACAAGGAATAAAAAAGAGTGAAGAAAAGAGGTGGGTTGGGAACAAAAGCATAGGATATGGAAGTGAAAAGGCAAATAAGTTAGTCAGAGTTGTTGAAGGAGGCAGTCTGGCAGAAGAAAAGGCAGGGCAAGAAGATGGATCAATCAAAACAATCTTGGTGGAAGAATATCTGTATTTTTTATGCAAATAGAAATTTTAAAAAGAATATAACTGTAATGCTAGTGGTGTTGTCTGTAGGGACTAATCCCACCAACACTGCCTGTACCATATGTCCACAATGTTGTGATTGAAAGTTCCAGAGGACAGATAGATATGGCTACTGAAAGCAGCAGAGATCCAATCTCACTTCCAGACTCTATCTTTTTCTAATCTGACCTATGGTATCACTCTGCATTGAAGAAAAGACAATTGATTAAATTTTGATAACTGTTGATTATACAAGTCTAGAAAACCATAGAAATCTACCACAGGAGGCTTTCTAGATTTGCTCATGGGAAAAAGACATCTTTACATCCAACATCAGAGTGAATTATACAAATTGGCTAGAAACACCACCTAACATGCATTTAAATTATGTATTTACATGATGTATTTTCCATACTCCTCTCCAAGTTCCTCAAGGCAGAATGAAGATTGCTACATATATTTTATTTATGATAGTGCCTGCAAGTGGTAGACGTTTAGAAACATGCTAATCTGATGGACAGGCTCAGCCATCTCACTAAAGAACTCCCTGGAAATTTCATGAGAATTCCACACAGAATTCATATTCATTGTTACTAATGTTGGCTGACATTCATTTCAGTCAGAGAAACCTTTTCAGTAATTTGACACTTTTCAATTGCAAGATCAAGGTTTGTCTGAAATATCAGCTCAACTGAGGCTTATTTTCTTTTCCCCTTCCTTCTAAAGGGTGGTCACAGAATTTAAGGGGAAAGCCCACCAGTTACTCTGGCCACATGCACTGAGAAGGTTAATTTTGTGTCAAATTGGTTGGCTCTAAGAACACCCAAAATACTTGGATGAACATTATTTCTGGGTGTTTCTACAGGATACCAACATATAAATTATTTGATTTTTTTGTTGGATATTTTCTTTGTTTGAATTTCAAATGTTTTCCCCTTTCCAGGTTTCCTCTTCAGAAACACCCCACTTTCGTCCCCCCATCCCCCTGACTCTATGATGGTACTCCCCAACCCACCCAACCCACCAACCTACCTACTCCTGCCTTCCTGCCCTGGCATTCCCCTACAGTGGGGCATTGAAACCCCCCAAGGGATGCTCCTCCCACTGATGTCCAACAAGGCCATCCTCTGCCACATATATAGCCAGAGCCATTCCTTTATTTGTAATCTTTGGTTGGTGGTCTAGTCCAAAGGAACTCTGGGGTTCTAGCCTGTTGACACAGTCGATCCTCCCATGGGGCTGCAAACTCCTTCAGCTCTTCAGTCCCTTCTTCAACTCCTCCATCTGGGATCCCAAGCTCCGTGTAGTGGTTGGCTGCAGGCATCCACCCCTGTATTTGTCAGGATCTGGCAGAGCCTCTCAGGGGACAGCTATATCAGACTCCTGTCAGCAAGCATTTCTGGCATCCACGTTAGTGTCTGTGTGTGCTAAATGTATATGGGATGGATCCCCAGTTGGGGCAATCTCTGGATGGCCTTTCCTTCAGTCTCTGTTCCATATTTTGTCTTTGTATTTCTTCCTGTGAATATTTGTTCCCCTTCTAAGAAGCACTGAAGCATCCACACTTTGGTCTTCCTTTTTCATGGGCTTCTAATTGTCTGTGAACTGAATCTTGGGTATTCTGAACATTTGGGCTAATATTCACTTATCAATGAGTGCACACTACGTGTGCTTTTGTGACTGGGTTACCTCACTCAGGATGATATTTTCAAGTTCCATTCATTTGTCTGTGAATTTCATGAAATCATTGTTTCCAATAGCTGAGTAGTACTCCATTGTATAAGTATGCTACATTTTCTGTATCAATTCCTCTGTTGAAGAACATCTGGGTTCTTTCCAGTTTCTGGCTATTATAAATAAGACTGCTATGAACATAGTGGAGCATGTGTCCTTATTACATGTTGGAGCATATTCTGGGTATATGCCTAGGAGTGATATAGCTAGGTCCTCAGGTAGTCCAATTTTCTGAGGAACAGCCAGACTGATTTCCAAAGTAGTTGTACTAGCTTACAATCCTCCATGAGTGGAAAAGTGTTCTTCTTTCTCCACATCCTGGTGAGCATCTGCTATTCCCTGAATTTTTTATCTTAGCCATTCTGACTGGTGTGAGGTAGAATCTCAGGTTACAACACTGAAGACAATGACTTCTCCATCTCTCCTAAGCCTCATTACCTCATGATTCCTCTATCATCTATGGTTGAATATATTTAAGAGGTCAATCTTGTGTAGACTCTTTGGAGACAAGAATCTTGTCTTTGTAAAGAGAGCTGCCTTCTGCAAAGCAAATGTTGATCAATTATGCTCCTTTGGGAGTTTGGCAAGAACAAAAATTCTTTTGTCCATCAAAACTGATTCAGGGACCAGGTTACTAATCTAAATGAGAGAAAACAGCTGGGTGTGAATTACTAGGGAGAGATGGGATTTCATGCAAGTGGAAGAAACAAGAACCATTTTTCTAAATATGACAAATTCTGGGGTTTTGTTTTGTTTTTTGTTTGTTTGTTTTTGGAGGAATTTTTTGTTTTGTTTTGTTTCTGTTTTTGCTTGGGTTTTGTTTTTGTTTTTTGCTAGCCCTAAAGGAGGGTTATTTTCCACCTCCAAAAGTTACACATTTAAGATGACACTTAGTAATAACACATTTTATTAGTATTCAACTGTAATCATAGTGTCTGCAAGTTGAACTTTAGGATGTCACATTGTTAATGTATAGTCCCATTACAAAGAATTTTGTTTATCTAACAGCAGAAATGGCTAAGATTCTTATTCAGTACTATTATAGTATTGCTCTAAAACCTTTTCTCTTCAAGTCAGCCCTGTACTGAACCCAATAAACACAATAAATCAATTTCACCAAGGTTCCTTCTTAAATTGAGTTTTACAACCATAAATGCACGAAACTACTAAGGATCATTTCTGTCTATAACTGTGATAATTCACTACGCTTAATAGTATTTAATTACAGTCCCAAATTTGCTAACATGCTGCATCTTATAATATAATAGATTCCCATGACTATTTAATAAATTGTGCTTTTTGAAACATTCACAGTTGATTTATCCTGGACCATGGTAATCGGTTAACTTTGTCTGCATACTAAATCTACCATGAAAAACAAATGAAAAGTCCAGTTCTAACTTTTCAGCAGATTGCCTAATTATGGTTTTACTTAACTGCTCATGTTGAGTGATGTATTTCAGTGTTTATCCTCCTGAGCACTTTACCTGTTCATGACAAGTCCTCATCCTTTACTCAGAGTCTCAGAATTTACTTTACTGGAATGTTAGATCTGAAGTTATATTTATTTTCATGATAATAAATGAATTCTAGCCTGGGATAGTATAATTTCTTTGAAATACAGTGTGAATTTTGTTCAATTGACTTAAAGCAATTTTTACTGTCATTCCTATAAGCTTTTCCATTTTCATCAACATATAATAAACACTTAGTAAGCACTCACCACCTGGGGCTTGATTAGCATATCCTCTAATCAAATGAAAACTTCTTTTTTTCTAAAGTTTCTTTTTAATGTGAAGAGAAGAAAGCTTGTTGGTCTGGAAAAGCGACTGTTGAGGTCAGTGTTTTCTGATGGACTGTGTTCCTTTTACTGTAATCCAAGGGAACTCTAATGGAATTTTTGGAATAAGGTTTATTTCAAATACACCTGAGCTGAGGTCTGTGGTGAGTGGGCCACTTTTTCCTGGCAGGTTCAGTGTATGAGATCATGTACTCTGACATTCCTGTGCCGGCATCTTTTACAGGCTTCTTGTTTTCCTGTTCATCCTGTTAGCTCTTTCCTACCTGGATCTGACATTACAGTTGTGTGCTATAACTTCCTCTCATGACTGAGTTACCCTATAGAGAATGCCTTCCAAAACACACTCCTTCAGTGTTGAAATTTGTCATTGAATTCAGGTTTCCTTCTCTATGAAGGTTTAGATAACAATGAGTATGCCCTCTCCCAAGGCTGTCACTTCTTACTGAAATAATGGGTAAGAGTACGCAAAGAAACATATTTGTTTTTTTTAGTCAACAAACAAAATCAAAAACCTTTATTGAAATTTGAACGTTCTTTTTATAATTGTTATAGGGTAACGGTTATGAAAAATCCAGAGTGGGAACCCCCGGGATGCACAGACTAATCATGGGAAAAGAGCAAGGGAGGAGTATGTAAGCAGTACCTTGAAATAATCACAGCACTTCAGTGCTGGCCTGAACCCTCCCACCTCCAGGAGCACTACAGAGCTAGTGCAGAGGTAATTAGAACAAGATGAAGGCAGTAGGGATCTTCTCTTTCCCTTTCTATGTTTTATTCTATGTAATTACTCCATAAACCAGTATTTCCTTTTTTGTAGGTAGCCACATTCTGACTTTGAGTTGACTTACTAAAGAAATTCATTTCTTTTTAATTTTTGAAGGTTTTATATATGAGGTTCTAAAAGGTGGTGATCAACCTTAACTCCCGTGTGTCAAATGGAAATAGTGTCTGAACATTTATTTTATTATTTTTTCTCTTTTTTTACACTCCAGATTTTATTCCCCTCCCAGAATCTTTTGTGCAGAAACCAACAGCTGCTATGAACATAGTTGAACACATGTCCCTGTGGCATTGTGGGGCCTCTTTTGTGTATATCCCAAGAGTGGTTGGTATTGCTTGTCCTCAGGTAGATCTATATCCAGTTTCTTGAGGAAACTTCAGATTGATTTCCAGAGTGGTTGTACCAGTTTGCAATCCCACCAGCAATGAAGTACTGTTCCTCTCTCTACACATCCTTGTCAACATATGCTGTCACCTGAATTTTTGATCTTAGCCATCTGATTGGTATAACATGGATGTAATCTCAGGGTCATTTTGATTTGCAGTTCCCTAATCAATAAGTTTTTAAACATTTCTTTAAGTGTTTTTCAGCCATTCAAAATTCCTCTGTTGTGAATTATTGGTTTAGTTCTATACCCCATATTTTGATTGGGTTGTTTGGGTTTTTTGGTGGTTAGACTCTTGACTTCTTTATATATTTTGGATATTAGCCCTCTATTGGATGTGGGGGTCAGTGAAGTTTTTCCCCCAATTTGTTGGTGGCCTATTTCATTTATTGACTATGTCCTTTGCCTTACAGCTTTCCAGTTTCACTAGGTCACATATAGCAATTCTTGATCTTAGATTATGGGCCACTGGAGTTCTGTTCAGAAAAAATTTTCCCTATGCCAATGAGTTCAAAGTTCTTTCCCATTTTCTCTTCTATTAGATTGACTGCATCTGGTTTAATGTTGAGGTCCTTGATCCACTTGGACTTAAAATTTGTGCAAGGTGATAAATGTGGGTCTATCTTAATTTTCTACCTACAGACAGCTAGTTAGACCAGCAGCATTTATTAAAGATGCTTTCTTTTTTCCATTATTTTGTCGTCTTTGTCAAAGATCAAGTAGGCATAAGTGTGTGGTTTTATTTCTGGGTCTTCAATCCTGTTCCATTGATCAATGTGTCTGTCTCTGTACCAATACCATGCAATTTTTATCACTATTGCTCTGTCGTAAGGCTTGAGGTCAGGAATGGTGATTCTACCAGCCATTCTTTTATTGTTAAGAAACATTTTTTGCTCTTCTGGGTTTTTTGAGAATTGTTTCTTCTATGTCTTTGAAGAATTGTGTTGGGATTTTGATGGGGATTGCATTGAATCTGTAGATTCCCTTTGGTATGATGTTCATTTTTATTATGTTACTTCTGCAAATCCATGAGCATTGGGACATCTCTCCATTTTCTTGAGATACTTGAAGTTATTGTCATATAGATCTTTCACTTGATTGGCTACAATTACCCCAAGATATTTTATATTATTTGTGACTATTGTTAAGGGAGTTCTTTCCCTAATTTTGTTCTGAGTCTATTTATGATTTATATAAAGGAAGACTACTCATTTACTTGAATTAATTTTATATCCAGCCACTTTGCTGAAGTTGTTTGTCAGCTGGAGCTCTCTGGTAGAATTTTTGGGTCCCTTATGTATACTATCATATCATCTATAAATATCGTATCTGTAAATAGTGATACCTTTATTTCTTCTTTGCCAATTTGTATCCTCTTGAAATCTTTTTTGTTGTTTTATTGTTCTAGTTAGCACTAGTTCAAGTACTATATTGGATAGATATGGGGAGAGTGAGCATCCTTGCCGTGTACCCAATTTTAATGAGATTGCTTCAAGTATGTCTCCATTTAATTTGATACTGGCTGTTGTTTTTGAAAAAAATTCATTTTTATTATGTTCAGGTATGAGCCTTGATTTCCTGATATCTCCAATACTTTCAATATGAAGGTATGTTGAATTTTGTCAATTTTTTTTGCATCTAAGGAGATGATTATGTAATTTTTTTCCTTGAGTTTGTTTACATAGTTGATGTAATATACATCATGTGGATTTTCATATAGTGAACCAAACTTGCATCCCTGGGATGAAGCCTACTTGATTCTTGTGAATGGTGGTTTTGATGTGTTCTTAGATTCCATTTGTAAGAATTTTATTGAGTATTTTTACATCAATATTCACAAGTGAGATTGGTCTCATATTCTCTTTTTGGTTGGGTGCTTGTGTGGTTTAGGTATCAGATTAATTGTGGTTTCATAGAACCATATAATGAGTTAGGTAGTGTTCTTTCTCTTTCTATTTTATGGAATAGTTTGGGAAAACTTAGTAGCAGGCCTTCTTTGAAGGTCTGGTACAATTCTGCACTAAATTTATCAGTCCCTGAGCTTCTTTTGGATGGGAGGATTTTAATGACTTCTATTTCCTTGTGCATTGTGGGCCTGTTTAGATAGTTTACCAGCCCTTGATTTAATTTTGGTATGTGGTATCTCCCTAGAAAACCATCCATTTCATCTAGATTTTCCAATTTTGTTGAGTTTAAGTATTTGTGGTAGGTTCTGATGTTTTTGTTGTTGTTGTTGTTTTTCGAGGCAGGGTTTCTCTGTGTAGTCAGATCTGATGATTTTTTTGGAATCTCTTCCATTTCTGTTTTTATGTTTCCCTTTTCATTTCTGATTTTGTTAATTTGGATACTGCCTCTGGGCCTTTTAGTTAGATTGGCTAAGGGTTTATCTATCTTGTTGATTATCTCAAAGAGTAAGCCTTTGCTTTTGTTGATTCTTTGTATTATTTTCTTTGTTTCTATTTGGTTTATTTTGGTCCTGAGTTTGACTATTTCCTACCACTAATCTTCTTGGGTGAGTTTGCTTCTCTTTGTTCTGGAGTCCTCAGGTATGCTGTTAAGTTGCTAATGTAAGATCTCTCCAGTTTCTTTACCAGAAAATGTAGTGCTATGAAAGCAGTGCTAGGTGTCCCAAAAGTTTGGATATGATGTGTCAATATGTTCATTAAATTCCACAAAGTCATTAATATCTTTATTTCTTCTCTAAGTTATCTGAGTAGAGAATTGTTCGGTTTCCACATGTATGTGGCCTTTCTGTTGGTTTTGCTGTTATTGAAGACCAGCCCTAGGCCATGGTGATCTGATAGGATTCCTGGGATTATTTCAGTCTTCCTGTATTTGTTGAGGGTTGTTTTGTGATCAAATATATGGCCGGGTTTGGAGAAAGTACTGTTAGGTGATGAGAAGAAGATCTATTCTTTTGCTTTAGGGTGAAATGTTCTGTAGATATCTGTTAAATCCATTTGGTTCATAACCTCTATTGATTTCACTATGTCTCTGTTTAGTTTCTGTTTCAATGACCTGTCCATTGGTGAGAGTGGGGTGTTGAATTCTCCCATTATTACTGTGTGGAAGCTTTAGTAAAGTCTCCTTTATGAATGTGGGCACACTTGCCTTTGGGACATAGCTATTCAAAACTCAGACTTTATCTTGGTGGATTTTTCCTTTGATGATTATGATGTGTCCTTCCTTATCATGCTTGATAACTTTTGTTTGAAAGTCTATTTTATTGGATATTAGGATGGCAACTCTAGCTTGTTTCTAGGGATCATTTGCTTAGAAGACATTTCTCTATCATTTTACTCTGAGATAATGTCTGTCTTTTTTATTGAGGTGTGTTTCTTGTTTGAAGTAAAATGCTGAATCTTGTTTGTATATCCAGTCTGTTGGCTTATGTTTTTTAAAAAGTGAGGGAAGTCCATTAATATTGAGAAATATTAAAGCCAGATGACTGTTAGTTCCTGTTAGATTTGTTTTGGAGATGGTTTTATGGGCTTATGGTTCTTTCCTTTTGGCTTTGTTGTGAGATGCTTAATATCTTGTCTTTCCTTTTTTTTTTTTTTTTTGGTGTAGGTACCTTTCTTGTGTTGGAGTTTTCCTTCTAGGACCCTCTCTAGGTCTAGATTGGTAGATAGATACTGTTTGAAAATGGTTTTATCCTGGATTATTTTGTTTTCTCCATCTATGTTGTTTGAATGTTTTGCTGATAGTATCCTGGGCTGGCATTTGTGTTCTCTTAGAGTCTGCATTACCTCTGACCTTTCATTCCTTTGGCTTTCATAGTTTCTGTTGAGTAGTCTGGTGTAATTCTGAAATTCTGATAGATCTATCTTTGTATGTTACTTGGCCCTTTTCCCTTGCAGCTATTAATATTCTTTCTTTGTCCTGTGCATTTAGTATTTGATTATTATGTGACAAGAGAATTTTCTTTTCTGGTCCCATTTACTTGGTGTTCTATAGGCTTCTTGTACATTTATGGCCATCTCTTTCTTTAAGTTGGGGGAGTTTTCTTCTATGATTGTGTTGAAGATGTTTTTAGGGCCTTTTGAGATTGGAATCTTCATTCTCCTCTATTCAGATTATTCTTCGATTTGATTTTTTCATTGTGTTCTGAATTTCCTAGATTTTTCAGGTTAGGAGTTTTTTATGTTTTGAATTTCCTTTGACAATTGTGTCAATCTCTACTATGGTATCTTCTACACCTGAGATTCTCTCTTCTGTCTCTTGTATTCTCTTGGTGATACTTACATCTGCATTCCCTGACCTCTTTCCTAGGTTTTCCATTTCCAAAATTTGCCTCCATTTGCACTTTCTTTGTTGTTTCTACTGCCACTTTTAGGTCTCAGACTGCTTTTTGCAATTCCATCATCAGTTTGATTGTGTTTTCCTATATTTCTTTAAGGGATTTATTTATTTCATCTTTAAGGGCTTCTTTAAGGGCTTCTATTTGTTTACCTGTGTTTTCCTGTGTTTCTGTCAATTAATTATTTTTATCCTCCTTAAAGGATTCCATTTTCTTCATGAGATAGGACTTTAGGTCAGTTTTCTGATTTTCAGGTGTGGTAGTGTATTCAGGGCTTTCTGTGGTTTGACAACTAGGTTCTGATTATGCCCAGGTATATTGGCTTCTGTTGCCTATGGTCTTGTGCTTGTCTCTCATCATCTAATTTTCCCTGGTGTTTGCTGATCTGGGTAACTCTGTCTGGAGTCTGTTTCTTTTGACCTAGGGTTGCTTCAGGTCTTCTGGTATTCCTGCAGCCCTGGCTGTAGCAGACCTCCTATGGGGCCTTCCAACTGGAGAGTTTTCAGAGGGGCAGAGAAGTTGCTGATCTGTTGCCCTGGTTGCAGTAGATCTCCTAGGAGGCCTTTAGACTGCTTAGTCTTCAGAGGAGCAGTCAAGCTATTGTCCTGTGTAAAGCTGTTCTCCAGGTGTGGGGAGCAGGGCAATGGGCTGTGGTTTCTAATTTCCCATGTTCCCAGGGAGGCTTTCAATCTGTTGGGTCAGTTGCCCTACATACCACAGGGCCCCCAGAGGTCTTCAGACTGTGGTATCCTTTGCCCAGTTGTCTTGTGTACAGAGGAACTCCTGAGAGGCCTTCAAGCTGTGGTGTCTTCAGGGGAGTAGACAAGCTGGCAATCAGTTGCTCAGGTACCCTGTGTGCAGTGGATCTCCTGGGATGTCTCAGGCTGTGATGTCAGATGCCCAGAGGGCAGCAGATTTCTTGCAATGCCTCAGGATGTGGTATGTTCTGGGCAGCAGACCGCTGGCAGTCTATTGCAGCAGGAAGGACCAGGTGGAAGGGGAATGGTATTTGGCGGGCAAGAGTTATGGGGGTATGATGGGTCCCTGTGTCCTCTGGGCTCCCAGTGGCAGCTGTGGGACTTCAGGAGGCTTCTTACCATATGCTCTGAGTGCAGCAGATCTTCTGGGATGCCTCAGGATATGGTGTCTTCCATGGAATAGACTGCCTCACAATCTGTCCCAGCAGTAAGGTCCAGGTGTTCCTGAACTTTTAGTAAAGCATTGTCCTGCAGCAATTAAAAATAGATTTTTTAAAAAGACTATTGGCTGAGCACAATAAATGTAAATGAGATGTCAATTGTCTGCCCAACTCATAGTAACAGATATTTACTTAATACTGCAGAGGGTTAGCTGCCCTCTATGTGCTACAAAGTGTAGACTTACCTCTAGCAATCACATATGGGGCCCTGACATGAGTACACAAGGGAATCATAAGCACCTAGCACCTTTGGAAGACAGCCAACTCTACCACTTTTTTAAGAAGCAGCATGGGGTCATTATGGTGGCATGAATAAGAACACCTCCTCCCTCATAGACTCATATGTATCAATGTTTGGCCATTAAGGAGTGACACTGCTTGAGAGTGATTAGGAAGTGAAGTTTTATTGGGGTAGGTGTAGCTTTGATTGAGGAAGTGTGTCACTCAGGTGGACTTTGAGGTTTCAGAAACTCAAGCAAGGCTCTCTCCTCCTCTCTCTCTCTCTCCCTCTTTCTCTACCACTCCTTCCCTCCCTCCCCCCTTTTTCTCTCTTTCTCTTTTTGCTTCCTGTGGATGCATATGGAAACTATAAGCTATCTCTCAAGCCCCATGTCATCATATGTTCTACCAAGCTGATAACAGACTATACCTCTGAACCTGTATGGAAGCCTAATTAAATGTGGTCATGGTATTTTCCACAACTTCTGAGGCCAGCAAGGTGACAGACAGTCACAGTTACCTCTATTCTAAAAGTCCGACTCGTTGCAGGAGATAAGCATTCTAATAGTTCATCTTCTTGATGCACACCAATAATTTTGTAGCTCACAATTTCTAGCAGCCTAAAAGAAGAAAAATGGAGCAATGAAGTAAGAGAACACTCTCTAAGACAGAAGTTGGTACCACAGAATAGAATATTTCTGTGGTAGGCCTGACCATACTGCTTGTTGGCAGAATGCAAATTTGGAGACTTTGAATTAGAAAAGCAATGAACATTTTAAATGGGGCTTAATGGTCCATGTTAATAGAAGTGTGATAAACAGTGACACTAAGAGCCTGTGAAGAACTGGCTTAAGAGGTTTGGGAGGAGAAGAAAATGGCTTAGAGACCTTCTAGTGATATTTTGGTCAATAATGTGGCTTTTTTCTGCTCTTGTGCAAATACTCTACCTCAGGCTAAACTGAAGAGTCCTAAATTAATTGTTTGGAAAAGGAGATTTTAAGGTGCTATATATTGACTATGTAATATTTATTAGTGGTCGCTCTTCTACAGATCTATAATGTAAAAATGATGGCTGAAGGCTGAAGATGAAACAATGCACTTTTCAAAGAGAAGGAGCACAAGGAAGTGCAATGTAGCTAAATCCAGTCCTCAAAGAGATTAAAAAAAAAAAGCTGGTGCTAAATGTAATAAAAACAATAGTAACTCCAGGATAAGATACTATGCAGGTAGGCATCCAACTTGTGGAAAGGGATTAAAGAAAAGCTTAAGTAGTGAAGGAAACCATCAACAGAGCATTGATGTTGCCCTAATTGAATAAGATGAAGAATTTCCAGCAGAACTTGGAAACTTTCACCATGCGGTTCTGGCTTTTGAGTCAAGAATACAAGAAAGGGCTTGTCAAATCTCCCTCTAAGGCTAAGGAAATCTGCTGAGGCCAGATACGTATCAGCCATCTCCCTTTTCAGAGGCTTAGGGAGGCCATTAGGTGAAGCTGTGAAAGTGAAGCCTGGATTTTATTGAGGACGAAAGAGATGTCAGAGTCACTGGATGCAAAGAGAGATGTTGCCATAGTATGGAATTAGCTCAAAAGATAAAACTATGCTGCAGTCAATAAAGCTGAAGGTGTTGGAGATCTAAAGAACATTTTGACATAAAACACGGAAATGCAGAATTTGGAGTTTGTCCTGGTGTGCCCTGCACCTTTTTTGTCTTGTTATGGTCAATTATTTCATCATTATGTTCTGTTTCTTTTCTTTTGGAATGGTAGTGTGTGTGTATGTATATATATATTGAGACAAGGGTTCTGGGTTTTTTTGTTATTGTTGTTGTTGTTTTTTTTTTTTTTTTTTTTTTTTTTTTTTTTTTTTTTTTTGGTTTTTTCGAGACAGGGTTTCTCTGTATATCCCTGGCTGTCCTGGAACTCACTCTGTAGTCCAGGCTGGCCTCAAACTCAGAAATCTGCCTGCCTCTGCCTCCCAAGTGATGGGATTACAGGTGTGTGCCACCACACCCGGCAGTATATTTTTATCATTGTACGTTGGAAGTAAATGACTGACGTTTGATTTTGATTTTAGAAGTGATTACAGTTAAGAGCTTGCTATGAGTCTTAGAAGAGATTTGGATTTTCAAACAGTGTTTTTGAGACTGTTATAGATTATGAGGACTTGTGAAGTTGGAATGAATGAAATGTTGGATTATGGTATGGCAACTAGCATACAGGGCCAAGGTGTAGAATATAGTAGTTTGGATAGGAATGGCTCCCATAGTCTCATATATTTGAAATCTTGGTTGTTAGGGATTGGCACTATTTGAGAAAGATTAGAAGGTGGGATTATGATGTTGTTGGAGAACATGTTGTCACTTGGGGTGGGCATTGAGATTTCAGAAGCACAAGGCAGGCCCAGGTGCTCTCTCTCTCTCTCTCTTTCTCTCTCTCTCTCTCTCTCTCTCACGCGCGCACACATTCTCTCTCTGTTGCATGAAGATCAGGATATAGACTAACTCTCCAACACTTGTCTACCATGTTGTAGATATACATGCTGCTGTGATTTCTGCCACAGTGAGTTTGAATAAACCTTTGAAAGTATAATGAAGATCATCCAGTTAAATGCATTCCTTTGTAATAGTTGCCACAGTCATGTTGACTCTTCACAACAAGCCATCATGTGTCCTCATCTATTAATTTTATGCCCCAAATTACCTTGGTTGTGGATATATTTTGATCATAGCCCAGATGTGGCTTCTCTGCATACTACCATAGTATCAGTTATAATCAAGGTGCTCCCCCTGAAATGAACTTTTCTTTCTAGAGCTCAGGCCTGCAGAACGACCTTCAAATGAAGTCTTCTCTGAAGTGCCAGAATCTGAATCTAGTTTTACTCCAATCTCTCTTTCAATTGTTTCTTCCCATCCTCTTCTATCACTTTAGATAGGGAACAAAAATGTTTTAATGCCTGCTGTGGCAGCAAAGCTAACTCCGACTCTATGAGAGACAAGGTCCTCAGAATTATCTGTTTAACAGATGTTCCATATCAGGTTTGAAAATGGCCAGCCACGTGGATATGATGATCTTCCAGATCAAAGGGTTTATGGCCTTGCTATCCTATAGTTATATTTTCTATTCTACAGAAGAAATCTATACACTGTGTTTTCATTATGTCATCAAATAATTATATATTTCATGTTTTACAATTAAATATTTATTTTCAGGCATACTTTCCCAGGAACTCACTTAAGTAGCTTCTTTTGTTACATACAGTACATGTATCATCACTTGAGCATAGGGGTGTGGCCAAAGAAATATATTTTCAGATGATTCTGTCATTTCAGAAATACCATATTAAGTGTTTATGATTGCTAAGTCCATTCCAGTGTCACCAAGCAATAAAATACCTTGAAACCAATACAGTCTACACTGCCTATCATTAACCTGAATGCCATTGTGTTGTGCATGATTGTACACTCACCTGAGCATCTAATGTGATGTTTTCCCACTGAGGTATAAATTCCCGGAATGAAAGGCTTGTGTCTAAATGTCCTTGAAGAGCCCGTCTACTCAAAGAAATTGGCATATACTTGGTACAGAGTAAATATCTGTTCAATAAATAATCTAAAACTGTATAATAAATTTTAACTTATTTGCATAATATATAAAATATGCATCATATGCTATGTTGCAATTATATATATATGTGCATGTGTATGTTTGTGTGTGCGTATGTGCCTCTGTGTGTGTGTGTGTGTGTGTGTGTGTGTGTGTGCGTGTGTGTGTGTGTGTATGTGATTTTCAGTGAAAATTGGAAAAATCAGTCTGGTAAGATTCTTCATCTTTTAAAATTGCTTGTGATACATGTCTAGCAACCTACGTCTAATTCCTAGAGTCCACATAAACATAAAAGGAAAGATCTGACTTTACAAAGTTGTCCTCTGACTACTAATTGTGCACAATGGTACACATACAATCACAATCCAATAATAGTAATAGTAATAAATGAGGAAGAGGAGGAAAAGATGAAGAAGAAGAAATTAAGAATCCCATTACCAAAATATCAAGCCATTATACATTTGAAAAATTCATTTTTATTCTACTCTCCAATAGTACACCAAGTATAATTATTGTGCATGCTTGATGTCCATGTGTTCATGTGATTACCATGTCATAGATGTGTAGTCCTGAGGACAAATTTTTAATTCAGATTTTCCTTCCTCTTTCATATTACTTTTTGAGATTGAACTCACTTTATTGGCTTGGTGGTCTATTCCTTCCTATGCTGAGCCTAGATAACCTATATTAAATCTCATGGACACTGAACAACATTCAAGGAAAACTTTAGGACTGCATCATTCTTTAAAATGATGGCATGGATATATATACACACATGTGTGTGTGTGCATGTGTGTGTGTATGTACAGAAATGTAGAATATTCTATCTTTAGCAGAATATTGCCACTGAGACACCCTCACAGAATACCACAGTGTGAGAAATCAATACAAAAATGAAGATTTGATATCATAGCTGCAAACATTCCAAGAACACAGACAAATAACTTGCAAAAGTTTCCTGTTCTTTATGAAAGAAATAGAGAAAAAGAGTGGATTGAATAATCTGTGATTTATTCATAGAAGTTACTCTCAATATCAATGGAGATTGGTTGATAATCTTAGCTATAAATTGTATTCTCAGTCCTTGAAAGGGTCAGTGGTAAAGTATAAGTAAGACTGACGTTTTGAAATCTGTAAAGCATTATTATTAATTATGTTCATTTGCTGAACAAATATTATGTTTCTATCAAAAATCATTAACAAAAATGAAATTGTGACTGGAGAGAGTTGTAGGAGAGGAGTTAAAATGAATATTGCATGTACTTCAAATAAATAAAAATCTTTTTAAAAACCTGAAAATCTATTTATTTCTATCTGATCATGAATATCTGTAGAATTTGCATAAACATTTCTAAATTGGCATTATATTCCAAAGTCTGAAAAATATATTTTTGGAATTTATGCCTCAGTCTTTTCATAGAAGCATACAACTGATGTACTCTTAAAAATGTGCTGAATCCTGCACACAAATTGCTAACAGCAGCAGCTTTTACACAGACAATACTTCTGCTGACCTAGAGCAATGATGACGGATTGGATTGGCATCTGCTTCTTCCAAATTAGGTAAGAAGAATGTATAATAGTGTGTGAGATTGAGCAAGCAAATATTAGTATTTTGGCTGATATAACATCATTCAAATGCTTTGCAAAAAATACTGATCTGGAAGCAATTTAGGAAGAAGATTTACAACCACCTTGAAAAGCAGAACACATGTTTCCTAGACTTCTTCAACATACAGTGACTAGGGAGCTGTCCAGCTACTAAAATTTACTTTAATCTTATAGTTAAATCAAAGATTCCCTTGTAAAACTTCACTCTAGGGAGCTGAGGACACTGCACAGAGGGCTTGAGGTCAAAAATGAATATGGGGTTTTACTGGAAGCACTGCCTTTACCTCCTGCTTGCACAGGGTGTTTCAGTTTACACTCCAGGTTGAGCTTAATTGTATCAGAAATGCCCTGACTCCCAGAGAGAGAAAATCAGAAACTGCAGCAACTGCTACCACAAGACACATGTGTCCTGGCAGATCAGAGAGTGAAATGAAAAACACCTTACTCATGTTTGTGAGATAACCATCCATCAACAGTGTTGGCTATCAGGTCTTTGAATCTTAAAACTTAAGTAGGGGGAAGTAAGACTGTATAGACTGAGCCTAGCACAGAGAAGCATGGCTCAAGCTGTGAGCCTGTTGATCTTCCTGCTAAGCCCCAGTTTGAGACTTCCCATGTACCTGCTGGCCTCTAGACAATTGAGCCTCTGTTGTCCATGAGATGAGAGAAAGAACTTCAAAGAATTCTTTTTTTTTTTGAGTCTGAAATTTGAGTTATAACTTCAAGATATTTAGTAGTTCTTTTACAACTCTCTCTGTTTAAAAATACTTTCTAAAAAAAATTAATTGTCATGTGCTGCTGCAGAATTAAAAGCACCAACAGAGCATCCAAATAATAAAACTTTTTACCAATGAAGGTAAATGAAAAGAGATTCAGATGTATACAATAAACCACATTCTAACATTTAATTTCAAATACTGGCATATTTTCTTATGTACAAAATGCCATTCTAAATATAAAAAATATGTAAACCTATTTCTTGGGAAAATTGAAAAGAAATATTTTTCCATTTATCTTACTAACTAACATGCAAACAAAAAACCAAAAACATGTGGACATTATTCATGCAGAAAAATGTGAGCTTCCTAAATGGGTAATAAAGAAAAAAAAGATGCCTCAAGGGATCTTCAGACCAGGCAATAACTTGTGACTATGTTCCTGAGTTTCATTTTGCTCCTGGAGGTGAAGCTAGCACCACAAATAAGTATAAAGAATACCCATAAAACCCTAATAAATTGCCTTTTTTTAAATAAAATGATTGAGAAAAATAACCTATAAAAGCAACAAACAGAGGAGTCTTTGATAACATTTCCAAATATTACAAGCAGACAATGCTGGCCTAACTCCAGCTCTGTAAACAAAGGCAGCAGGGTTATCCAGACTTGTATACTCCTAGAAATGCTAGCCGTTCATCTATGTGAACAAATGCTGCTTTGAAAATCAAGTACAAAGACAAAACTTTAAGCCAGGAAAAATGAAGCATGCTTTTAATTCCAATGCTTTCAGTATTCAAAAGAAATATTAAAGGTTCTAGGCCAGTTTAATATATATATATATATATATATATATATATATATATATATATATATATATATACATACATACATAAACAAAAAATAAAAACATGGTCATCTATGCAAAAAATCTCGATACCAGAAACGTAATAACATGGCATAGTACATGCACACTCCTATATATTAAATAAAAACATTTAAAAGAAATTAAAAAAACAATGTCAACATCTCCAAATGAATGATGCATATTAAACATTAATAGACATTTAAATGAATAAAATGTCTAGGATACAGCTTTGTTGGTAGTGTCATGGCACATAACTGTAATCCTAGCACTCAGAAGGCAAAACCAGGAAGAGTAGAAACTCAACATCATTTCTTGGCTACACAGTTACTTCCAGGCCAACCAGGGATACATGATACATTGTATTAAAAACAATAATAACAAAGGAAAAAAAGTAAATAAAGGCAATGGTGACTTTCAATTATGATTCTAGATGGTCATGATATCAGTGGAATTCGTGTGAGACCCAGATTTAACCTTACTTTGAAGAATGAATTATTGACACTTTCCTCATTGGAATAGTATCAGTGGTGCTTAACTCCAGGATTATGTCAGAAAAAAAAAATCTGATGGGAATCTGAAACTCTATAGGACCTGCACAAAACAATAAAAAATACTAATATAAAGATAAAATTGTATCTTGGTGACACAAGACTCTGTTCCTAACTACTTGAGAATTGAGCTCAGTAAGATTGCCAGTTCATACATGGAAATGCAGGGACAAAAACTGGAGCAGAGACTGAAAGAAAGGCTATCTATCCAGAGACTACCTCACCTTGGGATGCATTCCAGACACACACCAAACCCCCATAGATGACTGTCTTGTCTGGCCTCAGTGAAAAAGGATGAACTTGGTCCTGTCGAGCTTGATGGCCCAGAGAAGGGAGATGCTAGAAGGGGTTAGGTGGGAGTGGGTAGGTGTGTCAGGAAGCATACGCTTAGAAGTGAAGAGGATCTGGAATGGTGTGGGGGCACTCCTGCATGGGGACAGGAAAGGAGGACAACCTTTGAAATGTAGATAAATAAAATAATTAATTAGAAAATGCCAGTTCAAAACTTGCCTGCATTTCAGAATAATTTCTAGCTCAAGACATCTGTAGCAACTTCCTGTGATCCTGTCACCTGACAATAATAAAAGTGAAAGGGGAGGATTGGAGAGATGACTTAGTCTAAGAACATATGCTGCTTTGCAAAGGATCTGAGTTCAGTTTCCAGCACCCACATCTGGTGCTTAACTCTATCTGTAACTCAAGCTTCAAGGATCCAACACCTGCCTCGGGCACCTTCAGGCACCTATACACATGTGGCAGAAATATGCACATACACATAAATAAATAAAAATTT
The DNA here is from genome assembly GCF_947179515.1 of Apodemus sylvaticus. Taxonomy (NCBI): domain Eukaryota; kingdom Metazoa; phylum Chordata; class Mammalia; order Rodentia; family Muridae; genus Apodemus; species Apodemus sylvaticus. The sequence goes on along the minus strand of NC_067478.1, from coordinate 118,412,753 downwards.
TTAAATGAAAGAGAGATGGAGATATAACTCAGGAGGCCCATGTTCCACTAGACCTTGGTTCAGTACCATAGTGGACCAAATAAAGAAATCATGTTAATGAACTAAAAATCTGAATGACAATGAATTTATCATATTTAAAGGGAAAAATAAAATAGCAGTATTTCTCAAGTATTAAAAGAAAATTCAACCATAACTTTTATAAAAGATATACAATTCTTTTAAAACAAAGATAAAATTTAGACATTTTCAGATGAAGAAAACCTAATGTAAAACACGGCTAAATGAAATGCTTTAAACAGAAAGCAATTTCTAAAAGTTGACACCTTTGTATATCTAGAAAGAAGAAAATGCTTAACCAAAAAATGAATAAAACCAGTCAATTTTCTAAAGTTGAATTTTCCAAATATTATATTTTGATTAGAGCAAACCTCATCCACAGTCTAATGCAGCTATAAGTGTATAGAGAAAATAACTTAAAATGTGACTGGAGAAGACGGAGGATAATGAAAGAGTAATGCATGCTTAAAATGCATTTAAATTGTCCACGTGACACAGTAGAAGAAGAGCTAAATACTTAGAAGGTAGTCCAATAAGGCTTAATTAAAAGACACTAGTGAGGATTGAAGATGGGAATGTAGAGTGTTCATGAAATTAGGAAACAGAGACACAATCACCGAGAACTAAACACCAAAGAGAATGCCAGACTTAAGCAGAAATGCTTAACCATTAACAATATACGTTTCTAAACAAACCAAGGTCTGGGGAATGGGGAAGTTGTCTGTATACAAGAAATTCACTTCAAAAGTAACATGTAGAAAGGTTGAAAAAGAAAAAATATGAAAAGGTATATTATGCATATCCCAACAAATTAAAGCAAGAATACCTATCTTAAGGTAATATAAAGGACACATAAGCAGGAAATAAGACAAAGGTTAGCTTGTTAAAGTTAAATGAAGTTGGGCGTGGTGGCTTTCATTTGGAATTTTAGCACTTTAGGGGCTAAAGGTAGGATTACTGTGAATTCCAAAAAGTTCTAGACTACAAAGATTCTACACCAACAATTTCAAAACAAGAAATTAAAGCTTACAGCACCAGTCCATCTATACAACAAAGCAAAATGATGATAAAATACATAAACTTGGAACTCAAAGACAACATGGATATTACTTGACCATATAATTTTATATAATTCAGAGAAACTGTGGTTAGTGCCATAAGTCTTGTGCAGAACCAGCTAGTTAAAAATCCAGGCATGGAGTGGATGGAGACTTAAAAAGCCCACCACCAGCCAAGGAGCTATTTTGAGCCGATAGCTTTTGGGCAGGGAGAATCTGTTTTCTTTAAGACTATAGCCATGAGGGATGGAAAGATGGTTCAGAGGTTAAGAGCATTGAATGCTCTTCCAGAGGTCCTGAGTTCAATTCTCAGCAACCACATGGTGGCTCATAAGCACTGATGCCCTCTATTCATGTGTCTGAAGAGGGTACCATGTACTCATATACATAAAATAAATAAATCTTAAGAATGGAAGAAAGGAAGGAAGGAAGGACGGAAGGAAGGAAAGAAGGAAGGAAGGAAGGAAGGAAGGAAGGAAGGAAGGAAGGAAGGAAAGAAAGAAAGAAAGAAAGAAAGAAAGAAAGAAAGAAAGAAAGAAAGAAAGAAAGAAAGAAAGAAAGGTTAAGAAGTGCTCAACATCATTAGTCATTAGGGAAATACAAATCCAAACAACCCTAAGATTTCACCTTATACCAGTCAGAATGGCTAAGGTCAAAAACTCAGGAGACAGCAAGTGTTGGTGAGGATGTGGAGAAAGAGAGCACTCCTCCACTGCTGGTGGGGCTGTAAGATGGTACAACCACTTTGGAAATCAGTCTGGCGGTTCATCAGATAACTGGACATGACACTTCCGTATAGCACTGGAGGACACTTCTATACCTCTCCTGGGCATATACCCAAAGGATTCCCCGGTATGCAATAAAGACACATGCTCCATTATGTTCATAGCAGCCTTATTTATAATAGCCAGAAGCTGGAAAGAACCCAGATGACCCTCAAAGGAGGAATGAATATAGAAAATGTGGTACATTTACACAATGGAATACTACTCAGCAATTAGGAACAATGAATTCACAAAATTTTTAGGCAAATGGTTTGGTCTGGAAAATATCATCCTAAGTGGGGTAACCCAATCACAAAAGAATACACATGGAATGCAATCTCTGATAAGTGGATATTACTTAGCTCAGAAGCTCTGAATACCCAAGGCACAAATTGCATAACAAATGACTCCCATAAAGAAGTATGAAGAGGGTCCTGATCCTGGAAAGAATTGATCTAGCATCGGAGGGGAATATAAGGACAGAGAAAAAGGAGGGAGGTGATTGGAGAATGGGTGGAGAGAAGAAGGGTTATGGGACATATGGGGAGGGGGGATCTGGGAAAGGGGAAATCATTTGGAATGTAAATAAAGAATGTAGAAAATAAAAATATTAAAAGAAAGAAAGAAAGAAAGAAGGAAAGAAAGAAAGAAAGAAAGAAAGAAAGAAAGAAAGAAAGAAAGAAAGAAAGAAAGAAAGAAAGAAAGAAAGAAAGAAAGAAAGTGTGTGGCCATATTTTGGTTCCTAGTGGGTAACCCCAGAACTTTGTGTAACTGAGCAGCACTAAGTTGATGTAGTAGGTAGAAAGAAAGAGAGAGAAAAATAATGAATAAAGGAGTGAATGAATAAAAGGAAAGATAGAGAAACCAGAGAAAGAGAGAGGAGAGAGAGAGACTGAAGGAAGAGAAGAACATGCATTTGGGAGGGATATTTCTTGATGGGAGATTCTGGGGAGTTGAAGCAAGGGAAGGATCAAGATGCAATGTACACATGCCCAAAGTATTCAAAGAGCTCATAAGATCAACATTAACACAGCAAAAAGAAAACTAAAGGACCACAAACATCCTTTGATCCATGATGGTTTCAGATGACCTAAGTCCTGATTTTCATTTGATTATAAATTAAACATTTCAGTCTTTTTGTTTATATGATGATACACTTAACTTGATCCTCACAAAAATATTTGGAATGACTTGAGCTGATGTTCTTTTGTTAACATACAGTGCTTCACACATTTTTTATGCTGACTAGGAGGATTATTGGCTGTTTTCCTCTGAGGACTATGCCTGCATTAGTTTCATGAAGGCCTTGTTAATGCTGGCTTTCTTTGTAGAGACTAATGTGAACCTAAGACACATCTTTAGTGGTCTTACAAATCTTCTGGTGGTGCCCTATAATTTCTTCCTTAGTGATTCTTATTAAAAAAGTTGAATGATTTACCAAAAAATTATTAACTTCCAACTTTATGCTGATACTTTGAGTCTATCTACCCCTGCTCTGGGAATATTCCTATTTATCGAGGGTCTGGGAGTCACCTGTCAAATGTTACAGTTCTGGCTTGCCTCCAGCCAGTGTGAAACAGCCTCCAGATAAAAGGCGTATACTTTGGTCCTGGGTTAATGCCTTGGTTCCCTTGCTTAATCACTCTGTGGCATTCGTGATGATGTTGGATATTCTGAGTTTATCTTCAAAGCAGGATTTGCAGCATTACCTACTAGGGTTTAAGATATTTCAAGGAAAGGTATCTCCCAGTTCCCGAGCCAGTGACTAGGCGCTTTACTTCTTTCACTCATTTTATTAGCAATGTTTGGTTCTTACTGGTTTCTTGAAGGATGATATTTAAGATAAATTTCTGAGCTCCTCATATGTATGGGAATCTGAAGGCCTGTTTTTCAAGTTCTTATGAAAATAATTAAACATTGCTATGAACAACAAATCCATAGATGGTTTGCAGAAATGTGAACTTATAATCACACATTTGAACTATAAAGTCAGTGTGGAACATCTTACCATGCAACTTTGGATCTATATCTTATTGGGATTGCCATAGTATTATCTTTCCTCCTGCATGATAATCATTGTGGTTGGAGACCATACACAATTGATTGAGAATTGTTTGCTTTGACTTACTAAGGCTGAAGGGAAAGATAGATGGTGATGATCTACTTATGATTCAAAAGTAATTGGAATTTCTGCATATGTAAACTGCAGCTGAAATCCCATTACCATGTCTGGGGTACCATTAAATGTCTGAGGACCAGAAAATCTGTACTGGATCAATAAAATACAGTTTTCTTCCTTCCTTCCTTCTTCCCTTCCTTCTTCACTTCCTCCCTTTCCTTCCTTCCTTTCTTCTTTCTTTGTTTCCTCCTTTTGTTCTTTTTTCTTTTCATTTTTCTTAAATATTATATTCTGTGATTGTTAGGTATCTTATTTTTATTTGTAACTACACATGTGTGTGTTTCTGAGTGTGGTGAATACAACAGAACGAAGTTCCTTTAGAGGTCATAAAAAAACATCAGATCTCCTCGAGTCAGAGTGGTAGCAGGCTGTGAGCCATGCCATGTAGATGCTGATAAACAGACTCCTGTCATTTGCAACAGTCCCACTAACCTCTGAGGCAACATTCCAGTGCTACGCTTTCAGTGCTAGGTAATGGATAAAGAGAAGAGTCTTCTTCTTTTAATGGTTCTAAAGGATTAGGTACAGACCACATTTACTCAGTGCAAATTCTGTAACTTACGATGTTTGGAATAAGTGGTAGAAAAGCCAGTCAGGTACCATGTGTGAGGTTCCAGCTGCTCTTCCCTCCCTATTGTTTTTCTCTTTTTTAATGGGCAGTATGAAATAGTCTAGGGATGTTTATTCTTCTTTGATAGTTTCTAAATAGTTCTCAGTTCAAGTGTTATCATTTAAATCAACAATGATATTTCATTGATTTTCTTCCTATGTTAAGCACTAATGGAAATAAACTTGAGGTACAAAGTATGTCTGATTGTGATACAATTAGCACAGGAAGACTGTCTTATATCTACAGAACAGTGTCTCACAATTAAAAATCATTTCAATGCACATCACTCCTCTCTCATCATTGTACCAACTTGTTAATAATAATATTTCTACTATAAGCCATTAAATGTCAAAGAAGCAGAGGGCATAGCTTTTAAAAACCAATGGCAAAATTAGAATAATTTAAAGAAGAAGAAAAGTCTGGAAGAAGAGAATCAATATCCATCATTATCGTCAAAGGATGGGAGCTTATTGGTGGGAATACTCCAAAAGAAACTGAGTTTCATTGAATTTCAACTCATCTGCTGGATCCCATTTAGCTTATAGGAATATCCAGCCAGAAGATTGTGTTTAAGAACCAGGAAGTAAGATTGTATGACTGACCTGTTAGGAACAGCAAAAGATCAGTACAACTACAGCAGAGACAACAACAGAGAGACGGAAAATACTCAAGAAATATAAGTTTTACTGGTAGAATGGCTAAGGATCATATGACTCACTAATAACTGAAAAATGCTTCAGAGATTACCTTCAGAGTGCTTAGAATTTCTTGAGTATTTTTGAGTAGAGGATTGACATTTAGGGTTAAATGAAATGACTCAGTGTGTAAAGGTATTTGTTACTAAGACTGAGGAGTGAGCTTCATCCTTGTATTCTACATGGTGGAGACACAGACACTACTCTTAGAAGTTGTCATTGATCTTCCACATTCAAAGCATGCCAAGAACACACACAGAAAGGTACACAGAGATGCATGCATTTCAACATGCAAATACTGAACAAACAAAGTAATAAATAATATGAAAAATAAAATACCATTTTGGTTCCAAAGTTTTTCATCCACTGATATGCTACTTGATGGAGCAGGAGGCTGATAACTGTGCAGGGAAAAATCTGGTCATTGCAGTGAGGCATTGGGAGAGCTAACAATAAGAAATATTACAATTTGCCATTGAATAACAGAAAACAGATTCTGAGAAAAGAGAATGGCCTGTACACTGGTAGAAAAAATAGCATCAATTCAGAGATGCTTCCAAGGAGCAAGATGTGTTATACATGACCTTTAACAGACTCACACATTGTCTTCTGGGTTTGAGGGGTGATGATTCCTTGTGAGTGAACTGGACTTAGCTAGTCCATTCTCTTGGTGACCAGCATTAACATTGAAACTAGGCAGCTGAAGCCTGAAACATGGATTATCAGTAATTTTGTTTTAGGAAGTCAATGAAAGTACAGAGTCAGGGGCAAAATGAAATAAAAATTTGAGCATACAATAAAGAGTACATAGGATAAAGATAGGGATTAAATTAAAATTTAAAATGTCCTAATTTCAAAGAAAAGGCTGATCAGTTTAACTGTATTGCAACTGGAAGTATGTATCTACCTAAAGGCACCATTAATGAAAGAGGGGAGATACAAGATGTAACACAGCAATGGTTCCCAATTTAGAATTTTTATGAACATGTGTAAACCAACTTGTAAAAGGAAAAACACAATACAAAATGATCTTTAATTTAGCATATTTTTAGGCACAAGCACATTAAGCATTTATCATAGATACTTATTATTTCTTTTGTGTTTGCGAGTATATGTAAAATAATATAACCACATAGTTTCCCCTTTTCTTTTCATGATACCAAACCATTCCAGATATTCCTCTTTGGTGTCTTTTAAAGTCATTGACTTTCTCCTATATATACAATTTTCTCTGTGGGAGAAGGACTTCTATATATATTTTCAGGGCTGGCCATTTGGTATTGTATAACCAATTCATGTGTGTTCTTCCCTGTGGAAAACTATTTCTGCCAATCTCAGCATTTCTTAGTTGCCTGTAATTCTTTGTATAGGGTTGAAGCTTTGTAGACTTTGTTACGTTTACTTTAATATGTCTGCTTTTGGATTGTTTAGTTCATGTTGAAGCAGTCATGTTGGTGAAACTTGTAAATGTAGATTCTGACATTCATAAGAGACAAATCTCTCAATAAACACTCCTATCTTCTTGTTCTTACAACTCCCCTGCCTCCCCCATATTCTGTAATGTTCACTGAGGTAAAGAAGTCGTTTTGTGGATCTATTTGTTGGGTCTAGGCTCCATATCTCTGATTGGTTGGTTATTTCTGTAATGGTGTCCATCTGCAGAAAAGAGAATTTTTGGATGAGAGGCAAGGATTACATTTACTCTGTGAATATAAATGTTTAAAAAACAGTTATAGATTGTGCTGGTTTAATAAAATTGTGGTTGTGGTTCTTTTCCAAAATTCATGATTTCTTCAACAAGAAGAAACTTGTGAATATCTTTAGTAAAAATATAGAATTGTGATCGGTGCTTTGTCTGATAAGCATATTTATCTTACAAGTATCATGGTAGATAAAACCCTGGGAGTTTGCTCATGATAGTGAGACTGATTATGGACACTGCTTGATCCTTGTATTTCTCTGATACTAACATTATATGATTACTTCTCAGAACAGACTTTAGTAGCAAAAATCAGAAATACAATGTGACAAATCAGAAGAAATAATAAAAAATAACCCCACTATTTCCAAATGTTTCATCACAAAATGGACCAAAGGAAGAAAAACAGGGAGTGGGGTGGATGGGAGTGGCATTACAAGACATTATTTCTTCAAACACAACTGTGAAGTGAATGAGTGTTCGTTCACTCATTTAACAAATTATTTCTTAAAGCTGTAAAATCTATACATTTTCTAATGTTAAAGTATACTCTAAAACCTTTAATGAGAGCTGCACACATTTCAATAAAGCTGTTGCTTAACTTGCACAAAAATATCCCTCCAGGATAGCACAATGGCAATAAAAATGCATGCTCAGTGAAATAGAACTCAAAAACAAAGAGAGTAGCAGAAAGTGACTAGCTAGACAAAACAGTTCCCCAGCAGAGCAGGCATCCATTGTTTCACTTACCTCTTCAATCATGCTCCCCAGGCATCCTAGCTAGTGTGCTGCTTCTTTGTGTTAATATTCATATTCCAGGAGTGTCTGCATCTCCCCATTGTGTGAGTGACAGCTGAGTTGGTAAAAGGGAGAGCAAAAGGAACAAAAGTAAAGAGTAACTGAAATGTAATTATACAGGCATACTTCAAACAAGTTCAATAGAAACCAAAGAACTCCCCTTCTTTGTTTTCAAAACAGTGGTCAGAAAGTATGATTTACTCTGACCGTAATATATTTCCATACACCTTTCTATAACACAATAAACAAATGAAGAATATTAGCAGATCTATTGCCTCAAATCTGTACTCTTACATATGGTAAAACCTTCAACCTCTTAACCAATTAGAATCTGGTGCTATATTGCACATTATAGAGAGCACAGCCCCTTTCAAAAATGTAACTCATTCAAATTTTATTTGGAGTTGGCACTTGTTTATTTCAGAAAGCATAGCTAATGTCTCAAAGTTCTCATTCTACATGTATTCTGGCAGACTTTATACTTCAGTTCTGTGATTGAGACAAAGACAAAAGTAAACAAACAAACAAAAAAGTAGGCTTAAGGGTAAGGTTTGTGCGAAATGACTTTAAATAAATTTTTGTAATCTAAACATTTTAAGTTATTGTTAGTAACTACCATATTCATTCAATTAACTGAATGGCAATAAAGATAAGGGTATCTATGAGTCTGATGGAAACAGGAGCTGTGAACTATCCAAGTTTGCTTGAGAAATCAACCCTAAAGCTGACTGGCACCTCAAACATGGACCTAATGCAGGGCTTATGACTCTTCTCAATGCCTCTCACAATTATTTTGCTTAAAGCCAAGGTAACTAAAGTAAAAGTCCTCAAAAACATTGTAAATAACATTTATCACAAAGGCAGTTTATACGAACTTGTACATGTGCTGGATGCTACATATCGTAGACCTTAATAAAGTAGGTGTATAAAAGAAAACATAATGGGCTCCTTCTGGTAATAACTGCTATTTTGTCTATCTAGAGAAATGTATGTGTTTTTGAAGTTTGTAAATTTTTTCTAGTTTATATTAAATTTATTTAATCCTCTTTAAACACATAATTTCCTATTTTAATGCATTTAAAAATAAGTATTCCATAATTTACAAGGAAGTAAACATTTTTATAAACCTTGTATCAATATTTATTTTATATCTAGTTATTGAAATTGATTACTTAACTATCCAGCTATTAGACATCAACATGGCCCCAGGTGACAGCCTTGACTAGGGATGTCTACTTGAACTTCAGTGCTAAGAGATCGCTCCTGCTGCAGTGCCAAGGATTCAGAACTTGGCATCAAGATGGCCCTTGGTGGAACATGGGCCAGGACCTCAACATAGTGTTAGGTGGCATCACAGGCTACACACATCAGGGTGTTCTTCACTACCATCAGTCTTCAGTTCGATCACTCCTCATTTTCCAACATCCTTCTGCTTCTCTTTTCCTTTAATCTCGCCATCAGTCACTTTTTCCTCTTAATGGCTCCCAAGGGCCCTCGGTGACTAGAGTGGTGTCAGAAGTATTATGCTCTGCCTGGGTCACATGGCTCCTGGCTTAGTGTCATCTCTAATTTTATGAATTTTAGCACAATGAACACAAGAATCAAAGAGTATGTCAGTAACATTAAAATATCAATCCCCCGAAGATTATAAAAAAAATCAATATTATTAAGTTTGAAAGAAAAAGATAAACTTGCTGGCTGTCTGTGCTTGTCAGCACATGTGAAACAAATATTTCTTATGAGTATTTCTAGGGATGTCCCCACCAATTTCAGTTCTCATTCCCAGCTCTCTCCCGTGCCTCCTCTTGCCATCCCTGATCCCCATCCCTGATCCCTCTCCTAGTTTAATTCCTCTTCTGAGTGAGATTCAAGCTTTTCCTCTTAGGCCCTCCTTATTAAGAAACCTCCTTATTGGTTTCTTTGGGACGGTGCATTATAACATGCTTATTCTGTATTTATGGCTATGTCCACTTATAAGTGAGTCCATACCATGCATGTCTTTCTGGGTCTAAGTTAGCTCACTCAGGATGATATTTTTGTAGTTCTATCAATTTGCCTAAAAATTTCATGATGTCTTTGTTTTCAATATCTGAATTGCATTCCATTGTATAGATATTCCACAGTTTCTTTATCCATTTGTCAGTTCTGAGACTATCTGTAGACCTGGGATGTGGGGAAGTGCCAGGGAGTCTATAGGAGTGGCCATAGCCGAGACTCATATTAGCTGGGAACATGGAGACTAGAGTGGCCACCTCCTGTAGCCAGATATGACTTCTAATGAAAAGAGGAAGATATCAACCCACAAATTTTCAGCAGAAAATTTATCCTGCCTACAAGATGAACAGGGATAAAGATGGAGCAGAGATTGAGGGAAGTGCCAACCAATGACTCGAGCAACTTGAGACCCATCCCATGTGAGAGAGCCAGCCCCTGACACAATTAACGATACTAGGTTATACTTGCATTTAGGAACCTAGCTTAACTGTCTCCATTGAGGCCTCATTCAACAGCTGATGGAAACAGATGCAGAGACTAATAGCCAAGTGTAAGGAGGAAATCAGAGAGTCTTGTGTAAGAGTGTGTGTTGCGGGGGTAAAGATTAAGTGAGCCAGATGGTTCAAGGACACCACATGAGAACTACAGAATAAGCTAATATGGACCTATAGGATCTCCCAGACTCGGAACCACCAACCAAAGGGCATCCAGAGAATGGACATAGACCCCTTACACATCTGCAGTAGATGTGCAACTTGGTCTTTATTTGGGTCTATCAACTGAATCAGAAGCTATGTTTGACTCTGTTGGCGTACAGGGACTGGAGATGCTTCCCCATCTTTAAAGAGAAAGGGAGGGGGTAGTGTGGGGAGGGTTTGTAAGGGTGAAGCTGGAAGTGGACAGGAGGGAAGTGGGATGTGATTGGGATATAAAGTAAATAAATAAATAAATAAATAAATAAATAAATAAATAGGAAAAAAGAAAATGCCTAGGCACCAATCATTTTCCAAACATTAAAGGCAGAATGTGTAACAGCATTCTAAAGATCACATGACAAAACTATTATACCGTCCTGATTTCTAAGGAGGACCTAGTGAATACAAAGTGGCTAAAGTTGCCCCTAAGTTGTCACTAACAGATTTGCATACTTATAGTAATGGGGTGAATTCAGTTCAAACTTAGCTTCAAGTTATTATCAAGTAAAATGAACTTGGGGAAGACATGTATCATATGATTACAAAGTGTTTAGAGAGGTATTCTTTTCAGCTTACTCTCATAGTATTTCCTGTTTAAAAGTGTATAATCCCTTGGTTATATCTCAAGAAGTGTAATTTAAGTAAAAAGCAATGCAAATAAATAAATAAATAAAAGTTTTTGATAACTTTGATCTAGAAAATAATTTATGAACATACAAAATTTGTCTTGACATGCTAGTCCTGACTTGTAATTCCACATGTGGGGTGAGTGGTTGCAATTGATCAGGTATTCAAGCTTATCTTTGCCTCGTATATAGTTCCACACCAGGGTACAATATATAAAATTCTGTCTCAAATCTTCAGGAATCTAGACCTTCAACCTAGGTTGGATGGATATGTAGGTTGTATGTTGCATCACCATCACAGAAAAGACCATCACTAATCACTCTTATTCTCTTTTCTTCAGAGTTCATGTGAACATTATATCACTACGTGGCTCAGTTTCTTGGAAAACTGTGGTGCTTCAGGCATGATTCTGAGAATTTTTAAAGATTTATTCTCATATATATACATATATGAGAATGTGTGTGTGTATGTGAGTATGTGCTTGTACATGTACACATAAGTATGGGTTTCTGTAAAGACTGAGAGGGAATTGTATTCCCTAGAGCTGGGTTTTTACCCACTGCACTTGGGCTAAACTCCAGTCCAGGGCAAGCACTTGCACTCACTAAGACTTCTCCCAGCTCTATTGAGAATAAGTAGGCAGATTGTTTTCTCTCTTTCATAGTTTCAGTAGTTCTGCTTTTGGCCTCTAACAGACATAAATGTGTAAGTGTGAGTAGTGTATTGTCAGTGTCCATCAAATACATGCAGATTTTTACTTATTTAGTAAATGGTTATGTTTTAAAATCTTCCTACGTATATATCTGAAAGTGACAATAAAAGTCATTAATGCTTTGATATAATCTCTAAAGTTCATAGAACATTTTTTCCCATTGAATTATTCCAGCTATTCTTTCTTTCTGTTCTGAGGTTGCAAAAGAAAACTAACAAAATTATAAGATAGTTTTAGGTTACATTTCAGAAGGGAGACTGGAGACAAGCTCACTGCGACACGGAAGGTAAGATGCAAAAGGCTCCTTAAGACAGGCGTGAACCATAGACAATGTAGGAAAGAGCAATATGACATGGAATGTTTCTGGTAAGTTCACTGGTGTTTGGATCCTGTGTCTGTCCACAAACATCAGATAGGATACAAAACATCAGAATGGGTTAGAGAGATGGCCCTGTAGCTAAAAGTACTTATTATGCAGGTATCTGGACTTGAGTTTGGACCTTAGACTCAATGTAAAAACAAACAAATACAGAGCTTCAGCTGCAAGCATGATTGTAAACTGAACATTATAAGAGCAAAGACAAGATGATTAGTAGGGCTTGTTGGCTGCCAACCCCCTCAGAGTCCAGTGATAAGCCCTGCCTTAAGGAATATAAGGTAGAGAGTGGCAGAGAGGATACCTGATATCCTCAGCTGGCCCCAGTGATTTTGTGCACAAATGTGCAACCAATCATTTATACACACAATATTCACATCTCCAATATACACCGAGAGTAACAATACAAATAATGTGTTGTATGCCCATTTGATCATGATCTTAGACAATGGCAGACCATTGTATGCAGACTGTAATTCCTGATCTCACAAAGATTGCATATCTATAGGCACATTCAAATAGAAACATTTCCCAGAATGTTACCTTAGTAAGGTTTGAGCGTGGAGCTCAGGTGTTGAGCCTTTGCCTAGAATGTAGCTATCTCCTAATCTATGAGTACAAAAGTTTAAATGGAAAATATAAAGCAGGAGAGATAGCACTGGTTATGAACATTCATTGATCTTGCAAAGAACTGGAGTTGGCTCCCAATATCCTCCAGTTCCAGAGTCCAAAGTGGTCTTCTGGCCTTAAGTGAATGTCACATGTACACAATGAACTCATGCAAGTCTTATCAATAAATAATACTAAATAAATCTTAATAGTAAGTATAAAATTTTTATTTTAATTATTTTAAATGTATGATAACATGCTTAGAGTTTGCTATACTGCCAGTTATAGCTAACATAGGCAACGTTATCAATAAAAAATAATGGAAGTTTCTCTATCATTTCAAAGAGAGTATTAACCACACATGTTGTACAAATATATCCATCACATATTTATTGTTTGGAAGTCTCTTGACTTTTATTTATTAATGTGAATTACTATCTTATTGACATGTATAGAAGGGAATGTTTGTGTCTAAGTGAGTCTGCCCTTTGACATATTTTTGAAACAGAAAGACTCCCTGTGTAGCAGCAGATCATCTTAAAGCCTGCCCTCTGAATAATGTGATCAATACTGCTTAATTAGAAGATGATACTATTGATTGTAATTAATCAAAGTTGCTTAGCTCATTAGTTTCCTGTTCATATGTGTACAGAGAGACAATGTGAAATGGTATTAGACCTACTTTTAGCATATAGATTAGAGATTTCTAATTTTTACAAAAATGCTAACACTGACATTCTGCTTTTGAGTTGCCTTTGAGCTTATAATGAACAAAAATAAATTTTAAAAATCTATTATGTAGCCGTGCATTGCTAATGTGCAAACATAAGACTTTTGAAAATTGAATTATTAAATGCTAGAATCACTATTACTGAAATGGTAGGTATTACCATCTGTGCCAGTCTCTAATACACATTTGAGTGGATATTTTTCACAATAAATGGTCCATCAAAATCCCCAGTATAGTTCAGTAGTCTGATATTTATTAAACACAGTGTCCTAGATATATTCTGAACTGATTTGTCTGTTGCAAACACTATGTGAGAGATATGTTTAAGTAATAAAGCACAGAATATTGTTTGTTTATAAATCAATTAGATGAGTGCTGATAGATCAGAACAAATCACTTGAGCCAATATGGTATTTCTAAAGAATGACTCTACAAATCCATTCTGAAAATGGGAAGGAAGAGTAAGTCTCTCTCTCTCTTTTTTTTTTTTTTCATGTTTCCCCTTTGGATGCTGTTATTAGACCTTCTGGGACAGAATATTATTTTGAAGTAACCCAGTTTAGCCTTGAAATAATGGTAATCTTTATCCTTCAGTCTCCTGACCACTGCCATTAAAGGCATAACCTGCTATGCCTGGCAATAGAGCCAGTATTAACATGCGCTGAATAAGCAAAATTAGCAATGGAACTTCACACTTTAGGATTGATTTCAATTTATCCACATAAGATGCAGGACTGTAAGTTGCCATCAGAAAAACCATTTATGTATTAAAAACAAACCTTCAGGTTTATAACTTAAGCCAGTTTCCATGTTCAATGTGGCAATGGAATTGTGATTTGAAGTCACCAGTCATTAATAGTAGAGATTTCCTTCCCTCCAACATCAGGACACTGAAATGAAAAGCAAAGTATATATCATTTCTCCATCTCATTACAAGTAGAAAGCAAGTTAAATTACAAATATTTTGTTTATTGCAATAGACTGAAACTATCAACCTAAAATATGAAATGACCTGGGTGCCTTGTATTACCATTAACCATATTACCAGTGAAGGGCTAATAATGTAGGTGCTTTTAAAAGCACCTTATGTCTCCACTTAATTTCCTTTAGTTGTCTTATTTATCCAGATAAGAACTCAAGAACTATACTGAATAGGTATATAGAGAGTAGACACTCTTGTCTTGTTTCTGATGTTAGTTGGAATTCCTTGAGTTTGTCTCCAGTTAAGTTGATGTTCGCTATAGGATTGCTATAAACTGTATTCATTATGGTTAGGCATTACCATTGTATCCCTAATCACGCAAGGATTTTTATCATGAGTTAGAGTTGGATTTTATGAAAGGCTTTTCTGAACTTAATGAGATGATCATGTGGGTTTTTTGGATTTCAGTTTGTTTATATGGTGGATTATATTTATTGATTTGCGTATGTCGAACGATTCCTGTATCTCTGGGGTGAAGCCTACTTGATCATGGTGGATAGTCATTTGGGTGTGCCCTTGGATTTAGTTTATAAATATTTTATTGAGCTTTATTGCATCAATATTCATAAAGAAAAGTGAGCTATAATTGCTTTTCTTTGAACTTTATGGGATTTGGATATCAGACTGTAACTGTGACCTCATAAAACAAATTGAGGAATGTTTCTTCTGTTCCCATTTTGTGGAATAATTTAAGGATATTGACAATGAAGTAGTCAAACCACTTTTATTTTCAAATAATATGATCTTATATATAAGTGACCCTAAAATTGCCACTGGAGAACTTCTATAACTAATAAACACTTTCATCAGAGCAACTCAATATAACAATAACTCACAAAAATCAGTAGTCTTCCTGTGTTCAAATAATAAACAAATAGAGAAAGAAATAGGGACACAATACCTTTTACAATAGCCTCAAATAGTATAAAACATCTTAGGGTAACTCTAGCAAAGAAAAGGAAGGGCTTTTTTGAAAAACATTGAAAGAAAATTGGAGGAGGTATCTTTCCATGGCATGGAAAGATTACCCATGCCATGTGTGGGTAGGTTATATATTTAAAGGTGGCTGACCTACCAAAAATGATCTACAAATTCAAAACAATCCCCATCAAAATTTAAACATCATTTTTCACAGATCTTGAAAGGACTATTTGCAGCTTCATATGTGACTTAGTATGCTGTGAGTAAGTACCAGGGCCACAGAAGCTATTGTAAAGGAAAGCATTTCATTGAAGTTTGCATATAGTTTCAGGAATTTAGTCCATTATCAACATGGCAGGAAGCATGGTGGCATGCAGGCAGACATGTTGATGAAAACTGTATAACTGTATCCTCAACCAGCAAGAAGTGGGACAGTCTCTGGGTCTAGTTAAGGCCCTTTAAATCTCCAGTGACATACTTCCTCCAACAAGCCCACACCTAACCCAATAAGGTCATACTTCCTAATCCTTTCAAGTAGTATGAGTCCTTGGAAACCAAATATTCAAATCTACAAACCTATGCAGGGTATTCTTATTAAATCTCCCACCATATGGAAATGCAAATAACCTAGGATAGATAAAATACTCCTGAATGGTAAAACAACTGCTACAGGTATCACCATTTCTGAACTCAAAATTTGCAACAGAACTATAGTAATAAAAACAAGGTAGCATTCGCACAAAAACCACACACTGATCAATGAAATTAAATTGAAGAAATAGACATGACCTATGGACATTAGAGTTTTTATAAACAAGTAAAAAAAAACACACACACACACTGAAAAAAGATAGCATCTTCAACAAATAGTACTGGTCAAACTGGATGGCTGCATGTAGATGAATTCGAATACATTTATACATATGGCCCTAAATAAAACTACGCTAAATGAATCAAAAACCTTAAGATAAAATGAAATACACTGAACCTGATAGAGGAGAAATTGGGGAATACCAATAAAATAATTGGCACAGGAAATGACTTTCTGAATAGAACACTGATGAGACAGGCACAAAATTAAATAATTTATATATAATATTGATGAACTCTCATGTAACTGAAAAATATCTATATAACAAAGTATACCATCTTTCAAAATATTTCAAAAATATTTCAAAAATATTTTTAACTGCACACTCTATATTGGTTAAGACCCAAAATATATAGAGAATCAAAAAAAGAAAAAATCCTTAGATATCAAAGAAAACAAATAACCAATTTATGATGATGTACCCGTCTAAAGAGAGAGTAGAACAAATGTAAATGGCTGAGAAACACTTAAAGAAATGGCCAACATCCTAAGTTATTAGGGGAATACAAATCAAAACTACTTTAGAGTTCATCTTATGGCCGTCAGAATGGCTTAGATAAATGAAGCAAGTCAACAGCTTATGCTCTCAAGCATGTGGAATAAGAAACATTCATTCTTTGCTGGCTTAAATCAAAGCTTCTGCAACCACTATGGGAATTTGGTAGAAGCTAGCAGAATTAAATGATCCATACATACCTTAGAAGAGTCCAAACAAGTTCCTTGGAATAGACCTAATACATGCTAATCCCACAGTTTTGCCACCTGATTAGATAGGTAGATAGACAGATAGATAGATAGATAGATAGATAGATAGATAGATAGATAGATAGATAGATATGGAAGAACATGACTGTTCCTAGATATGGTGAAGGAGAAGTTTTACTGTATATAAAAGGGAAAGCATAGTCAGAGACAGGGACATCTGGGAGAGTCCAGAGTAGACATTAGTCTAAGCCAGGCCATATGAGCAAAGCATGGGAGGGGAGAGGGGGCAGTCAGGATTGTAAAGGTTAAACAAAAAGCTGGGTAAGCAAAGTGGTCGGATTATATAAGGAAGGGCAGCTGAAGGAAGTGCAGCTCTGGAGTGGTGAAGTTTAGGGTCTGGGTATGCCATCTGAATCCTGTAACAGTTAAGAAATAAGGAATGCTGGGACAACCTGGCAGCCAGGTTGCTTTGATACATGAAATAGGCACCTTGGTCATTGATCTAGGGTTTAAGACTTAATAATAAACATTGGCAAATGCAATTTTGCTTTTATACAAGGGAAGCCCACAAAAACATGCCCAGCCACAGGCGGCCAAGAGAAAAAGAACTCAATAGCACCTTTTTCCTTTTTCTTCTTTCTTCTTATCCTACAGGTCCTTTGCTTGTGTAGTACGGCTTTCTTTTAGTGTTTTTAATGGGATTTCTACATGTGTGAACAGGTAGATCTCTGTTTCTTGTCCTGTTCTTGGGCTCATTTCCTTCTGTTTTGTCCTATTTCAATGTGTTAGTGTTTGCTTTATTTTATTAATATCCCTTAGAAGTATGCTGGGCTTTTTTAATAAGAGAGAGAAAGAGGGTAGATTAGGATGGGACAGTAGGAGGGAAGGAGATGGGAGATATGGCATGGGGACCATCATCAGGATGAATTTTGGGATAAAAAATGTACTATCAATGAAGGAAAAGAAGTCTTATGTCTTTTAATTCACCTATTTTCCACAGAGACTTTATAAAACATATTATCATCACTTTAAGGATAAACAAAGCAAAATAAGAAAATATTTGCAATGGCTTATTTTATATCTATGAACCAAATAAATCCATTCAAATTAACAAACAAAATTATTTCAATAGAGAATTATTTAGCTAATTTTCTGTTTGTGATAAAATGTCCTAGCCAAGAAAACTAACCAAAGGCCTTACTTTCTCTTAAGATGGCTGTGGGAGAGTTCACAATGATTGGTGAGGTATTGTGACAGGCACTAGAATAAGAAACTGAGAGGTTACATCTGCACCTGCAACCAGGATCAGAGTGCAAACTAGAAGTGAGTTAAGGTTATACATTCTCAAAGTTACCACCAGTGTTGCACCTCTTCCAGCAGGGCTATAGCTTCTAATAGTTTCATAACCACCTCATAGGTTAAAACTACTTGGGGCCAATTATTTAAATAGATGAGTCTACAAAGCTTAATCCTCATTCAAACCACCACAGTGAACCCAAGAACAATGCATACATACATCAGAGCTGACTTTTCTTCAAATTAAATTCAAGAATATATACACAGAGAAAATATATTTACAACCATGACAGAGACAACACAAGTTTAACGAAAATAAAAATGATAAAACATGACAGAAATTAAACACTGTAACTGAGAAATAGTGAAACAATGCCTCATGTTATTGGACCAAATTGGGCTTTTTCCCCACCCCTATGTTTTTGGTTTTTAAACAGAAATCAATGTATGAACTTAATTGTCTGTCCATTAGGAAATTAAAGTTGCTTGGGAAATGCTATTATTTCTGACATACATAATTAATTTAAGCTTCAAATGAAAAAAATGATTATTTAAGTATAGTATGTATGTGTTTATAATTAAGAAGCATTAAGATTTAAGGAACTTACTTCTTTACTGTTGTTTATGGTTAAATATATAATCATAATCAAATTAATACATGGATATTCTATCAGCAAAATTCCACAGGAATAATAGTAGAAACAAAATTCAAAGTAATGTCACACAGTAGGTACACCAATATTAACAACTGCATATGTTTTGATTTAGTATGTGGTTGAGATAACTCTTCAGCTCAGTGAGGAAATAATGATTGGTTCAATAAATTATTCCCTGCAAGCAGAAAATATAACTATTTGCCTATTTCAACTCAAGTAGCATGCTAAATTTTAAATAGGTAAAATATTAAGAATAAGATCAATTAACATCAAATTAAAAGTAAAAGTGACATTCTCTAGGAGGCAAGGCATCCAGAATCTGTAATAAAAGGCTTAAATTAATAGCATGAAATTAAAACTTTGTATTACAAAGATGCTATGAACAAAATCAATGAGCAATTTCAATTGTAAGTATTTGAAAATATATTGGCAACATAGAGGCTGCTGAAGGCGTAAATGTCTATAAAACACACAAAACTCTAACAAATTAATGAGATAATAAATAAAAGGCAAATGGGCTGCTTTATTAGATTCCACAAAGCAGAACATAATTCAGTGGTCGAATATAATATGTGTCTGTGTGTATGTAGATGTTAACACACACAATTGTTCAGACTTATTTAAATTAGTTCATAAAGAAAAGAATAACCAGTGGATGATATTCTCAGATATTTATGGACCAGTTAGAGTAGAAAGATTCTTATTTCTTTTTCCTTTTCTAACATTTAAATATGCTTTCTCTATTCTTTAAGAAGGTCATATGTGCACACAATATAGTTCTATCATATACTATAACCACTTCTTCCCCTTCTCCATCATATATCTAGACTGTAGCCATCCAGTGGCCATGGGTTACCTGAAAGGGAGGTTGTAAATGAAAAAAAGATGAAGAGCAAGAGAAAGATGAAGCCAAGACAAAGTTTCTGATCAAGGCTCAAAGTTTAATATTCAACACTGTGTTTGCACACTGACCCATCCATTGTTTCAGCTGTATTTTGTTGCAAAGGAAGCTCAGCGGGCAGTCTCTTCCATAAAGCTCCTGTAGGAAATTAAAAAACTCAAAGACAGAAAACTCCACCTAGGTCCTGTAAAACCTTTGTGGCAAGCACTCAAGGTTTGTTAGCCTGCTTAAGGCTGGGGATGGGGGGGGGGGCACACTAGACTGTGTTCCCAGGAAGCTCATTTTCATTACAATGAAATTTTAGGAGTAATGGACTGGACCACACAGGCTTCCTTAGAGCAAAACATGCAGATAGGACTGAGCTGGAGTCAATGCAAAGATTTTGGAGGTTGTTTTGCATCCTGTCTGCTGTACTTGTTGATGACTCTTCTCTCTAAAATGCCACCTGCATTGTCCATTCCCCTGCTTTATTCTAATGGAGTACATGTGGCCCTGACTATTACTACATTTAATATTTTCCACAGGGTACAATAAAAGTAAGCTTCCTCTGAATGACCCAAGTATATTGGGAAGCTGAAAGCACCCTTTCATATTTTTTGTGTAATTTTGTGCTGCTTTAGGGGAAGGGCAGTATGGCCAGAGAGAAGCTTCCCTGCCCCATTAACCTTAGACTATTAAAATGGCAGTCTTAAGACATTGAAATGGAGGGTAGAGGGCCAGCAGCACATCCAGAGGCCAGCTTGTTCTGGTGAGTCCATCTGACCCGGCAGAGTGGAGGATCCATCCAGAGGCCTCTGGCGGGAGCCTTCTGGTCACCACCTCTGGATCAGGAGCAGCCTAGGCCATGTGCCCCGTGCCCAAGCAGTGCAGAGGGCCAGAAGCACATCCAGAGGCTGGCCTCAGGGAGGCAGCTTGCTCAGGTCATTCTGTCTGACCTGGCAGAGCAGAGGATATATCCAGAGGCCTCTGCTGGGAGCCTGCTGTTCGCCACCTCTGGATCAGGAGCAGTCTGGGCCATGCTCCCCATCCCCAAGCAGTGCAGAGGGCCAGCAGTGCATCCAGAGGCCAGCTGCTGGAAAATAAGACTAACTAACACCAGTGAGATCTAGATGGCAAAAGGCAAACGTAGGAACGTTACTAACAGAAATCAGGGTAATATGGCAGAATCTGAACCCAATTCTCCATTAACAGCAAGTCCTGGATACCTGAACACACCAGAAAAACAAGATTTGGATTTAAAATCACTGGTCATGATGCTTTTACAAGAACACATGAAGGACATAAATAAATCTCTTAAAGAAATTCAGGAAAAAAAATGATCAAAAGCTAGAAGCTCTTACAAGGGAAACACAAAAAATCACTGAACAAAATTCAGGAGAATATGGGTCAAACAATAGTATCCAATAAGGAGGAAATGCAAAAAAAAATCACTTAAAAAAATACAGGAGAACTTTGATCAAGAGGCAGTGTACAGAGCCATATTGGGGCAGTCTTGCACTTGGTCAGAGTTTGACTTTGGTCAAGGTTAACTTCTCCCAGTTAGCCAGGATCCTTCTCCACCCAGGGTGGAGTGCTCGAAGTAAAGGTTAAGTTCATTGTTCCTCCAGGTCTAGGAATTCCTGAATTAAGCAGGTGACCCACCCAGTTGCCGGAGCAGTCAAGACGAGGACCTCCAAGAGAAGCTAGACAACTTCCACCGGAACTCAGCCTGGAGTCTGGGGGGAAGGGTTTGCCCAAACTGTTAAAAGGTCTGGCGCCATTAAAGTTTCCGGCTTTGATCAGTGAACATTGTCTTAGCCGCACTTTCTTTTCGCCCCTCTTCCCTA
Organism: Apodemus sylvaticus; assembly: GCF_947179515.1. Taxonomy (NCBI): domain Eukaryota; kingdom Metazoa; phylum Chordata; class Mammalia; order Rodentia; family Muridae; genus Apodemus; species Apodemus sylvaticus. The sequence continues at coordinate 118,390,991 of NC_067478.1, read as the reverse complement.
TAACCCCAAAATTCTCTCAACAGGTAACCTGGTTTACATGTGGCTGCTGGCAGCTACAAGGCAGAAGTCATGAAAGAAGAAACACAAAAATCTCTCAAAGAATTACAGGAAAACACAAGCAAACAAGTGAAGGAACTGAGCAAAAACATTCAGGATCTATAAACAGAAGTAGAAAAAAACTAAGAAATCACAAAGGGAGACAACTTTGGAGATAGAAAACCTAGGGAAGAAATCAGGGGACATAGATGCAAATATCAACAACAGAATGCAAGAGATAGGAGAAAGAATCTCAGATGCTGAAGATACCATAGAAACCATGGACTCAACAGTCAAAGAAAATGCAAAATGCAAAAAGCTTGTAACCCAAAACATCCAGAAAATCCAGGACACAATGAGAAGGCCAAACCAAAGGATTATAGGCATAAATGAGAGTAAAGATTTACAACGTAAAGGGCCAGCAAATAACTTTGATAAAATTATGGAAGAAAACTTCCCTAATCTAAAGAGAGAGATGCCCATGAATATACAAGAAGCCTACAGAACTCCAAACAGACTGGACCAGAACAGAAATACATCTCGTCACATAATAATCAAAACCCCGAATGTATTGTTGTTTTCCTCCTATTATCCTTTGTAGGGCTGGGCTTGTGGTAAGATATTGGGTGAACTTGGTTTTGTCATGGAATATCTTGGTTTCTCCATCTCAAAGAAAAAAAAACATATGATCATTTCATTAGATGCTGAAAAAGTATTTGACAAAATTCAGCATCCTTTCATGCTAATAAAAGTCTAGGAAAAAACAGGAATTCAAGGTCCATACCTAACCATAGTTTAAGCAATATACAGCAAACCTGTAGCCAATATCAAACTAAATGGAGAGAAACTTGAAGCAATCCCACTAAAATCAGGGACTAGACAAGGCTGTCCTCTCTCTCCATATCTTTTCAATATAGTACTTGAAGTACTAGCTAGAGCAATCAGACAACATAAGGAAGTCAAGGAAAGGAAGGAGTAAAATTATCACTATTTGCAGATGACGAGATAGTATACTTAAGTGACCCAAAAAATTCCACCAGAGAACTCCTACAGCTGAGAAACAACTTCAGCAAAGTGGCAGGTTATAAAATCAACTCAAGAAAATGAGTTCCCTTTCTATACTCAAAGGACAAGCAGGCTGAGAAAGAAGTTAGGGAAACGACACTCTTCAAAATAGCCACAAACAATATAAAGTATCTTGGTGTGACTCTAACCAAACAAGTGAAATATCTATCCACAAAGAGCTTCAGGTCTCTGAAGAAGGAAATCGAAGAAGACCTTGGAAAATGGAAAAAATCTTCCATGCTGGTGAATTGGCAGGATTAATATAGTTAAAACGGCCATCTTTCCAAAAGCAATATACAGATTCAATGCAATCCCCATTAAAATGCCAACTCAGTTCCTCACAGAGTTAGAAAAAGCAATTCTCAAATTTATCTGGAATAACAAAAAACCCAGGATAGCTAAAACTATTCTTTACAGTAAAAGAACTTCTGGGGGAATGAGTTTCCCAGACCTCAAGCAATACTACAGAGCAACAGTGTCAAAAATTACATGGTATTGGCACAGGGACAGGCAAGTGGACCAATGGAATAGAATTGAAGACCCAGAAATGAATCCACACACCTATGGTCACTTGATTTTCGACAAAGAAGCGGAAAATATCCAGTGGAAAAAAGATTGCCTTTTCAACAAATGGTGCTGTTTCAACTGGAGGTCAGCATGCAGGAGAATTTGAAATGATCCATTCTTATCTCCTTGTACTAAGCTCAACTCCAAGTAGAACAAGGACCTCAACATAAAACCAGACACACTGAAACTAATAGAAAGGAAACTGGGGAAAGCCGTTGAGGACATGGGCAGAGAGGAAAGTTCCTGAACAGAACATCAATAGCTTATGCTCTAAGATCAAGAATTGACAACTTGGATCTCATAAAATTACAAAGTCTCTGTAAGGCAAAGACACTGTCAAAAGGACAAAACAGCAACCAACAAATTGGGAAAAGATGTTCACCAACCCTACATCCAGTAGAGGGCTAATATCCAATATATACAAAGAACTCAAGAAGTAAGACCCCAGGGAACCAAATAACCCTATTAAAAATGGGGTACAGATCTAAACAAAGAATTTTCACATGAAGAAATTCGGATGGCCGAGAAGCACCTTAAGAAATGCTTAACATCATTAGTTATTGGGGAAATGAAAATCAAAACAACCCTGAGATTTCACCTCATACCAATCAGAATGGCAAAGGTTAAAAACTCAGGAGACAGCAGGTATTGGCAAGGATGTGGAGAAAGAGGAACACTCCTCCACTGCTGGTGGGAATGCAAGTTGGCACAATCTCTATGGAAATCAGACTGGTGTTTCCTCAGAAAACTGGACATGACACTTCCGGAGGACCCTGCTAGACCTCTCCTGGGCATATACCCAGAGAAATCCCCAGCATGCAATAAGGACACATGCTCCACTATGTTCATAGCAGCCGTATTTATAATAACCAGAAGCTGGAAAGAACCCAGATGTCCTTCTAAGGACAAATGGATACAGAAAATGTGTATTTACACAATGGAATACTACTCAGCAATTAGAAACAATGAATTCACAAAATTTTTAGGCAAATGGTTTGATCTGGAAAAGATCATTCTAAGTGAGGTAACCCAATCACAAAAGAATGCAATCTCTGATAAGTGGATGTTAATTAGCCCAGAAGCTCTGAATACCCAAGGCCCAAATCGCATAACAAATGACTCCCATGAAGAGGTATGGAGAGGGTCCTGATCCTGGAAAGGATTAATCTAGCATTGGAGATGAATATAAGGACAGAGAAAAAGGAGGGAGGTGATTGGAGAATGGATGGAGAGAAGAAAGTTTATGGGACATATGGGGTGGGGAATCTGGGAAAGGGGAAATCATTTGGAATGTAAACAAAGAATATAGAAAATAAAAATATTTTAAAAAATAATAGAAAAAAGAAAAGATTCCTGGAATCTGATCCCATGCTTAGAAAAGTACTGAATTATTTTTCTAGAAGGTTCTTCTGCCCTAATATTAAGAAGAATGGTTTGTGTCCAATGGAATAAAAAAAATAGGTGTGGCATAATAAACTTTAGTATCTTGCTGCCTTTCTTCATATTAATAAAGAGGTAAGAGAAAAATTTTAAAATGCAAATGCCAAGTGCAATAATAGTTTTTAAGAGTCTGAGACTGAGATGGAGCTGCCATTTTAGTGTCTGTGAAAAGGAGCTAGAACAGGCTCTAAGGGGGATTATATATAAGGCTATATGAGGAAATTAGTAATATCAATAGAAATAGGAAGCATAAAATATTCAAAATTCATGTTATGTACATAAATGAAAGAACAGTGATTCTTAAATACATTTTCAAGGCTCACTTGAAATAATATTGGAGTAAGGGTATGCCATTTCATTTCATCAAGTGCTAATTCAAATTTCTAAAAGAACAGAATTAGATCAGTTTCAAAATCATGCTAACAATATCTGTGTGCAAATAAAAACCTTTGCAAAAAGAATGCTCTAGAAAAGAAGGGAATGTGGTTATGACAGAGGGGTAGAGACAGAAAGCTGCTCCAGCACAGTTTCTGAATGGGACCTAAGGAGTTGAGCTGCTAAGACAACTGGGCTGACCACTGATTCTTCCCATAGTGCTGTGATGAGGTCATCTGAATTTCTCTTAAATCCATGTTTGCTTTTATTCTTTTACCTTTTTTCGTGCAGAAGATAGGAAGTGAGGCCCTTACCAACAAGCTACCATCCTGTCAAGTGTTCAGTGCATATGAGATTACCTAATAAGCACAGGATGCAGCTGATTGGAAAGCAAATGAAGTTGACTTACGCAAGTATAATTTATGAACAGTCATTCTGAGAGTGTGGCTACCAGCTGTTTTACAAGTCCAGAGAGACTATAACAAGTCCCTCACCGCAAGGGTATTAGAAACAGTGGTGTCTTGATGGAGGCATGACTGGAATTTCTTTTCAGAGGAGTCTCTCTAACAGAATGGATGTCTTTCTGAGGAGGGTTAGGAGCTAGATAGAACACAAGCTGTAAGAACAATAGGAGCACTTCTCTCCTGCAGTGAGCAATCTGGCTGAGCAGCCCTCATTGAAGGGCATCTGCCGATGGCCACGCCCATGTTAGTATTCACAGTAATGTTGATGCTGATTGAGGGAAAACACAGTATTTCAAACTGATAATGAAGAAAAGAACATGGGGTAGGTTTGTCCTGTAACTCAGTGCTATCATTTAAAATGTGGCAGGAATCTAAAAAATGAATAAATAATAGTTATCTTATGAGCTGGAAGATAATTTTACGGTGAGCATTTATTCATTAGGTACTCTTATGGTGCTATGATAGCTGAAGAGTGACCCTACAGCCTCAGTAAAATGCAGGAAATGTGAAGTAACTCCAAGGACACTTTTCTGAACACATTTCTTTATGAGTAAAATGAATAGGGAAACTCCATCTGAAATGGGGGAATTATTTTATCTATTTTTATGTGTTCTTCTTTTGTGTGTTCATATGCACTGTCTCAAACACATAAAAAGAAACAAAAATAAATTTATAAAAAACATTAAGCCCCCACCCCACCCCCACACGCTCACACCGCTCTCTCTGTAAAGGTAATATATATTATTTATTTTGGAGTTAACTCTGACCTAAGAACACAGATTGAGGTTTCCCCAAATTCCGTGTTCCAGTGTGAAAGCAGTTTTATGAAATTTTATAGTATGAAAGAGAAATGAAAGTCATGTCAACATAAGTGTTAAATGCATTGGTGGCTACAAGAGAGAGGTAGTTACAACAAAATAGGAGGCTTTTCTGTAGACCTGTGTGATGTCATTCTTAGCTTGGGGTTGGTAGAAGTATGCTAGGTAAATAGACACTAAAGTCCTTAATTAGTCTTGGGATGTTAATTATAATACAAGGGTGGAGAAGGGTGCTTCTTCAATGAACTAAAAGTAGCCCAAGCTATGGTAATTAGCCTCCTGGGCTGCAGCATTCCAGCCTCTCTACATCAAGGTCTGTTTTTTTGTTTGTTGTTTGTTTTGGTTTGTTTTGGTTTGGTTTGGTTTGGTTTTGGTTTTTTGTTTTTTGTTTTTTTGTTTGTTTGTTTTTTCACTCCATCAGTCTGCAGACCCAGCTTCTTTCCAGAAATTCTCATTCAGTGTGCATGTTCATGTTGTGGAGGCTGGAGATCAGCCTTGTGTGAGGTTCTTCAGAAGTTTTTACCTTGTATTTTGAGACAGCCTGACTTATTTAGGCATGAAGCCAAATCATTGAGCCTGAGGAGCTACCTGGTTTGGCTCCCCAGCAGAGGACTGTATGAGTACACCTCACTTGGCTTTTTACATAGATAGGAAGGATCAAACACAATTTTTTTATGATCCAATTCAAACACGTTATTGAGTGAATTATGTCCTAGGCTCTGAGTTTATTTCCTTACATTTGTAAATATCTTTCTTGCTAATTACATTCTCTTTAAAGACAACATAGGATTTAAGATTCAGTAGGTTTCTATGGATATCATTTTAGAGAATGAGTATTCAAAAAAAAGAAATAATTTAGGATTGATTGGTTCATGGTTTTGTGTTCAATCTGATTTTAGTTCTCTATGTCCATATTTTTTCACAAGCTCTCTTAAAACAGAGGTCACAGACTTAGTCAGTGTTTATCTTGCTCTTAGAAATGACCTCAAACCACTAGGGTTGGTGGGAAAGGATTTATTTACTTCCATATCACTGTTTACCATTGAGGGAAGTCTGGACAGGAATTCAAACAAGGCAGGAACTTGGAGGCAGGAAGTGATCCTGAGGCCATAACAGGGTGCTGCTTACTGATTTGCTTCACTTGGCTTTCACATCCTGCTTCTTTATGGAATCCAGACTTCCTAGTCCAAGATGGGCCCACTCACAGTGGGTTAGGTCCTTCTACATTAATCCGTAATTAAAAACTGTTCCCAGCCCAGGCTCTCCTATAGTACACACTTATGGAGTCATGTGCTCCACTGAGGTTTCCTCCTCAGAAGATTCTGGCTTATGTTAAGTTGATATAGAGCTGTTTCAAGCTAAACTGTGCTTATTAGTTACACAGTAATAGAGAAGTCAATGTTTTGACTTCCATCCTATATGATTCCAATCATTCCACGATTCAGTAAGATGCATCTATTTTCATAAGAGGTTTGAATGTCATTGACATGATTCTAGACTCCAGATCAAGCCTGTGAGCTATATGGAAGCATCTACCTAGTTTCCTTGCTCCTAGTCTCAACTTCCACAAAGATTTTATCTTCCGTGTTTTCAGAATTTCCTGAAATATGAATTTGCTAACATCAGGCTGTAATGTATGTTTAATTCTGTTTATTGCTTGAATTCTTTGCCTTCCACATGAACTCTTTAGAGGTTGGCCATTGTAAACTTAGCTACTCAACATACTTTCACCACAACCTGATCCTGTTCTAGAAACATCTGCATATTTCTGGTTTACCTTTGTTTTCACATTGTTCTAATGCAGACAATTCTAGTACTTTGATTATAATCTACTTCTCTTGAATAGATTAATTCAAGGTCATTGTTGGGAATGCAGACTTGAAGTCTAGACTTCTTTCCATGCCTTTTCCTGTGCCTGATGAATAAGTACACTTTAGCACAACTTAGGTGCTGCTACTTTGGTCTATTTTTACATTTGATTGAGAAATTCTGTAAGCCTGTCAGTTGTGTTTATTTTCATAAGCTTATCTTATTACATTTAGCAAGTGGAGGGAGCCAATATGCATTTTCAAAATCTAAAAGTATAATATTTGATAATGTAGATTCTGTTTGAAAGAAAAAAGAAAAAAGAATGGTTATTATATATATATATATATATATATATATATATATATATTAGAGATTATATTTCAAGTGTCTGGAGTCATGCAGCACTTGAACAAAAATTAGTATCAGGTGGAGTAATAAATAAATTTTTTATTCCTTTTCTGGAGACACAGGCTTCATTTATTCTGGAGACATATGCTATCAAACTTACCCACAATCTAAAAGTCATCATCTAATATTCTAGACACTGAGCTCCAATAAACAGTATAAGGAAAGTCAAATTACATCTCTTTGACTAAGTTTAGCAGCAGACAGCTGTGGTCTAAGCCCAGGAGGTTACAACAGTGAAGCCACATCTAAAAACATCTGGTATACTGCAACTTTGCAAGTTATTTAGCATGTATTCATTATTATTAATATTTTGTTAGCATATATTTATGGCATAAAATAACCCTGGCATTCTTTTGGGGTGGTAGGGTTTGAGACAGGGTTTCTCTGTGTAGTCCTGGCTGTCCTGGAACTCACTCTGTACAACAGGCTGGCCTCGAACTCAGAAATCCACCTGCCTCTGCCTCCCAAGTGCTGGGATTAAAGGCGTGCACCACCACCACCACCCCTCTAATCCTGACATTCTTACAAGTGCATTTAAATTACTTGGTCAAGTACAGTCCCTGAAAGGCTCTCTTGTTGATCTTTTTCATATTAACTAATAGTCTAAACCTACATTTTAAAATGTAAGATATTTTTGTATAAACAAGTGACTATACAGCAGTCCAATTTTCATTGTTTAGTGGAATCTCCACACTGATGCCTGTAGGGACTGCATCATTTATACTCTCACCAATGCTGTTAGGGTTCTCATTCTCTGGATCCTCACCTTGACATCCAGTGGGGTTTTCATCATGGCATCAGAAGGATATGCGTTTGTGATATTTATTCTATTCATCTGCTTTGAGGAAAAAAAAGAAATGCCATATTATGAAAAGAATAAAAAGCAATTGATATTGAGGAGAGTTTCTAATCAAGGTTACAGTTCCCCTACTGAACCTATAGTCTGTAAAGAGAAAACTTAGACAAGCATAGCAAGTTATAGTTCCTAAATACTCTTGTTCTTTTGGCTGTAGTGTGATATTAACACCATCCGTAATTGAGTAATTTTGGCCTCTTTATCAGAAAATACTTGGAATACCTACTGTTTTGTCTAACTTGAATCTCAGAGGACTCATTTTTTTATTCATATTAATGACTTACTAAAAAGAGAAAGAAGAAGCTTAAGGAAAAAACTATACGTAGGACTAGAGAGTAGTTGATCCATACACATGACAGGTGTTCATAGTTCAGTTTTGTAAGTAAATAAGGGACCATAGTTAGGTAACAAATTGTACTTCTCTGTTCCTTCCTTAAAACCTTAAGCATTGAAATGCATGTGTCACCACCAAGGCTTCTCACTAGCTCACACACTTCTTCCTTGCTTATAAATGGCTTATTCCATTATTTAATACCTTCCTTCTATTTCAAACAATATTTTGATTGATTACAAAAACAGTAATTTATGGTTAAGATTCAGGTCACCAACACATATTCCATTAATTGCTTGAGAACAAGTCCCCCATGATCTCAGCACAAAATGGGCAACTCCATTTCTCAGAGAATCTTCTCTGTCTCTGCCTGACTTTGTCTGGAGAGCTTCCCTGAACACTGGTGGCTGGCCTTATCTGAAACACGGCATTCTACAGAGCTTCCTGCAAGGGTGCATAACTCAGTACACACTGCCTGCTCCCACTCACTTGCTGTTATCAAATAGCCCTTTCCACCTGTACCCTAAAAAAGCCCTGTTGTACCCTATTGCTGCAACCATAGAGTAGACTTGTCATACTATAGATGGCTCTGGAGATCCTTCCTTCTTACTCATGGCCATCTGAACTCTGCCTGCTACCTGTGCTCACTTCAACCTCGTGGGCTGGTGGCCAACAGCCTCTGAGAAGAAGGAAGGGCCACAATTAATGGTCTTTATCACCTCTTGCCTCTCTGTATGCATACTTTTCTTTTGTAATCACAACCTTTGGGTTTTTCCAACAAGCTGCTCTTAATTGGGTAATGTTTGTCAAAGTTATAAAAGTAAAATTATCAATTGTTCTAATGCTATACAATGCACAAAACAATCTAAATATTAGTGTAAATTCATTTTCCAGGACTATGTTCAGTTCTAATCAACTGTAATCTGGTCTTTCTTATATAATTTGTAGTTAGAATATACAACATATTCATAACTTTGAAGCTAATCATTTTTTTGGAAACTGCTTTTTAGAGTAATTCTAAGCTTAAATTCAAATTTATTTTCTTCTCTGAATAGTCAATATAAATTCACTCCTGCCAGTGTTAGATAAGCAGAAACGAGCCAATTCCAAGTATAAATTAAGGGATATTGGGTATAAAAGCAGTCTTTTTATTTATTCATTGCAGTTTTGAAAATAAAAAGAGTGTTTATTATCACTTATGTTAAGGAAAATTGCACAAATATTTTAAACCACCTACAGCTGTTCCTAAGCTTTCTTATTTTGTTTGAAAACCTTTTCTTGATAATGGCACCTGATTATGTTCTCACAAAGTCCTGGACAAAGAGTGCATTGACAGGTCAGGTACTCACAGATCTATAGTCTATTCTCTTGTCTGTTTGACCTGAATCACTTGTAATCACTGCCCTTTTCTGGGTGTTCAGTGACATTAAATGAGTTTATCCTCATGAAATGTGTTACGTGCCAGACTATTTCTCTTCCCCTCTAAATGTAAACTTCTTTTACAATCACTTTTCCCTAGTTTCTGGCTTTAGGGAATTTCTAATATTTCTTTATGTTTCAGAGTAAACCTTATTTACTTACATATGGAAGTGTTTTATTCCACTAAGCATGGCATTATAAATATAGCAACTATTTTTTCTTTGCAAAAAGTTTGGCAGAGCAAGTTATAATGCCATTCTTCTTCACAGGTATTTGTTTTATTGATAAAGAGTACATGTTAGTATCCACACTTATTATCACTACAGATCATATTTACTTGATTTAGAAAAAGATGTCTTTTCCACATTCTACTATTAGCTACACACAAAACATGTCCATGGACAGCAAGGGAAGAGGTCCCCTCCCATATGCATACACAAACACACACTGTTTACAAGTTGAAGGTTTAAATCTCAGAACAATATCACAGTGAATCAGATTAGATACTCCCTCAGTAGACTTCTTTTACTGTGCTTTATCTAGTTTTGAATTTAGAGTCATCTAAAGGATAGTGCTTTTAAGACTTAGTACAGGGACTAAATGGAATGAGGAAAGAGAGAGATAAAGAGAAAGAAAGGATATGATTGTGCAAATGACTAACATTCCACTCATACATGTATGTCTTTGCCAAGAATGGAAAAAAAAACAAATAAAAGTACATTTCAATTCAGCCATTAGAAACAATGAATTCATGAAATTCTTAGGCAAATGGATGGAGTTAGAGAACATCATACTAAGTGAGGTAACCCAGACTCAAAAGATGAATCATGGTATGCACTCACTAATAAGTGGATATTAACCTAGAAAACTGGAATACCCAAAACATAATCCACACATCAAATGAGGTACAAGAAGAAAGGAGGAGTGGCCCCTTATTCTGGAAAGACTCAGTGAAGCAGTATTCAGCAAAACCAGAACGGGGAAGTGGGAAGGGTTGGGTGGGAGGACAGGGGGAGAAAAGGGGGCTTATGGGACTTTCGGGGAGTGGGGGGCTAGAAAAGGGGAAATCATTTGAAATGTAAATAAAACATATATCGAATAAAAAAAACATGAGAATTTTTGTAATGCATTTAAATCAAACATTAAGCAAGTTTGGTAGAATTCATCTCAAGATGTTATACAATCTGTGGGTCCAGTGTATGATGGACACAGCCATTCTTTCACTGATCACACAAAGAGAGACTTTTAAAATACATAAATGAATTGGAGGTGGTGGTGTAGCCTTTAATCCCTGCAGTTTGGTGGTAGAGGCAGGTGAGCGTCCATTGAGTTTGAGGCCACCATGGTCTACAGAGTGAGGTCTAGGAGCCAGGACTACACAGGGAATCTTGAAAAAAAAAGAGAAAGACAGAAACCAACAAAAATTCAGAATAAATTACTGTGTTGTATGTGTTAGACAAGTACTATCACACTGACATTACTAAGTGATAGCTCAGTGCTTAATCCTAAAGGGAATCTACACCATATCCTCCAGGATGTAGGGCATACAGTAGAGAGGGGGAAGCCAATAAAAGTTGGAAAATAGGGAGAATAACTACAAAATGCCACGTTTTGAACACTACACTGGCACCACAATTGGGGAGTATAATCAACTGAGCACGATTTACTGTCTGCACAAGAATGGGCCAATCAACAGGCAACCCTGAAATGGCTCTGGTAGTCTGCTCATCACTGCTGAGATACTAGCTTCGGATGGATTCAGAGAAGGGGAGACACATTTCCTTTTGCTTTGTGGCCACTGGTGAATACACATGATTTCCAGTGGAATCACTAGGGTCCATTAAGGACCATGTGGAGTGTCATGGTAAAACTAAATGGAAAACAAAATAAATTCAAAAGAGACAAATCTGTGAAAGCACAAGTAGGGAGGAGAAGGATGTCTCTAGAGGAGGGGAAAAAGAGAGGATTCAAGGACAGAATAACTAGAGTAATGTGTGTGTGTGTGTGTGTGTGTGTGTGTGTGGTGTGTATGTGTGTGTGTTATTAACAATTATTTAAATATATTAATTCTTAAAGAATCTGTAAGCACCTGAAATTTTGTTATTTCTGTCAATATTTAGGTTGAAGAACACATCCTTGAATCCATCAAAATATGTCTTCATTTGATACATTAGTTATAGAGGAGTCTGGACAAATTCTCTCTTTCCTTTGTTTCTTTGTTTCTTTTTCTTGCTTGGTTGCTTATTTGCTTGCTTGCTTGCTTTTCCTTCTGATATTTCAATTTAAATTTAAATAGCTTAAGTCTATAAAACAATATTTTATTCTTATTGAATGGCATTTGATTAAAATAACAAGTGTCCTGGACATATGATTTTTTGAGAACATATGGCTATTATTGAAGACAAATGTACACCAAAACTTCCAGTTGGATCATGCACAGGATACGTCACCAAGACTGAGCACTGTGACAGGGTAAGATTCTTAAGCAAGGATGGAAACAGTTCACCATGAGAAGTCTTTCTTATAGGGTATGAACATGGTTACACTGTAAGTTCATGTGCTCATTATGATTTATTAGAAAGAAGCAGTCAGAGGTTTAAGTGACTAGTCCTTACTAAAAGCTGTGGACAGAATGAATACATTGATTTTGCTTTTCTGGTAAATGGTATTGAAGTAAGTACTGAAGCCTGCCCAGCCTTTCTTGACTGGCAGCAGCTGAGTGCTTTGAAAATTTAATTTATGTGTGATTCCGTGTCTCAGGAAGATTGCTAAATGTCCAGAGAGAAAAAGGAAAAGCTGCTTAGAGTTCCCAGGTTGTATGTTTTACTTACTTATCAGTTTGATGGCCCACAGAGACCTCAAAGACTGAATAAGGTTGTTGTTAAATGTGCAGGGCTCTCATCTGAAATTAAAACCCTAAGCTTGTGGGAGTGGCAAAACAAAGACTGGTCTAATTTGAGGCCCACATTACAAGAGGGAGCCCATGTTTGACACTGCCTGGATGACCAGGAATTGGCAGCTGCATAGCTCAGACAGCTAGGGTAGAACTAAATGTGACTGGCAAAACAAAACAAAACAAAAGCAACAACAACAAAAGCAATGAAATGATTTGTAATGTGTTCTATGATACTCATAATTTGGTGCCTTGTCCAGTTGTTTTCAGATAGGCTGCAGTTACAGAAACCCACAGTCAAATATTAGGTGAAGAGAGAATCCAGGGTGGAGTTCTCCATATGGTCAATCCCCTGGAGTTTGGGGAAATGCTGCCCAAGAGAGGAAAGAGGAATTGTGTGTGTGTGTGTGTGTGTGTGTGTGAGAGAGAGAGAGAGAGAGAGAGAGAGAGAGAGAGAGAGAGAGACCTAGAGCAGAGCCATGCCAGCTCTGCAATTACCACTTCAGTCCTGGTGAGCTCCTATGAGACATGTTATCCTTGATCTCTCTCTCTCTCTCTCTCTCTCTCTCTCTCTGAAGTGGTAATTGCAGAGCTGGCATGGCTCTGCTCTAGGTCTCTCCCCCGCCTCTCTGTTTCTCTGTCTTTCTGTCTCTCTCTGTCTCTCTGTCTCTGTCTCTCTGTCTCTCTCTGTCTCTCTCTGTCTCTCTCTGTCTCTCTCTCTACATATATATGTATATATACATATATATATATATAAAACATATACATATAACATATTTGGAGGCAAGGGATCCCGAAAGTAGAATTTGGGGGGTCTGTCTGATTATTTTACCTACTCTTGAGACTTTTTTCTCCTTACTGGGTTGTCTGTCCCGGCCTTGATGGTTTGTGCCTCTTCTTATTGTATCTGGTGCAGTATTCAGCTGTTTCTGGGAAGCCTGTTCTTTTCTCAAGGGAGACTGGGGAAAAAGGAGTAGATCTGGCAAGTGAGAGGAGGTGGGAAATTGGAGGGAGACGAAGCTTCAGTTGATATGTATTGAACGAGAGACTACGTAAAAATAAAAAACAAGAAAAGAGAACTTTAATTATTCTAATTTATTATTTGATCTGTAAAGAATGACATGAGGTGACAGTAAACATTTACAAATTACAATAGCAACCTTCTTCCTCAGTTTCCCCTTCCATCCATTCTTCCTGTATTTCTTGACTCCAGTTTTCCTAAGTCATAAAAGAAGATGGCAGGGAGCTTAGCCAACAATGTCCAATGTGCATTGGCCACTAATGTAACTGCTTTCTTGTTACAGAGTAAATTTAAAGGTCACTTTAATAATGGTGCTTGGCTTCAATATCTACTCAACAGGGCAAGAAAGTTATTTGTGTCTTAATGCAAACCTCTTAACTTTCTCAGAGAGTGTGGACAGCTATCCAGAGGAACTCACCAGGCCACCCATAGCCAGATCCAGTACTTTTCTCACTAAACTCCATGGATCAATCAATATTTATGTGTATTTGTATATACATATAAACATGTACATATATGTTTATATTCATATAAAAATTTAACTACACTATGTACATATAGAACAGTTATATAAATACTATATATACACACATACAACATATAACCAAAGTTGTTGAGCCTATGAATTTGTATACATATGTGTGTATGTATGTATATTTATTAATTTACTTATTTATATGGATTTATTGCCTATCAGACCGAAAAAGAACTTTAGAGTACCAAAGAAGATGTCAGTGACTTATAGATGTCAGACACTGAACTTCTTACACAGTTGGATTTTGATTTTACTTTGATTTGCTTGGAAATATGATCTGGTTCTTCCCCTTTGGAGTAAAAAGTATGCGATTTTTCAACAATCTATAATTTGTGACTTTGGATTTTAAAAGAAACTTTAAAATAATGGAATAAAAAATACCCAAGAATTATAAGACTGTATTTTGTATTATGATATTAATGTGACATACTGGAAGGAATGAAAGGTTGTGTTTTAACAGAGATCTGCTTATATGTGTCAAAGGAGAAAAAGGGCCTCAATTAAAGAATTGTCTTTGTCTGATTCGTCAGTAAGCATGTCTGTGGGGGATTTTCTTGATGATTACTAACTGACATAGGGTAGTTTAACCTACTTAGGGGACTAACATCTCTTGGCAGGTGTGACTGGACAATAAAAACCAATGGAAAGCTAGCTTAGCACACTGGAAGTAGAGACAATGGCAGCATCAGTCTTGGGCTCCTCCTCAGTCCCTGTTCTAGTTTCCTGGTTGAGTTATTGCACTGACATCTGCTAGTAATAGATGATGAAATGGAAGTGGATGTCAAATGAACCCCTTTCCCTAGGTTGCGCTTGCTCATAGTGCTTATCACAGTAACAGAAGGGCAGTCTAGAATGAGGTGTCTATTCCTATATCATGATTATGTGGCTGTCCATCTAATAGTAAACCTAGAGAGTGAGGGTATGAAGGGTGAATATGATTGAATCACTATATTAGAGCAATTGGCTGGAGAGAGCTTGCTGACAGGATGCATTTGGAGCCTGTTTAATGCTGACAATGGATAAACAGCTAAGGGAGAGTGTGCGTGTGTGCATGCATGAGTGTGTGTGTGCTTGTGTGCATGCATGAGTGTGTGTGTGCTTGTGTGTGTGTGCGTGTGCGTGTGTGTGCGTGCGTGTGTGTGTCTGTGTAACTAAGTTAACTTAAGAAATGAGAGACAAATTATTACTACTATTTTGAGCTTCCAAGGATCCACATTTTCATCCTTTAATAGGATTTTAATGTATTTTTCAGGGTAGTTTTGACTTTTTTTCCTTTAAATTTATTTTATTTTATTTTATTTTTATTCGATATATTCTTTTTTTTTCCAACTCTATTTTTTTATTCGATATATTTTTTATTTACATTTCAAATGATTTCCCCTTTCGTAGCCCCCCCCACTCCCAGAAAGTCCCGTAAGCCCCCTTCTCTCCCCCTGTCCTCCCACCCACCCCTTCACGCTTCCCCGTTCTGGTTTTGCTGAATACTGCTTCACTGAGTCTTTCCAGAACAAGGGGCCACTCTTCCTTTCTTCTTGTACCTCATTTGATGTATAGATTATGTTTTGGGTATTCCAGGTTTCTAGGTTAATATCCACTTATTAGTGAGTGCATACCATGATTCACCTTTTGAGTCTGGGTTACCTCACTTAGTATGATGTTCTCTAGCTCCATCCATTTGCCTAAGAATTTCATGAATTCATTGTTTCTAATGGCTGAATAGTACTCCATTGTGTAGATGTACCACATTTTTTGCATCCACTCTTCTGTTGAGGGATACCTGGGTTCTTTCCAGCATCTGGCAATTATAAATAGGGCTGCTATGAACATAGTAGAGCATGTATCCTTATTACATGGTGGGGAATCCTCTGGGTATATGCCCAGGAGTGGTATAGCAGGATCTTCTATTCTACCTTGCCCTCTCAGTTCAGATTTTCTATGCAATTGGAACTTTTAACATCTTCTTTTAGTCTAAAGTTTTGGTTTAAAGGCAGGGTTTCTGTTTGTAGCCCTGGCATCTTGGCTATGCATTTCCTGGTGTAATCTCTGACTATTTCAGAATTCTAGGCCTCTGAAGGGCTCAGAAAAGATAATGGCAAATCATTGATTGAATGATTTTCCCCTAGATTCTACTTTATCAATTCCTAAAAACAGTGAGTACAATTTAAGCAATGCCTCTTCCATTTATAGTTTATTCCAAAGGGCAAAAGTGAGGATTTTACCTAAGGTAAAGTTTTATGAGGTGAGTAGTGACTGACTGAACCACTGTGGTCTGTGTGTTTCTACCTGGAAAGCGAATTTGTGATTCTACACCCCTACCTTCCATTATATTTAGAATAAATACTACTTTAGATTTTTTTCAAGTCACACTATATATGAGGCAAAATCAAAATAATTTTTGCCTTTTGTATGGAACATGGAAATTCAATCTTAGAATATGATATATCAAAAATATTAAAATATATTATTTAGCCCTCAAACATTAAAACTGCAGGAGGATTATTACTCCTATGTTAGAAAGTGAGATGTGAAGTTCTTTTACAGTTGCCTCACACATGTACTAAGGAAGGGTCCCTATTCTCAGAAAATACTTAATATCATTATTATGGCAATGCCATTCCAGTTTTAACATTTTCCAACCACTTTTGGTCTTTTACAGAGAAACATAGAAAGAAATAATCTGAAAGGGAGATAAAAGCCACCATGACTGAGGAGGTGAAGTAAGCCAAACTTTCCCATCAATGTGGCTCCATCTCATAAATATTTATAAAACTTTTTCAATCTCCCCAGTACTTATCCAAAGTTGCCCAATGTGATTGGGCCCAGCACATTCCAGTCTCTCTAGTATTCCTTTGCTTGCAGAACTTCTGCTTATAGTGTCTTTGTCTCTAGGATATCTTCTTTTGTCTTAAGAAAAGTAATAAGAGATACCCCAACAGGTATTATAATTATATTGCTATCATAATCTTTGCTGAATAGTATATTTCATATAGTCTCTTCTCTTATAAAAAAGTAGGAAGACATATTCAACCATGCTAATTTAATCTCTGTGTTTTCCTAAAATAAGAAAGAAAGAAAAGGAAGTAAAAAGGACACCAAGCCAGTGGCAGAGTCAAATCCCAAGTATCATGTCTGCCCTGCAAAGTGGGTCTCTTCCTTATAATCTGGCACCTTCTATAGGTACTCTATAGACTTAAGTCCAGTCCTGTGCCAAGTATTGACTATAGAAAAGTGATGCCATCTTAGGGTTAAAGGACCATGTTCAGCCTAACTTGGTACAGTGCCCCTGGCAAGTTCTTAACAGTCAGTCCACAAGCCTCTGTAACATAGGACTTGAGGGGCTGAGGGACATTTAAAAGGTGTACCAGGAACAAAAGACCTCAAAGATGTGTCATAGTCAGGCTTAAAGGACTCAGCCATCTCTTATTCTCTGGACATGTCCTTGTGGTTTTGGTTGAGCACTGAGGGTTTAGAGGCAAAGTCACCCTGACTACTAAGAATCAGAAAAGACCATGGGCAAAACTTTGGGAATATGTTCAGTGCAGTCAGACACCAGATGCTCTGTGTAAGCCCAGACTTACCCTGAGGATCTGGGCAAGCCCGCAACAACCTTAACTGTGATGTCTCTGTTCAGCATGGCCACTGACTGGGTCACTAGCCAAAGCAAGTGTGGGAAGCCATTTTGACATTATGTTAAAAATTAAGAAGGGCTCCCCCATGTTGAGCTCCAGGCAACCGAGGTTAGGGATACCAGAAGTCTATTGTTCCTAGAACCAGTCTGTTCTATAAGGCAAGCCATCTGGGGAAACAATGGTCAGAACTGGTCTGCATCTTCTCCATGACCATGTGTGAGACCAACAGTCAGGACTCTTAGGATCCAAGATGAGAGAACTCTGTCCCTGATAAAAAACACTTGCCAAGGACGAATTGGAGAGCAGTGGTGACCAGAACTGACGCCTGCCTGTAGATGTCAGAGCTACTGAAAGAGCTGTTAGAAGATGTTGTGAACTACCTGGGTGTGGCAAGTTATACATATGATACAACATATGCTACTTTAAGTCACTTGAGTCTTTTTGAACCTCCAGAGATGAAACCACACTTTGATTTTGGTAACTGGTACTGTTACTGTCCTCACCATATATGAATCCATCCCTAAACAACGCACTGGTCAGTTTTGTAAGACTGTTTTTACTCTGTTTGAGCTCCAATAAATTTTAATACAAAAAAAAAACTGAACACAACTGAATGAAATGAAAAATATTGATGAGGATTCTCTTAATTAACAGCTTTCTTTTCATTTAAAATTTATCTTTATTATTTTATTTACATTTATGTAATTGCATGTTCATACATGTTTGTGCAGGTGAACATGTCTTCATAGAAGTGTGTGCATGAGTATATGTGCACAGTCAGATGTATATGTGTGTATATAAATATGTGACACTCTCTCTTCCTCTCTCTCTCTATCTCTCTTTCTTCATATGAGGGCACACATGTATGTACATGTGTATGTGTAAGCCCATGTAAGGTTTTATGGACTGTATGTGAGGTTTTATTTAAATTTCAAGAAACTTTTACTTGGAAGTGAATGAAATAACATACTTGAGATCTTTTCGCAAAAATGCAAATGATCAACACAGTTAACTTGGTTATTTGCCTGTAATTCCCATTACTTCACAGTGAATTCCAACTCACAATGTCAGATAAAAACCATTAATAATATGATTATCATCATCATTATTATTATTGCATTTTTCTTAAAATTTTATGTTGAATTATTTTCCCCTATCATTGTAGTGATATAACGTATATGTTTAATTGTGTTGGCAAGATCATCTTCATCACTAAGTCTTTCTGATCATTGCCAAAATAATCATGCATTATCTCATCTAAAAAGCATAGAAACTGGCTCGGGGAGCTGATATGGTTCAGGCAAGGTGATAAACTAATGATATGAAGGGATCATATCATTGATCCCTCACTTGGTGTACAGCTTTCAGAATTCATAGAATGCCCTTGTTTCCCCTCTGTTACTCAGAGACTCTACATGACTACCCAGCTCACCATCCTCAGTGTTCCTCTGAGCTCCACAGCTCCCATTCCAACATTTATTCCTCATTTTGCCAACATCAGGCTTATTACCAAGGTCACCAGAAGAGCAATATACTCTCAGGAAGTTGTGATTGCTTAGCTTGGCCTTCCCTTCCTCAATCAATCAGCCAGTTATTTTTAAATATCAATCAGGCTGATGACTTTCACAGCATTAGCCTGATTGATATTTTCAAAAAAACCTTCAAGTAAACATGTGTTCACGTAAATATGACCCAGATGCAGACAACATCTGAGAATCACATAATAAACAAAATGAGCAGGCAAGTGATTCCAGTTTCAGCCTGTTGATACACTGGGAGACAGAAGACCATCCCAGGCATAGGACAAGCAGACTTGGTTGTGGGCCAGGTCGTGCGCCAGAGCATATGGTGAAAGTAAGGGGAGTTAATTTGATTAATACAGATCTGAAGGCTACTTTGAGAATATAAGATAAAGTCTGATGCAAGTAGAAAGACTACTTAAAAAACATAAAACACCGATTAAAATGGGAATCAAGTTTTCCCAACACAGGAAGAAATCTCACCCTTTCATTCAGCATCTAGATTCTGCCCCAGACACTGAAGTAGGCATATCACGAACATTATTTCATGTTATCCTGACAGTGTTCTAAAGGAAAGATATTTATGAAGTGTTGTTCATGTCTAGAGTTCCTGGCGTACTTGGTAGAACTTTAAATTTTGTCTGAGAGCCCATTGTCATTTGTTGGTAGTTTTTAGCAGGAGAAATGAAATCAGAGGACATTGATCTTTTTTCTTTCAATGAATATATTCTAAGTGAGAAGACAGAGCCAGCCAAAGCCAGGCAGACTCTATGACAGGCTGCAAACTAGCAGTTCAGGAGACTAAACTTAAGTTTCTGTTTTCCAGACTGGAGAAGTAAAAAACTGGAGAGGTAAAAAAAGAACTTAATTCCAGGAAACACACCTCTCACAGACAGCCAATAAGGAGCTGTAGAAGTTGCCCACCCAGCCAAGCTCATCACACATGAGCATGCATGCATGCAGTAAACTATATACATGACACTGTATCCACAAGGGGATCAAGGTGAGGAAACCAAAGTCAGATGCAGATGCTTTTTGGTGCCTAGGTCTCATGAAGAACCTTAGACCTCAAACCTTAAAACTGCAGGAGGATATTACTCCTATGTTAGTGAGATGTGAAGCTTTTTTACAGTTGCCTCACACATGTACTAAGGAAGGGTCCCTATTCTCAGAAAATATTTAATATCATTATTATGGCAATGCCACTGTGGTTTTGACATTCCCCAACCACTTTTGGTCTTTTAAAGAGAAACATAGAGAGAAATAATATGAAAAGGAGATAAAAGCCACCATGATTGAGGAGGTGAATATATATATATCAGAAACTGTCTATAAGAAACTGTTTTGTTTGCCTGGTTACTCTAAATGGAGAGTTGTTAAACAGCTTTACCAGTTTTGTATGGGTTCTATTTAATTTTTCTCTTTCTGAGCATAAGAGAATCAGTGTCCCTCAGTGACCTTATTTGCCACTGAGGTGGCATGATGATATGGAGACAAAAGACAGAATAGCTTTGTTTTGTGCAAGTCTGGGAACAAAACTTTAGAATTTTCCTTTTTTCTTGTTTCTCTCTCTCTCTCTCTCTCTCTCTCTCTCTCTCTCTCTCTCTCTCTCTCTCTCTCTCTCTCTCTCTCTCCCCCTCTGTGTGTATGTGTTTGAGTCTCTTGTCTTAATTTAAACTGATTCCTCCATTTATCCTGTGTTAGTTATAGAATCTATAGATATTGAAGATCAATCTCAAGCATATCATAGCCACTTAAGAACCAATGTCCCTTACCTTTTGTGAAGTTTACCTCATTAGTACATCTCTTCTTGTGCTGATTACAATGGGAATTTAAAGGCACAACAGAGAATTCTTAAAGAGAAAATTGAGATAAAATCTCTTAAAACATAGCCATTGCTTACAAAGGAGATCTTTAGAGATCTATTAATAGATTAATAGATTAATAGATTAAGCCTATTCATCTTGTTGTAGTGATTTGAATAAGAATGGACTTCATAGCAGCTTCTATTTGAGTGATTGGGAATCAGGATATATCACTATTTGAGAAGGATTAATAGGTGTGGCCTGGTTGGAATGGTTGTGACCTTACTGGAGAAAGTATGCTGCTGGTAGTGGGCTTTGGGTTATCAAAAACTTCTTAGTGTCTCACTCTTTTTTATTTTCTTTATATAAATTTCAAATATTATCCCTTTTCCTGGTTTCCCCTCTGAAAGCCCCTTATCCCATCCCCTCTCTCCCTGCTCTCCAAATCACCCACTTCTACTTCCCTGTCCTGGTATTCCCCTATACTGGGGCATAGAGCCTTCTCAGGATTAAGGGCCTCTCCTCTGTTTGATGTCCAACAATGCCATCCTCTGCTACATATGTAGCTGGAGCCATGCCTCTCTCCATGTGTACTCTGTGGTTGGTGGTTTAGTCCCTGGGTGCTCTGGGTCATATTGCTGTTCCTCCTATAGGACTGCAAGCTCCTTCAGCTCCTTCAGTCCTTTCTATAGGTCCTCCTTTGGGCACCTTGTGCTCAGTCCAATGATGGGCTGAGAGCACTGCCCCTTTATTTGTCAGACACTGGTAGAGCCTCTCAGGAGACAGCTATATCAGGCTCCTGTCAGCAAGCCCTTCCTGCTGCTTATGGATCTGGATTTAGATTGAATTTAGAACTCTCAGCTAGCTACTTCTCCAACACCATGTCTGACTGCATGCCATGATGCTCCTCACAATGACAATAATGAATGGACTAAACCTCTGGAACTCTAAGCAAGCCACAACTAAATGTTTTCCTTTATGAGAGTCATGGCCTCTCTTCACACTTATAGAACACTAAGCTACTTAGCATAGATCTGAGAATTTATGGAATATACACAGACATGTAGCAACAGAGATTCTAGGTTTTCCAGGATGGGGTCAACCAAATTTTGAGAGAACATACCAAGGCAAGGCACATGGTCCTCTCAAATTCCTGATATGCAAACCCATACAGTCATTCCCCCTTTACCTTAGTTGTTCAACCAACAGTTCAAGTGAATAGAAATTACCTACATTGTTCTGAGAAATTCCACAATGCAAAAATTAACAGGTAGGAATTGACAGAATCTCTTCACCCTGCTTTTTCATTCCTCTAATTAAAGATTCAGGACAGACCTGAGTGCAGCTCAGGGTTTGTCGCAGTCAACATACAAGAAAGGGGATTAGCCTGTTCAAGGCAGTGGGCTCAGAGTCTCAGTTAACACAAAGTTGAACAGTTTTTTTTTTTCTGTACTGAATTACCAGTTTCACAAAGATCTCTTATAATGTCACAGTGTGCTGTAGAAATACATCCCTATAGAAACAAACCTTTGTTCTATGTTATTGAGCTACAGTGGATAAATATAGCAGTGTTATACATCAAAACTACTATTTAAGTATCTTATTTACATTTTTCCTTTGTCTTATTCTTACATTAGTTCCATTATTTGGTTTATGTGTTAGAATTTTGACAACATTCTTAAAAATCACTTAACTATTGTTATATAGAGAAAGGTAACCATAAACTGTAAGTATATGCTATTTTTAAAATGCACAAAAGAAGAAGACATGTTGTCAGAGATTGTGTAAAAAGGAATTTTATAAACATCCTTAAAGTCCTTCTAGATCCCTATCTAGTTACTACTTGCTCCATATATGACTACTTTTCTGACTGCTAACGAAATGAAAACAAAAATAGACTAGTTTCTGTGACTTGGGGCTTGACTAATTAAATTTTTGACAAGTATTCTATTGGGCTTCATTAACTGAATGCTGTTTTTGTAAAACACTGTACATACCCCTACATGCACTGTGATTTGCTAATAATATTACATTGAATATAGTATTGTTTCATGTTTTAATTTTATGTTAAAAAGACTTTTCCTATATTCAGCTACATTATTATAAATCCTATGTATCATGCATTTGACATCTTGTGTAGACAAATACTTAGTAGATGTTATGGAGAATATGGAGAAGTAGAACAAGAGGGTTCTACTCATGTCTCTGCCTTCCAATTTCAATTTAACTCATATTTGTTGGCAGTATTATTCTGGGTTCAGTGGTACCTGAGATGTCATATCTTAGGAAGCACATTTTAAAACAAACAGGATATAAATTAGCAAAATAGTTTTGTATAGACTTGAGGAAGAAGCCCATGCTTGGAAAGAATCCACTTAATGCAGAGCACAGCCAGTCATAGCCATACAGACAGATGTCAATCATTTCTACGCACTTTTAAGC
Organism: Apodemus sylvaticus; assembly: GCF_947179515.1. NCBI lineage: Eukaryota > Metazoa > Chordata > Mammalia > Rodentia > Muridae > Apodemus > Apodemus sylvaticus. The sequence continues at coordinate 118,367,558 of NC_067478.1, read as the reverse complement.
TTCCTTGTGGTCCATTCAGTTCTTATCACAGTGCTTCAGATTAGTAGATAATCCATTGCATGAGTGATAAAATATGCGAAGATGATAAATCCTTATCAGTGCTATTGGAGTGTCATAATTCATTTGTTCTGCTATCATCAGTCTTCAGCTATGAACCCAATGCTGACATCCATATGTATAAGAGGTAGTAGCAATAAAAAATGCTTGTTTCTATAAGCCTCTTTTTACCAACTCTCTCAAACATGGATTCATTTTTTGTTCTGCCTATGTAACCTTTACTATGTTTCTCACCTATCTACCAATCACATGTTATTTATTGACATACTCATTTATCTCTCTCTAATCTCCCATCATCCATTAATCTAGTTCTATTTTCTATATTTTCTAAATAATTTTATGAATGATTATAACAAGTTGAATAGAGATATTAATTTGTCATTGTGTTTATTTAAAAGATGTTGAGAACATCTATGTTTTATGATGAGACCATTCAGAGTGTCTCTATGGATGGGAGAACAAAAGAATATCAGGAGAGAGAGAGAGAGAGAGAGAGAGAGAGAGAGAGAGAGAGAGAGAGAAAGAGACAGAGAGACAAAGAGACACTTTCAAGTACAGGTATGGAGTTGCCATCACATTACTAAATTCTGCAGAAGCCCATTCTAATTAAGGTCACTGTTGAACTAAGAACAATTAAACACATGTAACAATTTTCTTAAGCAGTTGACACTTGCTAATTCTCTATAGGGCAATATACTGTGGTCACTCTATAAGGAAACTTCAAGGTTGAACAAACCTAATTCTCACTGTTGGTTCTGGGAAGTGAATCATTATAAGCTGAACTTTACAATTACATTCTGTTAAGGCAAGAAACTCCTAGATGCCTATGGAATGCTTATAAAGAATACAGGAAATTATTTGGTCCGATGACTCAGAACAGTACCTTCCAAAAGCAGATGAAAGAGGATGTATGATTTCTCTTTTAGAATACTGCTGGGCTTTAGAGGTGTTCATCCTGGGTTTTTAGTCCCATATCTGAAAATACGGGCCAATAATGTGTTAATCTTAATGAATTTTGATTAAAAGTATTCACTGATACCCATTTTCCTGTTGAGGGATATCTAAGTTGTTCCCAATTATTGATGTTATGAATGGAGCAGCAATGAAAATAGTTAAACAAGTGTTTGCTGTGTATAGGCTCAAGAGTAGTATAACTGAATCTTGGATTATATCTATTCCATCTCTCTGATTGTCCGTCAAACTGTTTTTCCCAGTGCCTGTGCAAGGATGCTTCAGCAGGCAAGGAATGAGTGTTCCATTATTCCACACCCTTGCTGGCATGAATTGTCATTCGATTTATTTATCTTAGCAGTCTGACAGGTATAAAATCTCAAAGAAGTTTTGATTTGTATCTTCCAGATAACAAAGGGCATTGAACATTTTTAAAAAGTGTTTTCAGTCATGAGGGTTTCCTCTCTTAAGAATACTATGTTTAGACCTGTATCCCATTTTTGAGTTATTTGCTTTCTTGTTGTATGTTATTTTAGTTCAATTTAGATATCCCTCAACAGAAGAATAGATATAGAAAATGTGGTATAGTTATATAATGGAATAGTACTTAGAGATTAGAAATGAAATCTTGAAATATGCAAGTAAATGGATAGAACTAGAAAAATCATTCCAAGTGTGGTAACCCAGGTATTTTGTTCCCCCTTCTAAGGAGGACCAAAGTATGGTACTTTGGTGTTCCTTCTTCATGAGCTTCATTTGGTCTATGAATTGTATCTTGGGTATTCTGAACGTCTGGGCTAATATAGACTTACTAGTGAGTGTATGTCCAGTTTTCTGAGAAACCACCAAAGTGATTTCTAGAGTGTTTGTACCAGCTTGTAGTCCCACCAGTAGTGGAGGAGTATTCTTTCTCCACATCGTCAGCAGCACCTGCTGTCACCTGAGTTTTTGATCTTAGCCATTCTGACTGGTGTGAGGTGGAATCTCAGGTTTGTTTTGATTTGCATTTTCCTGGTGACTAAGGATGTTGAACATTTCTTTAGGTGCTTCCCAGCCATTCAGTATTGCTTGTTGAGAATTCTTTGTTTAGCTCTGTACTCCATTTTTAATACAGTTAATTAGTTCTCTGGAGTCTAACTTCTTGTGTTCTTTGCCTGTATTAGATATTAGCCCTCTATTGGATCTAGGCTTGTTAAACATTTTTTCCTAATTTGTTGGTTGCCATTTTGTCCTATTGACAGTGTCCTTTGCCTTACAGAAACTTTGTAATTTTATGAGGTCCATTTGTCACTTCTTGATCTTAGAGCATAGGTATTGGTGTTTTGTTTTGGAGCAGAGATGTTCAAACTTGAGACTACTTCTTATAGATTTTTCCTTTGATGAATATGAAGTGCACTGCCTTATCTTTTTGGGTGACTTTGGGTTGAAAGTTGATTTTATCTGATCTTAGAATGGCTACTCCAGTTTGTTTCCTGGGACCATTTGCTTAGAAAATTGTTGTCCAGCCCTTTACTCTGAGGTAGCGTTTGTCCTTGAAACTGAAGTGTGTTTCCTGTATGCAGCAAAATGCTGGTTCCTGTTTATATATCCAGTCTGTTAGTTTATGTCTTTTTGGGGGGAGAATTGAGTCCATTGAGGTTAAGAGATATTAAGAAATACTGATTATTGTTTTCTGTTATTTATTTTTGTGTGGGTATCTTCTTTTGGGTGTGTTGAAAGATTACTTTCTTGCATTATCTAGGGTGCAGTTTTCCTCCATGTGTTGGCATTTTCCATTTATTATCCTTTGTAAGGCTGAGTTTGTTGAAAGATATTGTGTAAATTTGGTTTTGTCTTACAATATCTTGGTTTCTCCATCTACAGTAATTGAGAGTTTTGCTGATTATAGAACTTTAGGCTGGCATTTGTATTCCCTTAGGGTCTGTATGTGATCTTCCCAGAATCTTCTAGCTTTCATAGTCTCTGGTGAGAAGTCTGGTGTGATTCTCATAGATCTGCCTTTATATGCTATTTGACCTTTTTCTCTTACTGCTTTCAATAACTTTCTTTGTTTAGTACACTTAAAGTTTTGATTATTGTGTGACAGAAGGAATTTCTGTTCTGGTCCAGTCCATTTGGAGTTCTTGTATGTTCATGGACATCTCTTTCTTTAGGTTAGGGAAGTTTTCTTCTATAATTTTGTTGAAGATATTTATTGGACCTTAAAGTTGGGAATCTTGCCTTTTTTGTATAACAATTATCCTTAGGCTTGATCTTCTCATTGTGTCCTGGATTTCCTGGATATTTTGGGTTAGGAGCTTTTTGAATTTTGCATTTGGACTATTTTGTCAATGTTTTCTATGGTATCTTATGCACCTGTGATTCTCTCTTCTATCTCTTGTATTCTGTTGATGATGCTTGCATCTTTGACTTCTGATCTCTTTCCTATGTTTTCTATCTCCAGTGTTGTCTCCTTTTGTGATTTCTTTATTGTTTCTATTTCCATTTTTAGATCCTGGACAGTTTTATTCATTTCCTTCACCTGTTTGCTTGTGTTTTCTTTAGGGTATTTTTTTTTTGTTTCCTCTTTAAGTTATTCTACCTGTTTACCTGTGATCTAATGTATTTCTTTAAGGCAGTTATTTATGTCCTCTTAAAGTCCTCTATAATCATCAGGAAGTATGATCTTAAATCAGAGTCTTGCTTTCCTGGTTTGTTGGGGTAACCAGGTCTCACAGTGGTGCGAGAAATGGGTTCTGATTATTCCAAGTAACATTTGTTTCTGTTGTATATGTTCTTTTGCTTGTCGTTTGCCATCTCTTCATTTCTGGCGTTAGCTGGTCTTCTTGTCTCTGACTGTCGCTTGTACCTCATGTAAACCTGTGTGTCAGTACTCCTGGAAGACCAGTTCTTTCTGGGAGGTATTTAAGTATGGAGAGCTATGGTTCAGTGTCAGCTCTGGTGTGCAAACAGAAACCAGAAAAGATCCTATCCCCAACCTATCTTTGGTTCCTGTGTCTTGATGGCTCTGAGTGGGTCCCTTTTGGGCCAGTAATCTGAAGAGAAATGGTGGTCTTACCTATGCTCGAGGGTATGTAGGCCCTCCAGGGAGACCAGCTCTCTCCTGGAGTTTTTTGAGTATGTAGCTCTGTGGCACAGGATCAGCTCTGGGCACAGATGGAAATTGGAAGGCTCCTGTCCCAGGCAGCTCCTCTGTGCTTGTGTCCTGGGGGTTCCTGAAGGGTTCCTTTGAGCAGTAGGGGTGGTCCTACCTACACTCACAGGCCTATTTACACTCCTGGGAGGCTAGGTTTCTCCTGGTGCCACCTGTGTATGGAGCCTTGTGGCAGAAGACGGTCTCTAGAAGCAGACAGAAAATGGAAGGCTCCTATCACAGGTCATCCCTGGATTCCTGTCTCAGGTTGGGACTTCTGTTAAGTAAAAATTCAAACCAGCAACTCAAATCAGAAAAAGTTTTGATTTCTCATTTGTGAAAATAACAAATTTACAACAACAGCTGTGGGATAAACCTAGGGTTTGGGAAGACCTAGCAATGTATTTGTTATTTAAATATATACAATTTGCAGCTTTTACAAATTTTAAAGCATTAAAGAAAAAATTTAAAAGTTGTATTTTCTGGTTTCCATACTTCTAGGTATTTTAAGAGTCCCAAAACCAGTAAAGAAATAGCAACAGTTTTTTTTTTCTTTGAGTTTGTTTATGTAGAGTTTGTTTATGTAGTGGATTGCATTCATGGATTTCCATATATTGAACCATACCTGCATTCCTGGGATGAAGCCTATTTGATCATGGTGAATGATCGTTTTGATGTGTTCTTGGATTCGATTGGCAAGAATTTTATTGAGCATTTTTGCACCTTGGTATGAAGTTCTCTTTCTTTATTGGATCTTTGTGTGGTTTCAATATCAGCTTATTTGTAGCTTTGTAGAACAAGATGGGAAGTGTTCCTTCTGTTCTTATTTTATGGAATAGTTTGAAGAGTATTGGTGTTAGGTTTCCTTTGAAGGTCTGATAGAATTCTGCACTAAAACCATCTGGTCCTGTGCTTTTTTTGGATGGAAGACTTCCTATGATCCCTTCTATTTCTTTAGGGGTTATGGAACTGTTTAGATGATCTATTTGATCCTGATTTAATTTTTGGTATTTGGCATCTGTCTTGGAAATTGTCAATTTGCTCCAGCTTCTCCAGTTGTGTTGAGTATAGGCTTTTGTACTAGGATCTGATGATTTTTTGAATTTGCTCAGTTTCTGTTCTTATATCTCCATTTTCATTTCTAATTTTGTTAATCTGGATACTGTCTCTGTGCCCTTTGATTAGTCTGGCTAAGTGTTTATCTATTTTGTTGATTTTCTCAAAGAACCAGCTCTTCGTTTTGATGATTCTTTGTATGGTTCTAATTGCTTCTACTTGGTTGATTTCAGCCCTGAGTTTGATCATTTCCTGCCTTCTACTCCTCCTGGGTAAATTAGCTTCTTTTTGTTCCACAGCTTTCAGGTGTGCCCTTAAGCTGCTAGTGTATAGTCTCTCTAGGTTCTTTTTGGAGGTACTCAGGACTATGAGTTTTCCTCTTAGCAATGCTTTCATGGTGTCCCATATATTTGGGGGATGTTGTGCCTTCATTTTCATTAAATTTCTAAAAAGTCTTTGATTACTTTCTTTATTTCTTCTTTGGCCTAGGTATCATTGAGTAGATTATTGTTCAGCCTCCATGTGTATGTGGGCTTTCTGTTGATTTTGCTGCTATTGAAGACCAATTTTACTCAATAGTGATGTGATAGAAGGCATGGGATTAGTTCGATTTTCTTTTATTTGTTGAAGTCTATCTTGTGACCAATTATATGGTCAATTTTGGAGAAGGTACCATGAGGTGCTGAGAAAAGGTATATTCTTTTGCTTTAGGATGATATGTCCTATGTATATCTGTTAAATCCAATAGGTCCAAAGCTTCAATTAGTTTCACTGTGTCCCTGTTTAGTTTCTATTTTCCTGATCTGCCCATTGAGGAGAGTGGAGTGTTGAAGTCATGCACAATTATTGTGTTAGGTGCAATGTGTGCTTTGAGCTTTAGTGAAGCTTCTTTTACAAGTGAGGGTGCCCTTGCATTTGGAGCATAGATGTTCAGAATTGAGAGCTCTTCTTGGTGAATTTTTCCTTTGACCAGCAAGAAGTGTCCTTCCGTGTCTCTTTTGATGACTTTAGGTTGAAAGTAAATTTTATCTGATATTAGAATGGCTAGTCCAGCTTGTTTCCTGAGACCACTTCCTTGTAAAATTGTCTCCTAGCCTTTTACTCTAAGGTAGTGCTTGTCTTTGATACTGAGGTGTGTTTCCTGTATGCAGCAAAATGTAGGGTCCTGATTAGGTATACATTCTGTTAGTCTATGTCTTCTTATTGGGGAATTGAGTCAATTGATGTTAAGAGATAGTAAGAAATAGTGATTATTACTTTCTGTCACTTTGATGTTATTTTTATATTTGAGTGGTTATCTTCTTTTTGGTTTGATGAATGAATGTTACTTACTTTTTCCAATGTGTAGTTTCCCTCCTTGTATTGGAGTTTTCCACCTCTTATCCTTTGTATGGTTGGGTTTGTGGAAAGATATTGTGTAAATTTGGTTTTGTCATGGAAAATCTTGGTTTCTCCATCTATGGTGATTGAGAGTTTTTCTGGGTATTCATTAGATGCTGAAAAAGCATTTGACAAAATTCAGCATCCTTTCATGTAAAACTCTTGGAAATAACAGGAATTCAAGGCCCATACCTAACCATAATAACAGGAATATCCAGGAAACCATTAGCCAACATCAAAGTAAATGGAGAGAAACTGGAAGCAATCCCACTAAACTCAGTGACTAGACAAGGCTGCCCCCTCTCTCAATATCTTTTCAATATATTACTTGACATACTAGCTAGAGCAATTAGACAACATAAGAATGTCAAAGGGATACAAATTGGAAAGGAAGAAGTCAAACTATCACTATTTTCAGATGATATGATAGTATACTTAAATGACCCAAAAAACTCCACCAGAGAACTCCTACAATTGATAAACAACTTCAGAAAAGTGGTTGGTTATAAAAACAACACAAGCAAATCAATACCCTTCATATACTCAAAGGATAAGCAGGCTGAGAAAGAAATTAAGGAAATGACACCCTTCACAATAGCCTCAAACAATATAAAGTATCTTTGTGTGATTCTAACCAAACAAGTGAAAGATCTATATGACAAGAAGTTCAGGTCTCTGAAGAAGGAAATTGAAGAAGACATCAGAAAATGGAAAAATCTTCCATGTTGTGGATTGGCAGGATTAATATAGTTAAAATGGCCATCTTTCCAAAAGCAACATACAGATTCAATGCAATCCCAATCAAAATCTCAACTCAGTTCTTCATAGAGGTAGAAAGAACAATTCTCAAATTCATCTGGAATAACAAAAAATCCAGGATAGCTAAAACTATTCTCAACAGTATTAGAAATTCTGGGGGCATCAGTATGCCAGACTTCAAGCAATACTACAGAGCAATACTGTTTAAAAACTGCATGGTATTGGTACAGTGACAGGCAGGTTGACCAATGGAATGGGATTGAAGACACAGAAATGAACCCACACTCCTATGTTCACTTGATCTTCAACAAAGGAGATGAAAACATCCAGTGGAAAAAGATAGCCTTGTCAACAAATGGTGCTGGTTCAATTGGAAGTCAGCATGCAGAAGAATGTGAGTTGATCCATTCTTATCTCCTTGTAACAAGCTCAACTCCAAGTGGATCAAGGACCTCCACATAAATCCAGACACACTGAAACTAATGGAAAAGAAACTGGGAAAGACCCTTGAGGACATAGGCACAGGGGGAAAGTTCATGAACAGAACACCAATAGCTTATGATCTAAGATCAAGAATTGACAAATGATACCTCATAAAATTACAAAATATCTGTAAGGCAAAGGATATTGTCAAAAGAACAAAATATCAACCAACAAATTGGGAAAAGATCTTCACCAACCCTATATCAGGCAGAGGGCTAATATCCAATATATACCAGAACTCAAGAAGATAGACCCCAGAAAACTAAATAACCCCATTGAAAATGGGGTACAGAACTAAACAAAGAATTTTCACCTGAAGAACTTCAGATGACTGAGAAGCAACTTAGGAAATGTTCAACATCATTAGTCATTAGGGAAATGCAAATCAAAACAACCCTGAGATTTTACCTCATTTCAGTCAGAATGGCTAAGATTAAACACATAGGGGACAGCAGGCGTTTGGAGAAAGAGGAACACTCCTCAACTGCTCATGGGATTGCAAGCTGGTACAACCACTCTTGAAATCAGTCTTGTGGTTCCTCAGGAAACTAGGCATGACACTTCAGGAGGAGCCTACTATAGCACTCCTGGACATATACTCAGAGGATCCCCCAGCATGTAATAAGGACACATGTATCATTATGTTCATAGCAGCCCTATTTATAATAGTCAGAAGCTGGAAAGAACCCAGATGTTCCTGAACAGAAGAATGGATACAAAAAATGTGGTATATATACACAATGGAGTACTATTCAACCATTAGAAGAAATGAATTAATGAAATTCTTAGACAAATGGATGGAGCTGGAGGACATCCCTAAGTGAGGCAATCCAGTCGCAAAAGAACACTCATGGTATGCACTCACTGATAAGCAGTGATTAGCCTAGAAGCTTGGAATACCCAAGACACAATCTAACATATCAAATGATGTTCAAGAAGGAAGGAGTCGCTGCTGGTTCTGGAAAGGCTCAGTGCAGCAGTGTAGGGAAATAGCAGGGAAGTGGGAAGGGGTTGATGGGGGAACAGGGGGAGGGAAGAGGGCTTATGGGACTTTCAGGAAGGGGGGATCCAGGAAAGGGGAAATCATTTGAAATGTAAATAAGGAATATATCAAAAGAAAAAAAAGAACATAAGCAACAGAAACCAAGGTTACTTGACATAATCAGAACCCAATAATCCCACCATAGCAAGCCCTGGATGTATCATGATACCATAAAAGCAAGATTAGGATCTAAAATCACTTCTCATATTGATTACAGTGGAGTTTAAGAAGAACATAAATAACTCTCTTAAAGAAATACAGGAGAACACATGTAAACTGGTAGAAGAACTTAAAGAGAAAGCACAAATATCCTTTAAAAAAATTACAGGAAAACACAAGCAAATAAGGGAAGGAATTGAACAAAACCATCCAAGATCTAAAAATGTAAATAGAAAGAAAGAAATCACAGAAGGAGGCAATACTTGAGAGAGAAAACCTAGTAAAGAGTCCAGGAGTCATAGATGCAAGCGTCACTAACAAAATACAAAAGATAAGAGAGAATCTCAGGTGCAGAAGACACCAAAGAAAATATTGACACAATAGTCAAAGAAAATTCAAAATGCAAAAAGCTTGTAACTCAAAACATCCAGGAAATTCAGGACACAATGAGAAGACCAAGCCTAAGGATAATAGGTATAGAATAGAGTGAAGATTCCTAACTTAAAGTTCCAGTAAATATCTTCAACAAAATTAAAGAAGAAAACTTCTCTAAGCTAAAGAAAGGGATGGCCATGAACATATAAGAACTCTACAGCACTTCAAATAGACTGGAGGAGAACAGATATTTCTCCCTTCACATAATAATCAAAATACCAAATGTACTAAACAAAGAAAGTACATTAAAAGCAGTAAGGACATGGGTCAACAGAAGAACTTGGGTCAACAGGCAGAGATCATAAAAGAGGAAACACAAAAATCTCTTAAAGAATTACAGGAAAACACAAACAAGCAAGTGAACTAACTGAGCTAAACCATCCAGAATCTAAAAACAGAAGTAGAAACAACTAAGAAATCACAAAGGGAGACAACTTTGGAGACAGAAAACTTTGGGAAGAAATCAGGTGTCATCGATGCAAATATAAACAACAGACTACAAGAGATAAAAGAAAGAATCACAGATGAAAAAGATACCATAGAAACCATGGACTCAACAGTCAGAGGTAATGCAAAATGTAAAAATGTTGTAACCCAAAACATCCAGGAAATCCAGGACATAATGAGAAGGCCACACCTAAGGATTATAGGCATAGATGAGAGTGATGATTAACAACTTAAAGGGCCAGCAAATATCTTCAACAGAATTATGGAAGTAAACTTCCCTAACCTACAGAGAGAGATGCCCAGGCATATATAAGAAGCCTACAGAACTCCAATAAGATTGGACAAGAACAGAAATATCTCCCATCACATAATAATCAAAGCCCCAACTGTACTAAACAAAGAAAAATATTAAAGACAGTAAGAGAAAAAGGCCAAGTAACATATACAGGAAGACCAATCAGAAACACACCAGACTTCTCACCAGAGACTATGAAAGCCAGAAGATCCTGGGCAGATCTCATGCAGACTCTAAAAGAACACAAATGCCAGCCAAAACTACTATACCCAGCAAAACTCTCAATCACCATAGATGGAGAAACCAAGATATTCCATGACAAAACCAAGATTAATTATATCTTTCCACAAACCCAACCCTAAAGAGGATAATAGGAGGAAAACATCAATACAAGAAGGGAAACTTCACCCTGGAAAAAGCAAGATAGTAACCTTTCATCAAACCCAAAAGAAGACAACAAATCAAATATAAAAAATAACATCAAAAATGACAGGAAGTAATAATCAATATTCCCTAGTAACTCATAACATCAATGGACTCAATTCCCCCAATAAAAAGACATAGACTAACAGACTGGATGCGTAAACAGGACCCTACATTTTGCTGTATACAGGAAACACATCCCAGTGTCAAAGACAAACACTACTTTAGAGTAAAAGCCTGGAAGACAATTTTATAAGCAAATAGTCTCAGGAAACAAGACAAAGTAGCCACTCTAATATCAGATAAAATTGACTTTCAACCTAAAGTCTTCAAAAGAGACACTGAGGGACACCTCTTGTTGGTTAAAGTGAAAATATACCAAGAAGAACTCTCAATTATGAATATCTATGCTCCAAATGCAAGGGCACCCTCATTCATAAAAGAAACTTTACTAAAGCTCAAAGCACACATTAAACCTAACACAATAATTGTGGGTGACTTCAACACTCCATTCTCCTCAATGGACTGATCAGGAAAACAGAAACTAAACAGGGACACAGTGAAACTAACTGAAGCTTTGGACCAATTAGATTTAACAAATATACATAGAACATTTCATCCTAAAGCAAAAGAATATACCTTTTTCTCAGCACCTCATGGTACCTTCTCCAAAATCGATCATATAATTTGACACAAGACAGACCTCAATGAATATAAGAAGATGGAACTAATCCCATGCCTCCTATCAGATCACTATGGAGTAAAAGTGGTCCTCAATAGCAAGAAAAACATACACATGGAAACTGAACAATACTCAATGATACCTTGGTCAAGGAAGAAATAAAGAAAGAAATCAAAGAGTTTTTAGAATTTAATGAAAATGAAGCCACAACATACACAAATCTATGAGACACAATGAAAGCAGTGCTAAGAGGAAAACTCATAGCCCTGAGTGCCTCAAAAAAATGGAGAGATCATACACTAGCAGCTTAATGACACACCTGAAAGCCCTGGAACAAAAAGAAGCTAATTCACCCAGGAGGAGTAGAAGGCAGGAAATCATCAAACACAGAGCTGAAATCAATCAAGTAGAAACAAAGAGAACCATACAAATAATCAACAAAACCAGGAGCTGGCTCTTTGATAAAATCAACAAGATAGATAATATCTTAGCCAGACTAACCAAAGGGCACAGAGACAGTATCCAGATTAAGAAAATTAGAAATGAAAAGGGAGATATAACAGAAACTGAGGAAATTCAAAAAATCATTAGATCCTACTACAAAAGCCTATACTCAACACAACTGGAGAATCTGGAGGAAATGGACAATTTCCTAGAGAGATACCAAACACCAAAATTAAACCAGGATCAAATAGATCATATAAAAAGTCCCATAACCCCTAAAGAAATAAAAGGGGTCATAGAAAGTCTCCCAGCCAAAAAACGCACGGGACCAGATGGCTTCAGAGCAGAAGTCTATCAGACCTTCAAAGAAGACCTAACACCAATAGTCTTCAAACTATCCCACAAATTAGAAACAGAAAGAATGCTACCCAACGTGTTCTATGAAGCCAGAGTTATGCTGATACCAAAACCACACAAAGATTACAACAAAGAAAGAGAACTTCAGGCCAATTTCCCTTATGAATATCGATGAAAAAATACAAAATATAATTCTTTTTTTTCTTTTTTTAAATTTATTGCTATATTTATTTACATTTCAAATGATTTCCCCTTTTCTGGACCCCCACTCCCCAAAAGTCCCATCAGTCCCCTTCCCTCCCCCTGTTTTCCCACCCAAACCTTCCCATTTCCCTGTTCTGATTTTGCTCTATACTGCTTCACTGAGTCTTTCCAGAACAAGGGGCCACTCCTCCATTCTTCATGTACCTCATTTGATGTGAGGATTATGTTTTGGGTATTCCAGTTTTCTAGGTTAATATCCACTTATTAGTGAGTGCATACCATGATTCATCTTTTGAGTCTGGGTTACCTCACTTAGTATGATGTTCTCCAGCTCCATCCATTTGCCTAAGAATTTCATGAATTCGTTGTTTCTAATGGCTGAATAGTACTCCATTGTAGAGATATACCACATTTTTTGCATCCACTATTCTGTTGGGGGATACCTGGGTTCTTTCCAACTTCTGGCAATTATAAATAGGGCTGCTATGAACATAGTGGAACATGTATCCTTATTGCATGCTGGGGAATCTTTTGGGTATATACCCAGGAATGGTATAGCAGGATCATCTGGAAGTGAGGTGCCCAGTTTTCAGAGGAACCGCCAGACTGATTTCCAGAGTGGTTGTACCAATTTGCAACCCACCAGCAGTGGAGGAGTGTTCCTCTTTCTCCACATCCTCACCAACACCTGCTGTCTCCTGAATTTTTAATCTTAGCCATTCTGACTGGTGTAAGGTGAAATCTCAGGGTTGTTTTGATTTGCATTTCCCTAATGACTAATGAAGTTGAGCATTTTTTAAGATGTTTCTCCGCCATCTGAAGTTCTTCAGGTGAGAATTCTTTGTTTAACTCTGTACCCCATTTTTAATAGGGTTATTTGGTTTTCTGGAGTCTAACTTCTTGAATTCTTTGTATACATTGGATATTAGCCCTCTATCTGATGTAGGATTGGTGAAGATCTTTTCCCACTTTGTTGGTTGCCGATTTGTCCTTTTGATGGTGTTCTTTGCCGTACAGAAACTTTGTAATTTTATGAGGTCCCATTTGTCAATTCTTGATCTTAGAGCATAAGTTATTGGTGTTCTGTTCAAAAACTTTCTCCCTGTACCGATGTCCTCAAGGGTCTTCCCCAGTTTCTTTTCTATTAGCTTCAGAGTGTCTGGCTTTATGTGGAGGTCCTTGATCCATTTGGATTTGAGCTTAGTACAAGGAGACAAGGATGGATCAATTCGCATTCTTCTGCATGCTGACCTCCAGTTGAACCAGCACCATTTGTTGAAAAGGCTATCTTTTTTCCATTGGATGTTTTCAGCCCCTTTGTCGAGGATCAAGTGGCCATAGGTATGTGGGTTCATTTCTGGGTCTTCAATCCTGTTCCATTGATCTGCCTGCCTGTCACTGTACCAAAACCATGCAGTTTTTAACACTATTGCTCTGTAGTATTGCTTGAGGTCAGGGATACTGATTTTCCCAGAATTTCTTTTGTTGCTGAGAATAGTTTTAGCTATCCTGGGATTTTTGTTATTCCAGATGAATTTGAGAATTGCTCTTTCTAACTCTGCGAAGAATTGAGTTGGGATTTTGATGGGTATTGCATTGAATCTGTATACTGCTTAAGGATAAGCAAGCTGAGAAAGAAATTAGGGAAATGACCCCCTTCACAATAGCCACAAACAGTATAAAGTACGTTGGGGTGACTCTTACCAAACATGTGAAAGATCTATACAAAGAACTTCAAGACTCTGAAGAAGGAAAAGGAAGAACACCTCAAAAAAATGGGAAAACCTCCCATGCTCATGGATCGGCAGGATCAAAATATAATTCTTGCCAACTGAATCCAAGGACACATCAAAACGATCATTCACCATGATCAAGTAGGCTTCATCCCAGGGATTCAGGGATGGTTCAATATAAGGAAATCTATCAATGCAATCCACTACATAAACGAACTCAAAGAAAAAAACCACATGATCATTTCAATGCTGAAAAAGCATTTCACAAAATTCAGCAACCTTTCATGCTAAAAGTATTGGAATGAACAGGAATTCAAGGCCCATATCTAAACATAGTTAATGCAATATAAAGCAAACAGATAGCCAACATCAAACTAAATGGAGAGAAACTTGAAGCAATCCCACTAAAATCAGGGACTAGACAAGGCTCCCCTCTATCTCCATATCTTTTCAATATAGTACTTGAAGTTTTAGCTAGAGCTATTAGACAACATAAGGAAGTCAAAACGGGATAAATTTGGAATGGAAGAAGTCAAACTATCACTATTTCCAGATGATATGATAATATACTTAAGTGTCCCAAAAACTCCATCAGAGAACTCCTACAGCTGATAAACAACTTCAGCAAAGTGTCTGGTTATAAAATCAACTCAAGCAAATCAGTTGCCTTCCTATACTCAAAGAATAAGCAGGCTGAGAAAGAAGTTAGGGAAATGACACCCTTCACAATAGCCACAAACAATATAAAGTATCTTGGTGTGACTCTAACCAAACAAATAAAAGATCTGTATAAGAAGAACTTTAGGTCTCTGAAGAAAGAAATGGAAGAAGACCTCAGAAAATGGAAAAATGTTCTGTGCTCATGGATTGGCAGGATTAATATAGTTAAAATGGCCATCTTGCCAAAAGCAATATACATATTCAAGCCAATCCCTACCAAAATCCCAACTCAGTTCTTCATAGAGTTAGAAAAAGCAATTCTCAAATTTATCTGGAATATCAAAAAACCCAGGATAGCTAAAACTATTCTCAACAGCAAAAGAACTTCTGGGGAAATCAGTATCCCAGGTCTCAATCAATACTACAGAGAAATAGTGTTAAAAACTGCATGATATTGGCACAAGGACTGGCATGTGGACCAATGGAATAGAATTGAAGACCCAGAAATAAATCCATACACCTAAGGTTACTTAATCTTCAACAAAGGAGGGGAAAACATCCAGTGGAAATAAGATAGCCTTTTCAACAAATGGTGCTGGTTCAACTGGAGGTAAGCATGCTGAAGAATGCAAATTGATCCATTCTTATCTCCTTGTACTAAGCTCAACTCCAAGTGGTTCAAGGACCACCATGTAAAACCAGACACACTGAAACTAATAGAAAAGAAACTGGGGAAAACCCTTGAGAACATGGGCACAGGGGAAAAGTTCCTGAACAGAACACCAATAGCTTATGCACTAACATCAAGAATCGACAAATGGGACTTCATACAATTACAAAGTTTCTGTAAGGCAAAGGACACTGTTAAAAGTACAAAATGGCAACCAACAAATTGGGAAAAAATCTTCACCAACCCTACATCCCATAGAGGGCTAATATGGATTATATACAAAGAAATGAAGAAGTTAGACCCCAGGGACCAAAATAACCCTATTAAAAATGGGGTACAGATCTAAACAAAGAATTTTCACCTGAAGAAATTTGGATGACTGAGAAGCAACTTAAGAAATGCTCAACA
The DNA here is from genome assembly GCF_947179515.1 of Apodemus sylvaticus. NCBI lineage: Eukaryota > Metazoa > Chordata > Mammalia > Rodentia > Muridae > Apodemus > Apodemus sylvaticus. Next base: position 118,351,780 of record NC_067478.1, on the reverse strand, counting down.
TCATTAGTCATTATGTAGATGCAAATCAAAACAACCCTGGATTTCACCTCATATAATGAATGGAAAACACCAACAAAATGAGAAAAACTACATAGTAGAAAAAGCAAGAAATTAATATTCTTTTAACAAACCAAAAAGAAGGGAGCCATACAAACATAACTCTACCTCTTATAACAAAATAACAAGAAGCAACAATCACTTCTCCTTAATGTCTCTTAACATCAATGGACTCAATTTTCTAATAAAAAGGCATAGATTAACAGACTAGATACATAAGTAGCACCCAACATTTTGCTTCATACAGGAAACTTACCTCAGGCACAAAGAGATACTACCTCAGATTAAAAGGCTGGAAAACAATTTTCTAAGAAAATGGTCCCAAGAAACAAGCTAGTGTAGCCATTCTAATATTGAATAAAATCGACTTTCAACCTAAAATAATAAAAAAAGATAAGAAAGGACACTTTATACTCATCGAAGGAAAAATCTACCAAGATGATCTCTCAGTTCTGAACATATATGCTCCAAATACGTGGGCACCCACATTCATAAAAGAAACTTTACTAAAGCTCAAAGCAAACACTGCACCCCACAATATAATTATGGGAGACTTTGACACATGACTCTCATCAATGAACAGATCAGGAAAACAAAAACTAAACAGAGACATATTGAAACTTACAGAAGTTATGAAGCAAGTAGATGTAACAGATATATATAGAACATTTTATCATAAAACAAAATGATATATCTTCTTCTCAGCACCCCACAGTACCTTCTCAAAAATTGACCATATACTCAGTCACAAAACAGACCTCAGCAGATATAAGAAGATTGAAATAATTCCATGCATCCTATCAGATCACCACAGACTAAGGCTGTTCTTCAATAACAATCAAAACAGCAGTAAGCCCACATATACATGGAAACTGTACAACATTCTACTGAATGATAATTTGGTCAAGGAAGAAATAAAGAGAGAAATTAAAGACCTTTTAGAATTTAATGAAAATGAAGGCACAATATACCCAAACTTATGGGACACAATGAAAGCAGTGCTAAGAGGAAATCTCATAGCTCTGAGTGTCTCCAAAAAAGAAACTGGAAAGAGCATACAATAACAGCTTGACAGAACAGTTGAAGGTTCTAGAACAAAAAGAAGCAAATACACTCAAGCAGGGTAGAGAGCAGGCAAACTCAGAGCTGAAATCAACCAAGAAGAAACAAAAAGAACTATACCAAGAAACAACCAAACCAGGAGCTGGTTCTTTGAAAAATGCAACAAGATAGATAAACCGTTAGCAAAACTAACAAGAGGGCACAGAAACAGTATCCAATTCAGCAAAATCAGAAATGAAAAGGGAGACATAACAAGATACTGAGGAAATCCAAAAAACCATCATATCCTATTACAGAAGCCTATACTCAACAAAAGTGGAAAATCTAGATGAAATGTTCGATATTCTAGACAGATTCCAGGTATCAAAGTTAAATCAGGATCATATAAGTGATCTAAATAATCCCATAAACCCTAAAGAAATAGAAACAGTCATCAATAGTCTTCCAACCAAAAAAAGCCCAGGACCAGATGGATGTAATGCAGAGTTCTATCAGGCCTTCAAAGAAGACCTAATAGCAATACTCTTCAAACTATTCCACAAAATACAAACAGATGGAACACTATCCAATTTGTTTTATGAAGCCACAATTTCTCTGATACTTAAGCCACATAAAGATAGAACAGAGAAAGAGAACTTCAGACCAATGTCCGTCATGAATATCGATGCAAAAATACTCAGTAACAGTCTTGCCAGCCAAATCCAAGAACAAAGAACACATCATTTTGATGTGTTCTTGGATCAAGTAGGCTTCATCCAAGGGATGCGAGGTGGTTCAATATATAGAAATCCATCAATGTAATCCACTATATAAACAAACTCAAAGAAAAAAACACAGGATCATTTCATTAGATGCTGAGAAAGCACTTGAAAAAATCCAACACCTTTTCATGATAAAAGATTTGGAAAGATCAGCAATTTATGGCCCATACCTAAACAGTAAAAGCAATATACAGCAAGCTGGTAGCCAACATCAAACTAAATGGAGAGAAACGTGAAGCAACCCAATTAAAATCAGGGATTAGACAAGGTTGTTCTCTCTCCCTATCTATTTAATATAGTACTTAAAGTTCTTGCTAGAAATATTAGACAACAAAAGGAGGTCAAAGATATACAAATTAGAAAGGAAGAAGTCAAAATATCACTATTTACAAATGATATAGTCTTATACTTAAGTGATCCCAAAATTTCATCAGAGGAAACCTAAAGCTGATAAATAACGTTGGCAAAGTGGTTGAATATAAAATTAACTCAACCAAATCAGTAGCCTTCCTGTAATCAAAGGATAATCAGGCTGACAAAGAACCTATGGAAGCCACCCCTTTCTCAATAGTCACAAATAATATTACATACCTTGGTGTGACTCTAACCAAACAAGTGAAAGATCTGTATGACAAAGAACTTCAAGTTTCTGAAGAAAGAAATTGAAGAAGACCTCAGAAGATGGTAAGATCTCTCATGTTCATGGATTGGCAGGATTAATATAGTAAAAATGGCCATCTTGCCAAGAGCAATCAATAGATTTAATGCAATCCCCATCAAAATTCCGAATTAAATCTTTTTACAGTTAGAAAGAGCAATTTGCAAATTCATTTGGAATAACAAAAAAAAAAAATAGGATATTGAAAATATTCTCAACAATAAAAGTATTTCTGGCAGAATCACCATCCCTGACCTCAAGCTGTTTTACAGAGCAATAGTGATGAAAACTCCATTGGTACAGAGACAGACAGAAAGATCAATGGAGTAAAATTGAAGGCTCAGAAATGAATCCACATACCAATGGTGACTTGGTCTTTGACAAAGAAGATATAACCATCTGTGGAAAAAAGAAGCGGATGGAGGGAGGATGGGATAGGTTTCTCAGGAGGGGGGAAATCAGGAAAGGATATAACATTTCAAATGCAAATTAAAAAAAGACAAAACATTTCACAAAATCTTCATGGAAGAGATTTAATTTGCTATGTTCCACTGATTTAGCAATTATGTTTGTATCTCTCACCAAACTTCCTTTTGAGAGTCTCATCCATATGGTTTATTATACTTAAATTCTTTAAAAGTGAGTTTTATATAGTTACTTGTAGGCAGAACTTGTAGTATGAGGATTATTTTGTGTGTACACCATTCTATTCTTTGCCTTCTTTATCAAGACTTAGCTGGGCATTTTTTCACAGAAGGCATGTTTTACAAAAATAGTGATTATATTTATCTTTATTTCCACATTAATAATTTGTTTGCATTCATTTGTCTTATGATCCTGGATAAGATTATTAGTAAGATTTTGTAATTTTATTGTATGTGATTTGTGATTGTTTTCATAGATGTTACTTTGACACTGTTTTATTTCTATTTCTCCCATACACACACACACACACACACACACATACACACACACACATACACACACACAAACACACATGACATTTACTTCCTTTTTTGCCTTATTATACTCACTAAAAATTAGTACTTCCCCCTTAACTTACAGATAAGCATTCTATCTTTGCATTCCTGTAGAATATTCTCTACAGAATTATTTAAGATAATTTCAATTAATTGGAAAAATGTTCCCTGTTTTATACTATTAGCAGGTATTGAAATTTTCAGTGCTTTATATACTTTTCTCATATATGTTTATATATATATATTCATTATATAAAACTTTATATAAAAACCATGTATAATGTTTATATAGCTCATATATGCAATATATATATATGAATCCTATAAATAACATATACATAATTTTGCATATAAATCATGCATAGTTGCATGTACAAACACACACACAGACACACACACAGACACACCACACACACACACATATATATATATAATATATATATATATTATATATATATATATATTCATCTATATCTTAATCTTTACCCTAGAACCTATAATGTGTAAAGATGGTGGCTAAGGAATTCTTACATATCTGGAATAATCTCAACTTATCAGACCAAGATCTATTTTTGGCTCAAAAATTATAATGTCTTTTGGGTTTGTTTTCTAATTGTCTTTTGTTTTTATTTGATTTTAGTTGTTTAGTTTTGGAGACAAGGTCTCTCACTAGTATAGAGTTTGCTGATTCTACTAAACTGAGTGACCTGCCAGTTTCTGGTACCTGACTGTCTCTAGCTTCCAGTGCAGGGATTGGAAGTGTATGCCACCATCTCAATCATTGAATGTGAGTTCTAGAGAATCAAGTTGAAAGGGTCAACTCATGAACTTTGTAGAATTCCACCAGACCCCTTCCCCTCCAAGCTAATTACATTCAGACCACAGAGAAGAGGGACTTGACCCTGGCCAGCTGCTGGTAGGGGGAGCCCACAGCTATTCTGTGATCATTGGCTACCTACCTCATTCCCTAGAGACCAATCAGTTTAACAGTTACACTGTTCTGCCAATCACATTGTACCTAATGTTGGCTGCCCTGAGGACTGTATAAAGGCCTGCTAGACAGGCTGCACATGGTCATTTTCTCTCCATGTACAGGGTGACTCCAACATGCTGGATTAAATAAAATTCCTCTTACATTTGCATCAGTTCCCATCTCCACATTGTTCACTCAGGGGTCTCCAGTAAGTTAAGGTTCACTAGAGTCTTACAATGTCAGCTGCTCACTTTTGGCATAACGAGTCTTTTAACAACTGAGCCATTCCCCTAGTCATCAATCTTTTCTCATAAGTGTATCATTGCCACTTACTTTTAAGAGTTACTTGACATCCAATAATGATGTAAAAACACAATGATATCCAAAATTATTTCACTTCCACTTTTACCTCATTGCTTGGGTCCCTGTTAACTATGATATGGTAACATTTTTTTCTTTGTGCCTGTGGTCCTGTCAAGCACTTTGACAAAGCCTGAAGTCTAGTTCACTTCTGCCTTGTTATATTAATATGTAAATGTTATCTTTACTAGTATATACCTAAAAGTCCAAAATTAACACCCTAGGTGCTATAATTCAGTTTTCAATATTTTCTTAAGTACCCTCACAAATAATAATATTCAATCAAGTCTCAGAGTATCATTGCCTTAGACTGCTGATTTTGAGCTTTTCGCATGCATCAGGACCAGTAGGAAGGCTTTACAAATGCTGTAAACCAGCTTCGTTGCTCATAAATTCAGATTCACAGTGATCTGCAGATGTAAGGCTCATTGCATTTTTAACAAGCTCTATGGGGGTTTCTGGTCTCTAGACTCTATTTGCTGATTTCAAGTATCTGACCTGTTTCATATATTTGCTGAAAACCCAGAAAAAATTTAAGCACATTTTTAAGCATTATCTATGGTGGACAGGTTATAATAATGTTCATACCATAGAAATTATGAACTTGGCCTGGAGATGTGTCTTTTACAAAAATTCATATCAAATATATTTTTGAATGTGTAATCATGGATGCTAATTGCTAATAAATCCTTTTCTCACAGCAGGGTGCTTACACTTTTTAAGTGCTAAGTGGATTCCCAAAGCTTCCATGTAGGCTTTGTTGAATCCATTACAAACACCTTCCATTTGATACACTGAAAGAACTGCTTTTATAGCCATTGCTGGTTTTTATCCTGCCTCCAGCATTCATAAGAAAAAAAGTCAAATATAAATACTTCTATTGTATAGATGAGAACTGATACACAATGAGAGAACTTTCTTAAATAAAAACAGAAAGCCTTGAGTGCAGGCTTCGCCTCACAAAAGGAAGCTTAGTCAGTAATGAGAAAACAGCTTCCAGCCAGTCTTATTTTAATTTTCACCACCTGTCGGAAATTTTATGCAACACCAGTTCTGAAATAATCATTCAACTGGAAAGAATGGCCTGTGCCCCATACACTATTCCTCTGACTCATGACAGTACTTGGTTGTGGACAGGAGATATAAATTGAAAGGGAGTTGTGTATGGCAGCATGTATTCATATTCTCAACCACTGGGAAGGCTAAGGGTGGAAATTCTCAGAGCTCAAGACTAGGATACCCATCTTGGTGATATACAGAGACTCAGAAAAATAAAAAAACAGTAATACCTTACTTTGCAAGACTTTGTAATGCTCATTCTGTATATTTTCAGTTAGTTAAATATGATTAGCCCCCCACCAACATGACTCCACTTAATCACCACAGCATTTAGACAGTATTATTGTCCTGTCTACCAATCACTATTATATGTGTAGACTTAGAGTCCAATCATGTTGCTTCTTTGAAATTCTTGACTAAGAACTGATTACAGAACACTTGTTCCTAGATTTGGGGGAAGTCAGCAAACTAGATATTTAATTGACCCTTGTCTCATAGTAATAAAGCCAAGTGACACTTCAAATATGGATAATTAAAAAGAAAAACAGTCCAACAAAGATTAAAGTGTACCAAAGAAATAAAAAACTATTAATGAGAAAACCAAGAAGAATAGAAGTGAAATCACAGATGGGCTAGTTGAGTGTGGGAATGTTTACATGAACCTCTTCTGCAGGAGTTACATACACTGTAAGCAGAACTAAGTCTACTGTATTAAAAATGGGAAGAGCATAATTCTGAGAAAAAGAACCATCAGAGAAAATTGACACTGGGGAACTATAGGACAGTAACACTGAAGGGCTACAGGAAATGTCACAAGTGGCATACTAACATAGACTGGAATAGGTCCAACCCATTGCACAGTCAGGATAATAGGACAGCACCTGCTCTTCAGGAAAAACATAAAGTTACCCTAGAAATAAGACATACTAATCATCACTGCATTAAATATTTTAAACTACATTTTATTAAACCATTTGTAAAATACTGAACAACTGCAATTCTCATCATTGACTACTATGACATTCTACCTTGTTTGTTTAATATTCTCCCTCTCCCCATCCCTCTCCCTTTACTTCTCCCCCCTCCCCATCCTTATCTCCATTCTGTGCATACTTAGGATTATGCTTCAGAAAGGATTGAACTAAGGAAAAATTATAGAAGTTAGTTTTCTTATTCTACTATGTTGGGTCTAGAGATGAAATTCAGTTCATACCATAAATGCCTCTTTCTTCCTCACTTCCTTCTTTCCTTTCCTTTTTCCTTTCCTTTTCTTCCCTTCCCTTCCCTTTCCTTCCCTTCTTTTCCCTTCACTTTCCATTCTTCTTTGTTTCTTCCTTTTGTACACATATTTTGTGATGTTTTCTTTTTTTGTTCCTTTTACAGAAAATGGACGTTTTTCTTATCTTTTTTAAAAAATATTTTTATTTTCTATATTCTTTATTTACATTTCAAATGATTTCCCCTTTCCCAGATCCCCTTTCCCCATATGTCCCATAAACCTTCTTCTCTCCATCCATTCTCCAATTACCTCCCTCCTTTTTCTCTGTCCTTATATTCCTCTCCAATACTAGATCAATCCTTTCCAGGATCAGGACCCTCTTCATACTTCTTCATGGGAGTCATTTGTTATATGATCTGTGCCTTGGGTATTCAGAGCTTCTGGGCTAATTAATATCCACTTATCAGAGATTGCATTCCATGTATATTCTTTTGTGATTGGGTTACCTCACTTAGGATGATATTTTCCAGATCAAACCATTTGCCTAAAAATTTTGTGAATTCATTGTTTCTAATTGCTGAGTAGTATTCCATTGTGCAAATATACCACATTTTCTGTATCCATTCCTCCTTTGAGTGACATCTGGGTTCTTTCCAGCTTCTGGCTATTATAAATAAGGCTGCTATGAACATAATGGAGCATGTGTCTTTATTGCATGCCGGGGAATCCTTTGGGTATATGCCCAGGAGAGGTATAGCAGGGTCCTCCAGAAGTGTCATGTCCAGTTTTCTGAGGAAGCGCCAGACTGATTTCCAAAGTGTTTGTACCATCTTACAGCCCCACCAGCAGTGGAGGAGTCTTCCTCTCTCTCCACATCCTTGCCAACACCTGCTGTCTCCTGAGTTTTTGACCTTAGCCATTCTGACTGGTGTAAGGTGAAATATCAGGGTTGTTTTGATTTGCATTTCCCTAATGACTAATGATGTTGAGCACTTCTTAAGGTGCCTTTCGGCCATCCGAATTTCTTCAGGTGAAAATTCTTTGTTTAGATCTGTACCCCATTTTTAATAGGGTTATTTGGTTCCCAGGTGTCTAACTTCTTGAGTTCGTTGTATATATTGGATATTAGCCCTCTATCAGATGTAGGGTTGGTGAATAACCTTACCCAATTTGATGGTTGCTGTTTTGTCCTTTTAACAGTGTCCTTTGCCTTACAGAAACTTTGTGATTTTATGAGGTCCCATTTGTCAATTCTTGATCTTAGAGCATAAGCTATTGGTTTTCTGTTCAGGAAATTTCCCCCTGTGCCCATGTCTTCAAGGGTCTTCCCCAGTTTCTTTTCGATTAGTTTCAATGTGTCTGGTTTTACATGGAGGTCCTTGATCTACTTGGAGTGAAGTTTAGTACATGGAGATAAGAATGGATCAATTAGCATTCTTCTGCATGCTGACCTCCAATTGAACCAGCACCATTTGTTGAAAAGGCTATCTTTTTTCCACTGGATGTTTTCAGCTCCTTTGTCGAAGATCAAGTGACCATAGGTGTATGGATTCATTTCTGGATCTTCAATTCTATTCCATTGGTCCACTTGTCTCTCACTGTGCCAAAACCATGCAGTTTTTAACACTATTTCTCTGTAGTATTGCTTGAAGTCAGGGATACTGATTCCCCCAGAATTTCTTTTGTTGTTGAGAATAGTTTTAGCTATCCTGGTGAATATGAATATGTATTCCAGATGAATTTGAGAATTGCTTTTTCTAACTCTGTGAAGAACTGAGTTGGGATTTTGATGGGGATTGCATTGAATCTGTAGATCGCTTTTGGCAAGATGGCCATTTTAACTATATTAATCCTGCTGATTCATGAGCATGGCAGATTTTTCCATTTTCTGAGGTCTTCTTCGATTTCCTTCTTCAGAGATCTGGAGTTCTTGTCGTATAGATCTTTCACTTGTTTGGTTAGAGTCACACCAAGATACTTCATATTGTTTGTGGCTATTGTGAAGGCTGTCATTTCCCTAACTTCTTTCTCAGCCTGCTTATCCTTTGAGTACAGGAAGGCAACTGGCTTGCTAGAGTTGATTTTATAACCAGCCACTTTGCTGAAGTTGTTTATCAGCTGTAGGAGTTCTCTGGTGGAGGTTTTAGGGTCACTTAAGTAGACTATCATGTCATCTGCAAATAGTGATAATTTGACTTCTTCCTTTCCAATTGGTATCCCCTTGACTTCCGTATGTTGTCTAATTGCTCTAGCTAGAACTTCAAGTACTATATTGAAAAGATATGGAGAGAGAGGACAACTTTGTCTAGTCGCTGATTTTAGTGGGATTGTTTCAAGTTTCTCTCTGTTTAGTTTGATGTTGGCTATAGGTTTGCTGTATATTGCTTTAACTATGTTTAGGTATGGGCCTTGAATTCCTGTTCTTTCCAATACTTTTAGCATGAAAGGATGCTGAATTTTGTCAAATGCTTTTTCTGCATCTAATGAGATGATCATATGGGTTTTTTCTTTGAGTTTGTTTATGTAGTAGACAGCATTGATAGATTTCCTTATATTGAACCATCCCTGCATCCCTGGGATGAAGCCTGCTTGATCATGGAGGAAGATCATTTTGATGTGTTCTTGGATTCAGTTGGCAAGAATTTTATTAAGTATTTTTGCATCAATATTCATAAGGGAAATTGGCCTGAAGTTCTCTTTCTTTGTTGGATCTTTTTGTGGTTTTGGTATCAGCGTAATTGTGGCTTCATAGAACAGGTTGGGTAGAGTTCCTTCTGTTTCTATTTTGTGGAATAGTTTGAAGAGTATTGGTGTTAGATCTTCTATGAAGGTGTGATAGAATTCTGCACTGAAGCCATCTGGTCCTGTGATTTTTTTTTTTTTTTTTTTGGACTGTTTAAATGATCTATTTGATCCTGATTTAGTTTTGGTGTCTGATATCTGTCTAAGAAACTGTCCATTTCCTCCAGATTCTCCAGTTGTGTTGAGTATAGACTTTTGTAGTAGGATCTAATGATTTTTTGAATTTCCTCAGTTTCTCTTGTTGTATCTCCCTTTTCATTTCTAAGTTTGTTAATCTGTATACTGTCTCTGTGCCCTTTGGTTTGTCTCCCTAAGGGTTTATCTATCTTGTAGATTTTCTCAAAGAACCAGCTCCTGGTTTTGTTGATTATTTGTATGGTTCTCTTTGTTTCTACTTGATTGATTTCAGTCCTGAGTTTGATGATTTCTGGCCTTCTACTCCTCCTGGGTGAAATAGCTTCTTTTTTTGTTCCAGAGCTTTCAGGTGTGTCATTAAGCTGTTAGTGTATGCTCTCTCCATTTTCTTTTTGGAGGCACTCAGGGCTATGAGTTTTTCTCTTAGCACTGCTTTCATTGTGTCCCATAGATTTGGGTATGTTGTGTCTTCATTTTCATTAAATTCTAAAAAGTCTTTAATTTCTTTCTTTATTTCTTCCTTTACCAAGATAACATTGTGTGGAGAGCTGACTGCGTCTTTAAGATGGCACTGCCTGAGCCTGGCCACCTGGAGTAAACAAGTCAGTTTAAGGCTTGGGACGTGGATCACTCAGTGGCGTAATCTCACGCCATGTTGCTTGAGCCAATGGTAGAGCGAAACGTCATCTCTGACCATGGGCCATCCTAGCGAGTGTATATCAGTCCCGCTTAAGGGGGATTTGGGGGCACACCCAGCAACCTGTAACTTGTCATACATTTTGAGTAAACTCTCTCAGGAAGGAACTGGTGTGCTAGTCTTTCTTCCCTGCTGGTCAGGGGGAATCGGCGCTGCACAATTGGTGGCCGGTACAGGGAACCGCCGAGTTTTTTGTGTCCCCGGGAGTTCTAGAACCTGTTGAGAGTCAGAGCAAGCGCTTGGTAAGTGGCCAGTAAATTGGGCCCTGCATTTGAAAGTCCTCAGAAGGGGGCCTCATTCTTTCTAAGTCCTCGGAAGGAGGCTACATAAAGTGAAAGTAAAAGTGGCAGACAGATTATGTTCTTGCCAGGAGGAATCCCTTCATCAATTGTTATCTCAGTGTTTGTGGCGGTGGTTCTGATAACTCTAGTCAGCTGTTTTTGCCTCAGCTGTAATCAGCCTGGACGTGAGTGTTGTAGGGTTTCACCATCTTGCCCGATGAAGGCGGTTCTACAGGAGCTGCTTGTTAGCAAAGGGCTGAAGTACAAAAGCAAAACTATTCAGAATTTTTTAACCACAGTAGATGAGGTAGCTCCTTGGTGTGTGGTAACCTCACACTTGCATGCTGGGACAAGCTGGGTAAGGACTTAGATTGGGCCTGGTAGGAAGGCAGCCTACAGGACAGAGCGGGGAAAGACAGGAGTGCGGGGCTTGTGGAAAGTTATCCGCAGCTGCTTGACTTGTGAGAGTTGCCTGCCTGCCATACAGGCTACAGCTGTGGCCTTAGAGCAGGTTAAAGAGGCTCGCTCTGATACGCGCTCTGATAAATCTCAAGAGCCCCCTAGCAAACCATCACACCTGTATCCTAGCTTGAAGGGAATAGAGGAGAAACAAGGTTCAGAAGCAGATGGCAGCTCTGACAGTGAGCTAGATATGGAGGACCTAGAGGAAGCTATACAGGAACTACTAGCGGAGGTAGAACGAAGAGGAAGAAAGAAAGAAGAAGGAAAAGCGAGACAAGGAGTTAAAGGGGGAGAACAAGGAAGTGAGACGCGGGGCATTGCCGCAGCCCCTCCGCCCTATGCGGAAGCGTCCGCTAGCCCATCATCCCTAGGGTCAGCAGAGGGCACTAAAGTAGACACCGCAGCAGGAGTGGCTCTTTCACAGGGCATTCAAACTGCTGCTACTTTAAATAATTTGTCAGCTAATGTGGCACAAGCCTTAGATATACAGGCCTCCATCAATGGACAGGTCAAAGGAGGCATTATGATTGTTAATCAACGCATTGATTTGCAGGAACAAGTGGATACACTCTGGCAAATAGCCCAATTGGGATGTGAGTGGAAGTATCAAGGATTGTGTGTCATCTCTGTATATTATAATTTTTCCCATGCTGCAAATCTTTCTAAAGAGTTGTCTAGTTATCTTACAGGTAATTGGTCTAAGACGTTTGATGGCCTCATGAGAGAGCTACGCGTATCCATCACCATGGTTAACTCCACCCATGTCGATCCATCCTTTGCAGAGGGATTTTCTTCATGGATTCTTCAAACAATGTCTCACCTGAAAGAGTGGGCGGGAGTAGGAGTGTTGACTGTTGCCCTGCTGGGGGCCTGTGCTCTAGGTGCGTTTTGTCTCTGCCGTATGGCTCGAGCACTGGCAAGGGAGCGTGCCCTGATGGTTCAAGCCTTTCAGGCCCTTGAGGCAGGAGTTTCTCCTCAGATGTGGCTGGCAGCGATTGATAAGCGCTAACCTCATTTCCCCATTTTCTTGAGCGTAGGACAGCCCTTGCACCCCACGTGACATTTTTCACATTGCACTAGGGATGGGTGTCCGCTTGCTTTGTGACCCAGCTTTTGCACCTGGAGGGATTGTTGCCCATTGCACCCAGTAAGGTGGGTTTCATTTCTTGGCCTGACCGTTCTTGATCACAGGACCACTCATGTTGTATTCTCCTGAATTTGTTTCAATGGTTTGTGTTTCCTTGTAAGTGCTTCTAACTTTTGATCCATTTTCTCCTGAATTTCTTTAAGTATGTCCTTCATGTGTTCCTGTACCAGCACCATGACCAATGATTTTAAATCCAAATCTTGTTTTTCTGGTGTAATGGGGGTATTCAGGACATGCAGTTAAAGGGTTCAGATGCTGCCATATTGCCTTGGTTTCTGTTAGTGATGTTCCTGCGTTTGCCTTTTGCCATCTAGTTCTCACTGATGTTAGTTGGTCTTGTCAATTCTGGACTCATCAGTGCAAGCTGCCTCTTCCCAGCTGGCCTCTGGTGCACAGCTGACCTCCCGCACTGCCTGGAGACAGGGTGCTGTGGCCCAGGCTGTTCAGATCCCTAAGCAGACACCTGAAGGCTCCGGCCTGGGGCCTGCTGGACTCACCAGAGTACACTGACTCCTCCCAGCTGGCCTCCTGGGTGCCCCTCTGGCCTCTTGCTGGGCCTGGAGATGTGGTGTTGCAGCCCAGGTTGTTCTCGATCCCGAAGCGGAGATCTGAAGGCTCCTACCAGAGGCCTCAGGACTGGAACCTAAGCTCTGTGGGGCCAGACCCACCGGAGCAAGCTGTGTCCTCCCAGTCTGCCTCCGGGTGCACACCAGGCTCTTGTACTTCCTGGAGACTGAGTGCTGTGGCCCAGGCTGTTCAGATCCCAAAGCAGACACCTTGTACTTTTTTCATATATTTTGATAATAATTTCTGCTCCCCAATTTCTGTTCATTTCCTTCCTAGTTCTCCTTCCATCCAGATACACATACAGTCTCTTAGAAAACAAACAGGCATCTAAGAAATAAAAATAAAATAAAATAAAAGCAATTGGACAACACACACGAAAAAAAAAAAACCCAGAAAAAGTAAAGGATAACAAACACAAACCATACAAGAAGCACATATGGCTGAAGAGACATACACATTCATGTACACAGAAATCCAATAAAATCATAACAATAGAAGACATAATAAGATGTGATGGATCTATAAGATTAAAAAAGGTAAAAAGTATTCTGACATATTAGACAAATTTAAAGATACCACTGAATTCTTTTTTGTTGGTTCTCTATTGCCTGGCATGGGGCCTACTCTTAGGAGTGGTTTGTTACTGGGCAGTGATAGCATGTGCCTTTAATCCCGGCACTTTGAAGGTAGAGAGGCAGGTGGATATCTGTTAATTTGAGGTCAGCCTGATCTGCAGAGCAAGTTCCAGGATCAGTAGGGCTACACATAGAAATGCTGTCTCAAAACAAAAAACAAATCAAACAAATCAAAACAAAGCAAAGCAAAACAAAACCCTAGAACAACAAAAGGAATGGTTTGTTTACTCAGTGAGTCTCCCACAGAGAAAACAATTCATTTGCAAATGAATATAAATTAAAGATAGCTTCTGGGTTAGGGATGGCAGCATGTGCCCACTTCTTTCAGCTGTGAGATCACATCTGCTGCAGATTCTTGTAGGGCCTGTGCATACTGCCAAGTCTCTATGTTCACATGCACCTTGGTCAAGCTGTATTAGAAGGCCCTTGGTTCCTTGTTACCCTCCATCTCCTATGGTTCTTACACTCTCTGATTCCCCTTCCACAGGTTTCCAGTGGAAACTTTACCCTAAAGGTAAAGTTTGATGTTGACATCCCATTTAAGGTTGAATGTTCCAAGGTACCTTTACTCTCTGTATATTTTCTGCCTATTGGTGTCTGTATTTCTTTAAGTATGCTGTAGGTTCCAAGCTTCTATGTTGATGGTTGATTAAGGCACTATAATTAGAAATAATTTTATTGCTATATTCCTTCATTAAAATAGTAGTATTTAGTTTTCTTCTAGATCTGCGGCCTATCTAGTCTAAGATTTTTAGGTATCAAGATAGTTTTAAGTATTGATTCCACCGTGTGCTGTGGGCCTGAAATCACAGTATGGCTGATCACTTCTACAAGCATTGTGCCAACTAACACACAAATGTATCTAGGAGGCATGTCAGCATGGTAGAATGTGGTGGTCTCTACCAGTATCATGGCCATCAGGTAAACAATACAGCTGAGGAAAGAAAGAAAGTTAGGTTCAGCTTGACTAAGCTGGTTCTGGGTTCAAACTTCTGAAGTTTTAAGCTGAGTTATATAATTTTTACACATTTCAGGAAGACTTATTCCCACCTGAATTGACTCCCTTTCTGTCTCCCATTAGAAAAGGCTTCTAAGAGATACTGACAAATATAACAAAGTAACATATAATAAGATAAAACAAAAATCATCACCTCGAAGTTGGACAAGGAAAAACAACAGAAGGAGAAGAGCCCAAGACACAAGAATCAAAGTCTCAGCTGTTCACACACTCAGGAGTACCACAGAAATAATAAGTTGAAAGCTGCACTTAGTGTAGATCCTTGAAGGCTCTTTGCTTGTTGCCTCAGTATGTGTGAGTTCATATGAGTTTTGCTCCACTGACTTGGGAAGCCTTGTTCTCCTGGTGGCCTCCATCTTCTTGGCTCTTACATTGTTTCTGTATCCTTTTTGACAGGGTTCCCTAATCTCTGATGGAAAGGATTTGATGGAGACCTCTCATTTAGAACTTTGAATTCTGAGGTCTCTTTCTCTACAAAATGTCTCACCATGGTTCTCTGTTCCCATTTGCTGCAGGAACAAGCTTTTCTGATGATAGCTGAATAAGGCATTTATTTATGTAAAAGTATAGTAGAATATCATTAGGAGTCATTTTATTGCTATTTTTTAGACCAGTAGTATTTGGTTGGATCTAAGGTCTCTGGACTATCTAGTACCTGGTCCTTGGTTACCCAAATAGTATCAGTACATCTCTTTAGCAAAACACCCGTGACCTTTTACTTCTGTGTCATTAGTATTCTGTTCAGGAAGTCATTTACTGTGTCAATGGGTTCAAAACTATTCTCAAAATTATTTTCTATCAGGTTCAGTGTATGAGATTTTATGTTGAGTTATATGATCTATTTTTAAGTAGAGTTTTGTATAAAGCTATAAAAATTGATCTATTTACATTCTTTTATATGCCACTATCCAAATTGTCCAATACCATTTATAGAATATGCTATATTTTATTTTTTTAAATTGTTTTTTTGGGGGGAGGGGGACTTCTTTATCAAAAATCAAATGTCTATAGGTGTATAGACTTATTTCTTTTTTCCTAGATATTTATTTTTTTCTTTTTTCTTATATATTTTTATTTTCTATATTCTTTGTTTACATTCCAAATGATTTCCCATTTCCCAGTTCCCCCCTCCTCACATGTCCCATAAACCTTCTTCTCTCCACCCATTCTCCAATCACCTCTCTCCTTTTTCTCTGTCCTGATACTCTCCTCCAATGCCAGATCAAGCATTTCCAGGATCAGGACCCTCTCCTTACTTCTTCATGGGAGTCATTTGTTATGCGATTTGTGCCTTGGGTATTCAGAGCTTCTGGGCTAATTAATATCCACTTATCAGAGATTGCATTCCATGTGTATTCTTTTGTGATTGGGTTACCTCACTTAGGACGATATTTTCCAGATCAAACCATTTGCCTAAAAATTTTGTGAATTCATTGTTTTTAATTGCTGAGTAGTATTCCATTGTGTAAATATATCACATTTTCTGTATCCATACCTCCTTTGAGGGACATCTGGGTTCTTTCCAGCTTCAGGCTATTATAAATAAGGCTGCTATGAACATAATGGGGCATGTGTCTTTTTTTTTTTTTTTTTTTTTTTAGAATGGGAAAAATTCTTTATTGCTTTATCTGACAGAAGGCTTGTGTGTAGAACATACAGAAAACTTAAACTGAACATAAAGAATAAAAGGAGTTCAATTTAAAATATGGACATAAAATATACAGAGAATTCAGAAAGATGAAATACAAATGGCTAAGATATGTTTTTAATGTTTGACAACCTTAGCAATCAGACAAGTGCAATTTAAAAACTTTGAGATTCATCATATGTAGTTAGAATGGATAAAGTTAAAAAAGAAAAATAAGAAGAAGAAACTTTTATCTATATTCTTCTACATAAATTTTTTTCAGTCATGTTCATTGCCTCTCCAGGCAAAATATTCAGGATATGGAAACAAACTGGATATCCTGAAGCTGATGAGTGGATAATGCAAATGTGGCACATATCAGCAATGGGAATATTATTCAACTAGAAGAAATGAAACTTGAGGGTAGATACATTGATATTATCAATATTTAATCCAGTTTATTCCAGTATCAGAAAATAAACATTGAATTTTCTCAGATATTAATAGATACTATCTTTTAATCTTTAGATAAATGTTTAAATTGGAGTATCAACAGAACTCAACTTTTCTAAGTTGTAAGGGCCATGACATGGTGGGGTGAGGTGTTCAAATGAAAGAAGGTGCAACCCAGGTGCAATGATGGAAGAAAGTTTAATAATAAAACAAAAAATGTAAAAGAGCTGAGAGCAGAATAGATGGGAAAATACAGTGAAGAAAAATTAAAACTAAAGAAATTTAATAAGCAATATGGAAATCTACTAACATAGAAATTTTCCACTCCTTGGTCAGAGGTTAAGTGACCATAGGGGTGTGAATTTATTTCTGGATCTTCAATTTTATTCCATTGGTCCACTTGCCTGTCACTGTGCCAATACCATGCAGTTTTTAACACTATTGCTCTGTAGTATTGCTTGAGGTCTGGGATACGGATTCCCCCTGAAGTTCTTTTACTGTTGAGAATAGTTTTAGCTATCCTGGGTATTTTGTTATTCCAGATTAATTTGAGAATTTCTTTTTCTAACTCTGTGAAGAACTGAGTTGGGATTTTAATGGGGATTGCACTTAATCTGTAGATTGTTTTTGACAAGGTGGCCATTTTAATTTATATTAATCCTGCCAATCCACTAACATCGAAGATTTTTCCATTTTCTGAGGTCTTCTTCAATTTCCTTCCTTAGAGACCTGAAGATATTGTCCTATAGATCTTTCACTTGTTTAGCTAGAGTCACACCAAGATACTTTATATTGTTTGTGGCTATTGTGAAGGATGTCATTTCCCTAACTTTTTTTCTCAGCCTGCTTATCCTTTGAGTACAGGAAGGCAACGGATTTGCTTGAGTTGATTTTATAACCAGCCACTTAGCTGAAGTTGTTTATCAGCTGTAGGAGTTCTGTGGTGGAGGTTTTCAGGTCACTTAAGTAGACTATCATGTCATTTGCAAATAGTGATAAATTGACTTCTTCCTTTGGTATTTGTATCCCCTTGACCTCCTTATGTTGTCTAATTGCTCTAGCTAGAATTTCAAGTACTATATTGAAAAGATATGGAGAGAGAGGACAGCCTTGTCTAGTCCCTGATTTTAGTGGGATTGCTTCAAGTTTCTCTCCTTTTAATTTGATGTTGGCTATAGGTTTGCTGTATATTGCTTTAACTATGTCTAGGTATGGGCCTTGAATTCCTGTTCTTTCCAAGACTTTTAGCACAAAGGGATGCTGAATTTTGTCAAATGCTTTTTCAGCATCTAATGAAATGGTCTTATGCTTTATTTCTTTGAGTATGTTTATGTAATGGATTGCATTGATGGATTTCCTTATATTGAACCATCCCTGCATCCCTGGGATGAAGCCTACTTGATCATGGTGAATGATTGTTTTGATGTGTTCTTGGATTCGGTTGGCAAGAATTTTATTAAGTATTTTTGCATCGCTATTCATAAGGGAAATTGGCCTAAAGTTCTCTTTCTTTGTGTGGTTTTGGTATCAGTGTAATTGTGGCTTCGTAGAACAGGCCGGGTAGTGTTCCTTCTATTTCTGTTTTGTGGAATAGTTTGAAGAGTATTGGTGTTATGCCTTCTATGAAGGTATGATAAAAATCTGCACTGAAGTCATCTAGTCCCGTGGTTTTTTTGGTTGGGAGACTTTCTATGACCCCTTTTTATTTCTTTAGGGTTTATGGGACTGTTTAGATAATCTATTTGATCCTGATTTAATTTTGGTGTCTGATATCTGTCTAGAAACTGTCCGTTTCCTCCAGATTCTCCAGTTGTGTTGAGTATAGGCTTTTGTAGTAGGATCTAATGATTTTTTGAATTTCCTCAGTTTCTGTTGTTATATCTCCCTTTTTATTTCTGATTTTGTTAATCTGGATACTGTCTTTGTGCCCTTTAGTAGTCTGGCTAAGGGTTTATCTATATTGTTCATTTTCTCAAAGAACCAGCTCCTGGTTTTATTGATTCTTTGTATGGTTCTCTTTGTTTCTACTTGATTGATTTCAGTCCTGAGTTTGATGATTTCTTGCCTTCTACTCCTCCTGGGTGAATTAGCTTCTTTTTGTTCCAGGGCTTTCAGGTGTGTCATGAAACTGCTAGTGTATGCTCTCTCCATTTTCATTTTGGAGGCACTCAGGGCTATGAGTTTTCCTCTTAGCACTGTTTTCATTGTGTTCCAAAGATCTGGGTTTGTTGTGCCTTCATTTTCATTAAATTCTAAAAAGTCTCTGATTTCTTTCTTCATTTCTTCTTTAGCCCTTCAAGGTGTCATTGAGTAGGGTATTGTTCAGCCTCCATGTGTATGTGGGCTTTCTGTTATTTTTGTTGCTATTGAAAATCATTCTTACTCCATAGTAATCTGATAGGAGGCATGGGATTAGTTCGATATTCTTATATTTGTTGAGGTCTTTCTTGTGACCAATTATATGGTCGATTTTGGAGAAGGTTCTATGAGGTGCTCAGAAAAAGGTATATGCTTTTACTTTAGGCTAAAATGTTTATATATATATATATATATATATATATATATATATATATATATATAATCTGTTAAATCTAATTGTTCCAAAGCTTCAATGAGTTTCATTGTGTCCCTGTTCAGTTTCTGTTTTCCTGATTGGTCCATTGAGGAATGTGCGGTGTTGAAGTCACCCACAATTATTGTGTTAGGTGCAATGTGTGCTTTTAGCTTTAGTAAAGTTTCTTTTAGGAATGAGGGTGCCATTGCATTTGGAGCATAGATGTCCAGAATTGAGAGTTCTTCTTGTTTTATTTTCCCTTTGACCAGCAAGAAGTGTCCCTCAGAGTCTCTTTTGATGACTTTGGGTTGAAAGTCAATTTTATCTGATATTAGAGTTGCTACTCCAGCTTGTTTCCTGAGACCATTTGCTTGTAAAATTGTCTTCCATCCTTTTCCTCTAAGGTAGTGTTTGTCTTTGACCCTGAGGTGTGTTTCCTGTATGCAGCAAAATGTAGGGTCCTGTTTATGTATCCAATCTGTTAGTCTATGTCTTTTTATTGGGCCATTGAGCCCATTGATGTTGAGAGTTATTAAGGAATAGTGATTATTACTTCCTGTCATTTTTGATGTTATTTTTTAAATTTGATTGGTTAATTTCTTTTGGGTTTGATGAAAGAAGGCTACTATCTTGCTTTTTCCAGGGTGAAGTTTCCCTCCTTGTATTGGTGTTTTCCTCCTATTATCCTTTGTAGGGCTGGGTTTGTGGAAAGATATTGAGTAAACTTGGTTTTGTCATTGAATATCTTAGTTTCTACATCTATGGTGATTGAGAGATTTGCTGGATATAGTAGTTTTGGCTGGCATTTGTGTTCTCTTAGAGTCTGCTTGAGATCTGCCCTGGATCTTCTAGCTCTCATAGTCTCTGGTGGGAAGCCTGGTGTGATTCTGATAGGTCTTCTTTTATATGTTAGTTGGCCTTTTTCTCTTACTGCCTTTAATATACTTTCTTTGTTTAGTACATTTGGGGTTTTTGATTAATATGTGATGGGAGGTATTTCTGTTCTGGTCCAGTCTGTTTGGAGTTCTGTAGGCTTCTTGTATATTCAGGTACATCTCTCTCTTTAGGTTAGGAATGTTTTCTTCCATAATTTTTTGAATATTGCTGCCCCTTTAAGTTGTAAATCTTCACTTTAAGTTGTAAATCTTCACTCTCATCTATGCCGATATTCCTTAGGTTTGGTTTCGTCATTGTGTTCTGGATTTCCTGGATGTTTTGGGTTACAAGCTTTTTGCATTTTGCATTTTCCTTAACTGTTGAGTCCATGGTTTCTATGATATATTCAGCATCTGAGATTCTTTCTTCTATCTCTTGTATTCTGTTATTGATATTTGCATCTATGGCCCCTGATTTTTTCCCAAGGTTTTCTATCTCCAAATTTGTCTCCCTTTGTGATTTCTTAGTTGTTTCTACTTCTGATTTTAGATCCTGTATGGTTTTGCTTAGCTCTGTCACTTGCTTGATTGTGTTTTCCTATAATTCTTTAAGAGATTTTTGTGTTTCCTCTTTTATGACCTCAGCCTGTTGACCAAAGTTCTCCTGTATTTCTTTAAGTGATTTTTGCATTTTCTCCTAATTGGCTTCTGTATTCTCTTGAATTTCTTTCAATGATTTCCTTTGTAAGGACTTCTAACTTTTGATCCATTTTCTCCTGAATTTAAGATATTTATTTATGTCCTTCTTGTGTTCCTGTAACAGCATCATGACCAGTGATTTTTAAATCCAAATCTTGTTTTTCTGGTGTGTTGGGGTATCCAGGACATGCTGTTAATGGAGAATTGGGTTCAGGTGCTGCCATTTTGCCTTGACTTCTGTTAGTAATGTTCCTATGTTTCCCTTTTGCCATCTAGTTCTCACTGGCGTTAGTTAGTCTTGTTGTCAATGCTGGACTCACCAGTGCAAGCTGCCTCTTCCTAGCTGGTCTCTGGGTGCACAGCTGACCTACTGCACTGCCTGCAGAAGGTGTGCTGTGGCCCAGGCTGTTCCAGATCCAGAGGAGGAGACCGCAAAGCTTCCACCAGAGGCCTCAGGACTGGATCCTCTGCTCTGTTGGGCAGGACTCACCAAAGCACAGCTGCCTCCTCCCAGCCTGCTTCCTGTGTGCAGCTGGCCTCTTGCGCTTCCTGGAGACAGGGTGCTGTGACCCAGGCTGTTCCAGATCTAGAAGTGGAGACCACAAGGCTCCCACCAGAGGCCTCAGGACTGGATCCTCCACTCTGCAGACCTGACTCACCAGAGCATGCTGCTTCCTCCCAGCTGGCATCCAGGTACACAGCTAGCCTCTTTTTGGCCTGGAGATGGGGTGCCATGTCCCAGCCTGTTTGGAGACTGGAAGGCTCCTGCCAGAGGCCTCAGGACTGGATCCTATGCTCTGTATGGCAGTACTCACCAGAACATGCTGCCTCCTCCCAGCTTGCCTCAGGGTACATTTAGACTTATTTCTAATACCTCATTTTAGTTCCATTGGTCAACATGTCTTTTTATATGCTAAGAACTTACAGCTTTATTAGTACATTTCTGTAGTACAATTTGTGATAGTACTGCTGATATAGCTCCAGCATTATGTTTATCATTTAGGAATATTTTAGCTATCCTATTTTGTTTGTAGCCTTCTCGCTCCCTCTTTCCCCCCTCTCCCTTTCTTTCTTCTTTCTTTCCTTTTTTTTGTTTCCACATGACAATGAAAAATTGGCTTTCAAGTTCTGTGAAGAATTGTGTTGGAGATTTTATGAAGATTATATTGAATTTGTAGATTGGTTTTGGTAAGATAATCACTTTTAGTATATTAATCCTACTCATCATTGAGCATGGGGGGATCTTTCCATATTCTGTTATGTACTTCATCTTCTTTCTACAATTTCTCAAAGTCTTTCTCATTAAGTATTTCATATTTTTGAGGCAATTATGAAAAGTATCACTCCCTTGTTTTCTGTCTAAGTCCATCTGTCTTTTGTATTTAGAGAGCGCACTGTTTTTTGTTACTTTTGTATCGAGCTATGTAGCTGAAAGTGTTTATCACTATATGAGTTTTCTGCTTGAATTTTTAGGGTCAGTTATTTATACTACCATATCATCTGCAAATAAAGATAATTTTCCTTCCTGTTGGTTACTTCATCTGCTTCAGTTCTCTTATTGCTGTAGCCAAGACTTCAAGTACTCCATTGAATAGGTATGGAAAGAATGGGTAACCTTGTCTTGTTCCTGATTTTAATGAAATTGGCTTTCTGTCTCATTTTACTTAAGGGCGACTGGAAAGTGCTTGTATTATGATGAGGTAGTTTTGTTGTATTTCTAATCTCTCCAGAACTTTTTTCATGAAGGCCCCTTTTAAAAACCTTTTCGTTAATGACTGTTCTGCTTCTAATGACCATTAGGTTTTGTATTTAATCTGTTTATAAAGTGAATTATATTTACTGAATTTCTTATATTGAACCATCCCTAAATCTCTGCGATAAAGCCTACTTTATCATAGTGGATGAACTTTTTTGCTGTGTTCTTGCATTCTATTTAAAAATACTTATTGAAAAATTTTTCATCTATGTTCATATAGGAAATTGATTTGTACTTTTATGTTTTTGTAGGGGAACTTTATGTGATTTGGGTATCAGGGCAACTGTTATCTTGTAAAATAAATTAGGCAGTGTGCCTTCTCTTTCTATTTTGTCAAGCAACTTGAGTATTGGTTTAAATTCTTCTTTGAAAGTCTGGAAGAATTCTGCAGTAAAATATCTGGTTCTTAGCTTTTTTGTGAATTTTAATAAGTTGTCTGGTTTTACTAGAAGTCAGAAGTCTGTTTAAATTACTTTTTTGATCTTGGTTTAACTTTGGTAGTTGCTTTAATTCTAGAAACTTATCCAAGTCTTTTAGAATTTCTGATTTAATGGAGAATGGCTTTTTAAAAATATATCATTATTATTTGGATTTCCTAGGTGTTTGTTGTTATGCCCACCTTTTTGTCTCCAATCTTGTCAATTTGAACATTCTCTTTATACCCTTCTTTGTTAATTTGGCTGAAGGTTTGTAAATCTTACTGATTTTCACCAAAATACCAACTGTGTGTTTTACTAAATCTTTCTATGTGTTTTTTTTTTAACTTCTTTATGATTTTAGCTATCAGTTTGATCATTTCTTGCAGTCTATTCCTCTTTGGTATTATTTCTTCTTATTTAGAGATGTCAGGTGGATGATTACATTACTAATATGAGATCTCTCCAATTATTTTTATGCAGGCATTTAGTGCTGATAATTTGTCTTTTGAAACTGACTTTTGGGTCCATGTTATTTTCATTTTTATGTTCTAAGTTTCCTTTTGAAATTTCATGCTTTAATTACCATTTTTTTTTTTACAGCTGTGACCCAGTAATCATTCAGTAGTGAGTTGATCTATTTCTATGAGTTTTTATGTTTTCTGGTGTTTCAGTTAATGTTGATATCCTGCTTTAATCCATAGTGGACAAATAGAATGAAGGGTGTTACTACAATTTTCTTGTACTGTTAGGGCTAGGAGAAAGTTCCATGAGCTGTTGAGTATAAGGTATACCTTTTGTGTTTGGGTGAAATATTTCATAAATAGTAGGTGTGTTTGGTTTATGATTAGTTCATGCCCACATTTCTGTTTAGTTTTATTTTGGATGGCTTGTCTATTGCAAAGAATAAGATATTAAGGTCACCTGATTTAATTGTGTGTGAAGGTCAATATGACATTTAAGCTTTACTAGTATTTCATTGATGAACTTGGGTACCCTAGTGTTTGATGTCTAAAGTGTTTAGAATTATACTACACTCTTCTTGGATTTATTTTTCTTTTTAGGAGTATAATAATCTTTTCTATATCTTTTGATTATTTTTTTTGAAGTCTATTATGTCAGATATTAAAATGACTATACCACCTGGTTTGTGAGGTCCCTTTTCTTGAAACATTATTTTTTTTTTCATTCCTTTACCCTAAGGTGAGGTCTATCCCAGATATTAACATGTGCTTCTTAGATACAGAAGGAGTATGTATCCTGCTTTTGAAACCATTCTGTTTGTCTCTGTCTTTTTATTTGTGTATTGATTTTGAAAGCTGTTGTTTTTAAAGATTTATTTATTTCATATATGTGGTTATAGTGTCACTGTCTTCAGACACAGCAGAAGATGGTATTGGATGACCACTACAGATCATTGTGAGCCTCCATGTGTTTGCTGAGAATTGAATTCAGGACCTCTAGAAGAGTAGTCAGTACTCTTGACGTCTGAGTCATCTCTCCAGCCCTTGAAAGCTATTTATGAACATTCCTTTTATTCTAATTTTCTTTTTGTTGGGTAGCTCTCCCCCCACCTTTGATTTGCATGTCTGATATTATTCATATCTTGTATTTTCTTGGGTGTGGTTATCATCATCAGGTTGAAGGTTTCCATCTTGTGCCTTTGTAGTAACTTTAGATAGATACTGCTTGAATTTGGTTTTATTATGAAATTCCTTTATCCTTTAATTGGGGTTGAAAATTTTCCTGGGTATAGTAGTTTTGGCTGGCATCTGTGGTCTCTTATAGTTTAAAAAAATCTATTTAGGTCTTTTAAAAGACAGGTATACATGTAATAGGTCAGTCTTTAAATGTTAACTGTTTTGACCTCTCTGTTCTGTATGCTTAGTGGTTTGATTATTATATGCTGTGGGGAATTTCTTTTCTGATCCAGTCTATTTCATGTTCTATATACTTCTTACTTCTTGATAGCACTTTCTTTGTTAGTACACTGATATTTTCTTCTATGATTTTATTCTTGATATTTTCTCTATTTTTGCCTTGGCTTCTTCTCTTCTCTCTAATCATATTTACTTAAAGTTTTGGCCTTTTCATAGTGTCCCATTGCCCTAACTCCTTTTATGTCTTCTTGACTAAAGCTTGATTTACTAGAGATGAAGGCTCCTCAAATGAGGAAATAACTACAAAAGATCAGATCATAGGCAAGGGTGTATGGTATTTTCTTTTTTTTTTTTTCATTGATGGTCGAGGGTGGAGCAATTGGTCCTGGGTTCTTTAAGAAAGTAGGCTGAGTAAAACAAAGGAGAGCAAGCCAGTAAGCATCATCCCTCCATGGCCTTTGTGTGAGCTTCTGGCTTTAGGTTCCTGCTCTGCTTGAGTTGCTGCCTTCACTGTTTTTGATGATGAACTTTTATATGGAACTGCGAGTGAAATAAACCATTTCTTCTTCAAGTTGTTTTGGCCAAGGTGTTTTACCACAGCAATGGAAACCATAACTAATACACTCACATTTTCTGGATGTTTTATTTTATTTTATTTTGTTAAGATTGAATTTTTTTTGACCAAAGTATCTATTTCTTGTACATTGCCTTCAATGTTTAAGGTTCTTTCTTCTCTCTCTTGTGCTCTGTTGGTATAACATGGCTCTGATGTTCCAAATTATTTCATTTCCAGTTTTCCCTCAGTTTTTTTCTAAGTTTATTTTCAGTTTTAGGCCTTGAACAATTTTATCTCTTTCCTTTCACCATTTGTGTGTGTGTGTGTGTGTGTGTGTGTGTGTGTGTGTGTGTGTTTGCAGATTTCATCAATGGATTTATTTCTATCCATTTTATAGGTCTCTAACATATTCACAAAGGATATTTTGGAGTCTGTCTTGTGATTCAGTATTATTGCATTGTTCAGAACCTAGTTTTATTAGGTTGCTGAGCTTTAGTGGAGAAATATTGGCCTGGTTCTTATTATGTAGCTTTTATTGTATCATGTCATTCAGCAATATTGTTTTGCTCTGAGTCTACAGTAGAAGGATTTCTCATCTCTGATAAAGAAGTATTTTCCTGGTTGCTTTTATATTGTGTTTTTATACTGGCATCTAGGTATCTGGGTTTGGAGTGATTATAATTCTATGAGCTAATATCTGGTCCTGTCTTTGTTGGGTGGATGTTGGGTGGATTTTTCCTTTACTGGGTTCGGTTGCACTTTCTCATTCTTACGAGAGTGTGGTGGGTCTGGGATGCCTTGTTTGGAATCCAACCAGATGTGGCTGCTCTGGATTCTGGGTAATGTGTGTTTGTAGATATTGTGAATTGACATACAGTAATGACTTTAGGCTACAAAGGGAAGGGGAATGAATGGGGTCCACAAGAGGGAATCAAGCAGTGTGTGTAGCCAGGATCTGCAAAGCCCCAGGAAACAGGACAAAGATGGAGGGGAGAGCACAGCAGGTGGTCTGCTACAGTGCTGGCTTGAGTTGATGAGTCTGGGGGTTGATATTGGATAAGAGGATGAAGAATGAAGATTGGATACCTGCTTCGCTAGCCAATGAGCCCAATTTTTCCCAGAGAATGTCTTTGAGATTGGCAAATGAGATAATGGGATATGGGGGAAAGGGTAAAGAAGGCTGTGGGAGAAGACCTGTGTGACTTGTTGGAGACAAGTGCAGAAAGGAAGGGGAGGCCACATGGTCTGTTCCAAATCTGGGATGAGGCTGCGGAATTGAATTTGAAGAAGAGGAAGGAAAACAAAGATTGTCTACCTCCTTCTTTGGCCAGCATAGTGGTCTGGTTTCTAGGGACTTTTGTAATAATTGCTTAAAACTTTGTACTGCTAAGACAATTCCATTAGTGAACACATGTATTATTGCCATTAATTTCCTGGGAACAATTCTTGAATCAAATACTTCTTGACCAATGTAAACCTTAGAAAATAGCATATCAAAACTCAATTTCAGTATTGTCATTTTGTCCTTGCTTTTTAGACTTTAAGATGTAAAAATATCTTTTATTCCCCTAATGTAATTGTTGTCTCTGAGGCTTGCTGCCTCAGTTTGCTAATCCAACACAATTTCTGTAAGCTGCTAGCCTCAGTACAAATGTAAGGCTAGAATGTTTTCAGCCTCTGAGACTTGCTGCTGAACAAGTTCATCCTTTCTAGTTCTTTCTGAGATTTGGCTGGCTAGTTCATCTCAGTTATTCTGGCTGAAACTTCTCTCCAAGCTCACTTATTCAATCTGGCCTTTCTCTTAGCCTCAAATTCTATGTTTGGCCTCAAACTAACTCTAGTAATTTTTCCAGCTTTTCTGGATCCTTTTCATTCTATTGCTTATTCTGTGTTTATCTGTGTCTATCTTGTTCTGTCCTCAATCTGTAAAATTCTCTTGGTAAAACTGCCTTTGCCGCACTCAATGTGGCACTCACCCTCTCAACTCTACTGCATTGTTCTCCATGAACTCTACTGTGCTCCTGTACTGTGTTCTCTTCTCCTCTACTGTCTCTCCCTTATGGAGCTTCCATTGCCTTTTCTTCTCCTGAGAGTTGGGCATATCCTATTTGATTCTTGACAGGATCAAATCTTGCTCTGATTTGTCACATTTTCTGCCACTCAATTAGACATCACTTTCAAACATGGGGGCCTCCTTCTACAAACTAACTTTATTGTCCATTATTTGGGATTAGAGGTAACTATGAATGGCATGTTTATATTCCAGCTAGAAGGATTAGAGGTGTGTGCTAAGGGTCGAGACACACCCTAACTAGAAACAGGTTCAATTATCTGGTAAAATTAAGAGAGTAATGATAGATCATGTTTCAAAGCTTCACTTTTATCTTGGGGAAAGCACTGCCCAACACTGTGTGAACCCTGGGCTTCTAAGATACTTTAAAGGACCCTCAACTCTGGGTGAGAATGACTTTATTTCCACCCAGAAATTTACACTTATTAACCCAAATCAAGTGTTTAGCTTAATGGAGTCCCATTTCCCCATGTCTATGAGGAAAGCAGAGCTGAATAAAAATGAGATTTTAGGATTGCCTTTCTCAGTCAAGCAGCTCTCAGTGCAGGGTAAGAGTTAAGACTCTTACTCTTTGTGTGATCATATACTGGAGCATTCCTAATCAGAGAAGGGTCCAAGTCCTCCTTAGCTAACCTGCATCTTCCTGGGCTTCTACTGGACAAGCCCTGTTGCCTCTCAATTTTATCTTCAGTTCAAGTTCTAAGAGCAGCTGTGGTAAGTGGCTTTCAGCACTGTCTAAAACTGCCTTGCCTAGGAGCTGAGATGAAGCCTAGAGCATACTATAATAGAAAACGAGGTTCATCGGTAAAATCCATGCATTAAAAACAGAATAATCCTATGTGTTCAAACATTAGGCTTTTTGCCATCTGTAGCTGCCTCCAGCCCAAAGCTGGTAAAGCCAGGCTGGCTGAATGCATTCACATGGCTTCAGGCCTTGGATGCTTTTCTCTTGTCATAACAATATAGTCTCGATTAAGACTGAAAGAAAGGGGGCGTCCCAAGACACTGCTGAATTTGTTTCAGGACCAATATGGCTGAAGGAGATTTGCAAAAAAATTTCCTTGCTCTAGGCCCACATACTTTGTTTTCTCTCTCAGAACTTATTGGCAGTCCAGGCCATTTCATCTAATCAATAAATAAAGCCCAGTTAAGCCACACTTATTTCTAGAAGCAAATAGCAATCAGTTCATCAGTGTGTGAGCATAGGCTATGTCCATCACCTGAATCAGTAAACAGTAAAGGCCACTGCTGTAAGAACTAAGTCTGCAGAGAAGCAGGTGCATCAAAAGCAAGCAGGCAGACAATCCTATAGACAGGATGCCATGAATAATTACCCAAAGCCTAACTTCCACTCTGCATCTCATGAATTAAAATACACAAGAACCTGCTTCTCTGGTTTATTGTCCTTTTTCTAAGACTTTGTTGTCTTCAGTGTTTATGTGCTAATGATTCAAAGACTGTTAAGTTTAAGAATCATTTTCTTATGCAAATCAAAACAACCCTAAGATTTCATCTTACACCAGTCAGAATGGCTAAGATTAAAAATTCAGGAGACAGCAGGTGTTGGAGAGGGTGCGGAGAAAGAGGAACACTCCTCCACTGCTGGTGGGGTTGCAAATTGGTACAACCACTCTGGAAAGCAGTCTGGCGGTTCCTCCGAAAACTGGGCACCTCACTTCCAGAAGATCCTGCTATACCACTCCTGGGCATATACCCAGAGGATTCCCCACCATGTAATAAGGATACATGCTCTACTATGTTCATAGCAGCCCTATTTATAATTGCCAGATGCTGGAAAGAACCCAGGTATCCCTCAACAGAAGAGTGGATACAAAAAATGTGGTATATCTACACAATGGAGTACTATTCAGCCATTAGAAACAATGAATTCATGAAATTCTTAGGCAAATGGATGGAGCTAGAGAACATCATACTAAGTGAGGTAACCCAGACTCAAAAGGTGAATCATGGTATGCACTCACTAATAAGTGGTTATTAACCTAGAAAACTGGAATACCCAAAACATAATCCACACATCAAATGAGATACAAGAAGAAAGCAGGAGTGGTCCCTGGTTCTGGAAAGACTCAGTGAAACAGTATTTGGCAAAACCAGAACGGGGAACTGGGAAGGGGTGGGAGGGAGGACAGGGGAAGAGAAGGGGGCTTACGGGACTTTCGGGGAGTGGGGGGGGCTAGAAAAGGGGAAATCATTTGAAATGTAAATAAATTATATCAAATAAAAAAAAAAGACAAAAAAAAAAAAAAAAAAAAAAAAAAAAAAGAATCATTTTCTTATTGTTTATTCCAGGCCCTTTTATATGCCTTATTTTATTTATACTTATGTTGAATAAAAAGGAGCTCAAGTTTACAGTGATGACTAGTGCTTTATTTATTAGTTAATTTCAAGTTTATTGTAATAGTTTGGTTGCTTTTTTATCCTCTCAACTTCACTGTAATCTCCTTAAAGACACAGAACAAACCTCCTTGAACCTGAGATCTTCATGAAACTTTGTTTCATAGGAACTCAGTAAATTTTTATTGATTGAATGATTGAACTAATTTAGTTAAAGATGGATTTGTCTTTTAGGTAGTTTGTATTTGGTGCTATACACTTGTCCCCTAAAGCTAATGTGACCTGAGTTTTGTTTTCCTGAAATAAAATCAAGGAATTCTGCTAAGGAAAAAGCTCCTGACCTTGGACAAGCTCTTGTGAATCTTTGAGCTTTGTTTCCTTCATGAAAAAAAAAAATAGAAAAGAAAAATACTTTGTAAATGATCCCCTATATCTAAGCTTCTGGAAAGTTGTCTCTGGAAAGAGAGTATTTCTTGGATCACTGATATAGCTCCTCATCTTTTTTGCTGTATTGGATCTCTGAAATATAAGACTTTTTAAGCCATAAATATAATTCACTGTTTATATAAATGCCAAATCCTTTGTCCTCTTCTTGCCATTATCAAATGCGTTACTCTTCACAGAAGAGCTTGGATACAGTGGCTACATAACTAGAAATTACAGCTCAAAATCAAGATTTAAATAAAGAAAGGTTTCCTTAGAAGTTGCAATTTATTAATACATAGTTGGATATAGAGTTACTCAAAATTCACCTTTCTATAGATTGTATATATCATGAGTTCAGGAAGAAACATGTCTTGTTCACTGAAACAGAATTTCTAGAAAATTTCATGAAAATTTGTGTTCATGCCTGCTTTAAATACAATCACAGTGATGCTTTCAAAAACTAAGAATAGCGTGTGGAGTTTGAGGGATTTTTAAAATAAATACCACAAGCTACATAGACTGAACAATGATGTTTAAATTAGATCTCATAGTTCTGGCTACTATAGTTCAAAAAAAAATGATCAAGTTAACTATTTCTACAAGCTTTGAAAGAAGGAAGAAAGTTGCAGGCTTTCACCCTGGGTTTACTAGTGAGTTGACATCTGTTTACTTTTTTCTTTTTTCTTTTCTTTTTTTGTAACTTATATGTCTATTATTAAATGTTCCTTTCACTATAATTATAATTACAGCATTTCTTTTTTCCACTTTCCTCTCCCCAGTCCCTTCCAGACACCCCTCCCTGATCTCCTTCAAATTCATAAGCATCTTTTCTCACTACAGGCATTTATGAATGTATGTATGTTTGTAGTATATATGTATGTATGTATGTATGTATGTATGTATGTATGTATTTATTTTTTGTTTGGATGGTGTACTCTGAAAGATTGCTATTGAGGAATCAAAAGAAATATAAATAACAGGCTGGCACATTGAAGAACACAGAAGTAAGCACAGGTTTTCTGGTTTGACCAAAGCATACAGCTGGTGCACTGGCAAAGGCTGATGCTTAGGATTGTAGAATACACCCTTCAAGGCAATGGAAGACACCATCTCTCAGTACCACAGAAATCTATGTTTATTGAATCTGTCATTTATGAGTTTCTGAAAAAATAAAATGTTTAGGATATTCTTTAATTTACTCATTTTATAGAATGATACCTTTAAAATATAAATTAATGACAGCTTTTTCCTATTATATTTTATGATGAAACTGTGTTTTTAAATTAATGCATTTCTTTGGACAATTAGAGCCATAACTATTGTAAGTGACACTGCCCTAAAAGGTGATTATGAGAATTACACTCAAAGTATTTATGGAAGATTGGGATGCCCTGACACTGCTAGCCTGTCCTTGGGTTTGAATTAAGCCTGAAGTCAGTTTGGTTGATAGACCTTGTGGTTGAGAATCAAAGTACCTGAGAATAAAGACAACCAGACATTTGTGTCTGGCCCAAACTCCAGGGCCAAACTAATAATGAACAAGTGAGTGGTAACCTCTTTTACAGCTGCCCTGGAATCTGGCTAACACTTAGGTAGCAGATTTGGCAAGATTAGCAGAGTCTAGATTTCCAGGGAAGCCCTACATAGAGAACAGAGCAGGGTATCATTTTCCTCTGAGCCTGGCCCTTCAGTGAGTTCTGTACTACCAAGTTTCTACTTACCCTTCCTTTCCATAGAGAGCAAAGACTCAGCTTCACTCTGTGACTTCCACAACTATAGTGTTGTCTTCCGTCAAGTTTCATGTGATACGTTATTAAGACAAAACCCTCTTGAGTCTCAGAGATTTTAGTAAAAAAAAAAAGAAAATGCTTTTTTTAATGAATAGAGTTCATTAGTATGGCATGCTCATGTGGATTTAGTGTCTTATCTGTATGTACTTGCACTGCCTGGTCTTTTAACTACTACAACTTGCAATAGCCTTTTCATCCCTGAGAGACACTCATAACTTTTATTTGTTTGTTTTCTTTCAAGTCACTTTATTTCCAGATCACAGCCCCCTTTCACCTCTCTCCCTAGTCTCATCCCTACAAAGCCCTCCCTCCATTGTCTACTCCCCTTCTTTTCAGAAAAAGAGGAGCTCCCTTTGGGCACCACTCTTCCCTGGGACATCTAGTCCCAGCAGGTCTAGGCACATTCTCTTACACCGAGGCTCAAAAAATCAGTCCCAGTATTGGAGAAGGGATTCCAATTGCAGAGACCAGAAACTTAGGCAACCCTTGTTCCTCCTGCAGGGGAACCACATGAAGACCAAGGTACACATATTCCATAAATGTGAGAGCTCCCATAGTCCCAGATTAATTGACTCTGTGGGTCTTCATGTGGTTCCATGATCCTTCTAACATGATCACTTCTGTCCTCCACTTTTCTCCAAGGCACCCCAGGCTCTGCCAGATGTTTAGCTGATGGGTTGTTTCATCTGCCTCCATCCACTGTTGGATGAAATCTCTTAGGAGACAGTTATGCAAGCTTAGCAGAGTATTATTAATGGTATTGAGGGTTGATTCGTTTACATGGAATGGGTGTCAAGTTGGGACAGTCATTGGTTGGTTGTTCCCTCTAATTTTGTTCTATCTTTATCCCTGCACATCCTGTATGCATCACAAATTTTGACTTGAAGGTTTTGTGGGTAGAATGCCCCTCCCTCTTCTGCTAATCCTGTATGGCTATAGGAGGTAGCCATTTATGAAATGATTTACATTTTAAAGCTTCAGTTCTGAATTTTGAAAAGGGAAATCCCAGTTGTAACCTGACTGACAGGGTCATGGTGATAATTAAATGCTGATGAGTGGAATAGTTCAGAACAAAGCCTGCCATAAAATAATGGCTCAACTCAATGTCCTTGATTTAAAGACAAATCAGATTACAATTTGAGAGTTTGGCCTCTTCATCCTCTATCTGAGACATGTTTCACACAGCTATCTGGGGTTTGCTTCTTAATCTCCAATGTTTTAAATTGGGTATGATGCTGTAAGCTGATTAGAATTCTCACATCTTAAGAAACACTCTGCAAAAGGACATGAGTGACACTTTTCTTCATGTGGATTAATGTGTCTTAGACTTTTACAAACAAGTGATATTTTATTTCTGCAGTCTGTTTATTTCTACTTTTCAATTTATTAGAGAATTCTTTATTTCATTTAACAAGTTTTATTTATTTACTTTATATTTAGTGTTAATAATGGAACAGAAAGAACAAACTAATTTGATTATATTTATATAATAGAGCAACAATTCATGTATTTTTCAAACATTAGATATTTATATATTTTCCTTTTATTGAAAATAGATTTTTTTCATAAATACACCCCCACTGCCATTTTCTCTCCATCTAGTCTCAGTTCCTTCCCACTTCCTCTCCCCTCTGGATTCATTTCATTTTAGTATCTAATTAGAACACAGTCTTCTAAGTGATAACAATTAAATATATCAAAATAAAATATAACAAAAAATTTAAAAACCATCACACTGAGACTGGACCAGGCAACCCAACAAATGGAAATGAATTCCAAGATTAGGCAAAATAGTCAAAGACCCACTCATTCACTCACTCAGGAATCCCAAAACAATATTGAGCTGAAACTCATGTGTGAATCTCCATGTTGATTTGGTGGTTGCTGCCTCGTTTTTCTCTGAGTTCATGTGAGCCTTTCTCAAGTGACTCAGAGGGCCTCCTTCTTCTGGTATCCTCCATGCCCTCTGGCCTTAACACTCTTTCTGCTCCTTCTTCCACAGGGTTCCCTGAGCTATGAAGGGAGGTATGTGATAAAGACACCACATTTAGAGCTGTACATTACAAAGACTCACACTATTATATATAGAGAGACAGTCTTGCAGAGAAACATGGAGTTGGCTCTTGGTCTATCTGCCTGGAGAGTCATGAGTCATTGTTTTTTTAGGAAAGAGTCCATGACTCCTAGGGTACAATGTGCCTTCTAGTTCCTGAGAGACCAATGAGCTCTCTCAAGCAGTGAGATATTCAGGCCACTTTGTGTTTCTCTGTTTGTTCTCTCAGTAATTAAGGAAGCATGAAAACTTAACAGGACTGTCAAGTCTTAAGATATTAATTTTGTAGAGCCTGTGTAACTTGCAAATATCATAGTTTCCTGGAAACTACAACTGCATTGATTCTCACACTTGACATTGTATTCTTTTTCTGATAAAGACATAAAAGGCCTGATTACTCTCAATCAAATTGTCACAGTATTGTTTACTTGTGCTCACCCTCCCCAACCCAGTCTGATTTCATCCCATGAGGTCATATTGGGTGACCTGTTCTTGGTAAGTGCAGATATTTATAATGTCTAGCTGTGGGTCTCTACATCTGTTCCAATCTTCTACAGGAGGAAACTTCTCTGATGATAACTGATGAGTATAAACAAATATCTTTAAGAATCATAGTTTTCATACTTATATCTTTTAGACAGACAATGTTTAGTTTTATCCTAGGTCTCTGTTCTGTCTAATTTCTGGTTTTTGATCACCCAACAGTGTCAAGCATAGGTTCTGTCTTGTGGAGTGGGTCTTCGGTCAAATAAGACATTGGTTAGCTACTTCCAAAAGTTCTGTGCAGGCAACACAGAGAGTAAGTAAATGGTTTTGTGGCTGAGTTGGTGTTTATGTTCCTCTTTTCATAGCCTGTATTACCTTTCCACATCAAAGACAGTAGAATATAAGAATGAAGACTCTGTGTGAAAGGGTTAACTCAGAAACTTTAAAAAGGTCAGAGGCAAAATTACATTCCTCAGACTGTCATGGCTTTGGTGAGGGGGAGACCAGACCTAAGGGTGGGGTCACATTTTGAAGGACAGACCATTGGCCACTTACCTCATCCCCTAGAGACCAATCTGTTTAAAGGTAACACTGTTCTACCAATCACATTGTAACTAATGGTGGCTTCCCTGAGGACTTTACAGGTCTTTCTATCTCCATGTGCAGGTGGACCCAGCATGCTGGACATTAAATAAAAAATTACTTTTGCAGTTTGCATCGATTCCTGTCTCTGCATGGTCTACTCAGGAGGTCTCTCCAGTAAGTTAAGACTCCCGTAAGTGTTACACAAGTAGGTAGCAGGCTCTATTCTAAATGTTAAGTAAATTTTGAGTGGTGTGGATGTTGTCTTCAGCAATGGTGCTCCACTGTCAGTGAGCAGAGAGCAACCTATTATCTTTTGACAACCTTGGTTATTTGAGGATTTCCATGGGAGCCTATTGGCTAATAATTCAATTGAATAGAACCCAGTCTCAATATTGGAAGCCTAGTTTAGTGAGAGATAGCCTGCCACCTTCATGGCCATGGAATGATTCCTGTCCTTGGAGCAGACCCAAAAGAGAATGGGCCTCTGAGTGTTGACAATTGCTGGGTGAGAGATTTGATTGTAATAATTTATATTCCTCCTTAGGGAAATATTCTTCCTGTCAAGGTTATTAGGCAATGTCTTCTCTGTCAAGGTTAATGACTCCATGCTAATCAGGAGGCTAGGGTGTGTCTGTCTTTAGCAAAAAATGGCAAACACTCTGACCTTTGGGATAACCCTTAAGGTTGTAGGAAACAACTCTGAAAACATGAGTTCAAAAATATATATTTCTCAACTATGAAAATATAAACATGTAAAAGGAACAGACCTCTAAAAAGTAAAAAATAAATAAATAAAACCATAGACAGCTGTATTATGAGCCAGCTTGTTAGAAAGATATTAAGAAAGGAGATAAAAAGAATTGGGGAGTTATAACTGCCCAGCAAGATTCACCAGGCTAAGTTTTGTGTTTACAAAGGCAGGCAGATTTCAGGGTTCAAGGTCAGGTAGGGACAGAGTTAGTTTAGGCTCAAGTGTAGCAGAATAGTGATATCAGAGTAGGATCTTACCTAGCTACTTTATTTTCTCTGCTTACAAAGGCAGGCAGGTCTTTGGATTTATTTGCAATTTTTTTTTTTTAAAGAGGACTTGCTGTTTTTTCTAAGAGTCTAGGGGCTAAGGTCATGGAATGCTGATTCTTGGGATGATTAAGGGGAAACCTGGAGTAAATGGTTGAATTGATATGTAAATAAAAGACTGGGCTTTTGGTCTGTATGAGCTAGCTAACAGAGAGTCATATTAGTTCTTTCTTGGAAAGTTTTTCTAGCAAGAACTGAGCTGTCTGGAGATCTCGAGAAAACAAACATGCTGTTTTAGAATTTGTTCTAACAGGATTTTTGATGTAGGTTAGAAAATCCATGGAGAGTGAACTTAACTCTCTTAGAATTTTTCTTAGTCCTTTTAAAATTTCTCTAAGAGAAATTCTGGCCTTGGCTGGAAATCCCAAGAATTACTTAAAGAGCAAACACAGCTCTTTTACATTTTCTTTTCCTCACAGCTACCCAACGAGAACTGCTTGGAGAGTGAGCACAACTTTTTTTAGACTTTTTTTCTAGAAAAATCTAAGATTTTTAGTAGCAGCTTTTCAGACTTCGTTCAGAAAACCCATGAGCTGTCCAGAGAGCTTTTTGAATTTTTCTAGCATAAGAGAGCTATTTCAAGCAGGGAGCTGTGTTATGCAGAGAGCTGTCTCTAACAGATAGCTACCTCAAGCAGACTACAAAGCCAAGAGCTATCCAAGGAGCTGATTAGGGAGGTTCTCAAGTAGACTCCAAGGCTGTCAGTTTGCACACCATCATTTGATTTTGAGTCATTTCATTCTTGTTGCTCCCAAACACCTCTTCCTCAGAACCTCTCCAAGCTGAGGCTGGTCCGTGTCAATGACCAGATGGACCTCTGTCTACTCCATTATTAGGGAACCTCATTTGGACCACCTTCATACATTTTAGGAAGTTTCCACTATGTTAGGTTTCTAGAACATCATTCTAATGCCCTCAAATTCTGGGTATCTCTCCTAAAATTTACTTCTCAGCACTATATCATCTACCCCTTCTCATCTGAGCCTCTCATTCCTACCTCCACCCCATCCACCCCTAAAATCTGTTTTATTTTATCCTCTCAGGGGGGTCAATATGTCACTCCCTAGTCTATTCTCTGTATATCTCTCTGGGTCTACAGACTGTCAGTAGTTTTTCATTTACTTAATGGCTAATATTTCCATAAAAGTGAATATATATCATATTTATCTTTCTAATATAGACTATTTTTGTAACCCAGGATGGATTTTTTTCTACTTGCATCCATTAGCCTGCATATTAATTGACTTCATTTGCTTTTAGCAGGTGAGTAATACTTTATTGTATAAAAGTATATCACATTTCTTTTACCTATTCCTCTATTGAGGGTCACAGAGGTTCTTTTCAGTTCTTGTCTATTATCAATAATGCATCAAAGAACATGGTGGATCTGATGTCTCTGGAATAGGGTTGAGTGTCCATTGGGAATATGCCACAGAGCTGCATATCTAGGTTTTTAGGTAGCTTGATTGCCAAATTTCTGAGGAAGTTCCATATTGATTTCCACAATTGCTGTACAATGTATTCAAACCAACAAAAGATGAGAGTTCTTTCCAGGCAATGGTGGCTCACGCCTTTAATCCCAGCACTTGGGAATCAGAGGCAGGTAGATTTCTGAGTCCCAGGACAGCCAGAGAAACCCTGTCTTATATATATATATATATGAGAGAGAGAGAGAGAGAGAGAGAGAGAGAGAGAGAGAGAGAGAGATCCCCTTGCTCTACATTCTCACCAGCATGAACTGTCACATGTGATATTTGTTTGAGGTATTCTGACACTTTTAAGATGGAATCTCAAGCTAGTTTTATTTTTCATTGCCCTGGTATCTAATGATGTTCAGCATTTAAGTATTCCTCAGCCATTTGAGATTCTTCTGTTAAGAATTCTGTCTATGTCTGTATTACATTTTAAAATTGGATCATTTGTTTTTTGTTATTTCTCTTCTTGAGTTCTTTATATGTTTTGTATATCAGTCCTCTCTCCGATGTGGAGTTGATCTCTTTTGATGCCGTAGATTGTCCTTTTGCCTAATGATTTCCTTTGTTTTACAGAAGCTTTTCAGTTTTATCAGTTTATTAGTTGTTGATCTCAGTGCTTGTCCTATCCAGTGTTATCTCCAGACAGCTGCATTCTGTATCAGTGTGCACTTTATCTTCTATTAGGCTCAGTATATCTGGTTTTATGCTGAGGTCATTGATCTACTTGGACTTAAGTTTTATGTGAGGTGCTGTGTATGGATCTATTTGCTTTGTTCCGCATACACACATCCTGTTTAAGCAGCACATTTGTTAAAGACACTAGCTCCATTCCAGTATGTATTTCTGGCTTCTATATCAAAAATTGGGTGTTTATAGGTATGGGGGTATTTGTGTCTGGGTCTTCAATGAGATTTTCTTGATCAATATATCTGGTTTTATGCCAACATCATGTGGGGTTAGGAATAGTGAGATTTTGAACTGTTTTGTTTTTGTTTGTTTTGTTTTCATTCTTCAGAATTGTTTTAGCTATCTTGGTGTGTGTGTGTGTGAGTATGTGTTTGTGTGTGTGTGCATGTGTATGTGTGTGTGTGTGCATGTGCATGTGTATGTGTGTGTGTGTATGTGTATGTGTATGTGTATGTGTATGTGTATGTGTATGTGTGTGTATGTATAGTGAAGCTGAAAATGGTGTTTCAATGTATGTTGATTGTCCTGGAATTTTAATGAGGATTGCATTGAATGTGTAAATTGATTTTGGTAGGGTGATCACTTTTTACTTTGCTAATCCTACCATTTCATTACCATGTGAGATCTTTTCATCTTCTGATATTTTCAATATCTTTCTTCAAAGACTTGAAGATTTGATCATACAAGCCTTTCACTTGCTTGGTTACAATTGCTCTAATATATATTAGTTTATTTGAGTCCATTGTTAAAAATCTTGTTTCTCTTATTTCTTTTATTGTTCAGTTGTTACTTGTACATAGAAGGACTATTGTGGTTTATTTTATTTTATTTTATTTTTTTTTACCCAGTTACTTTGTTGAACACATTTGTTAGCTGTAGGAGTTCACAGATGAAATTTTAGGGTCACTTATGTATACTATCATATTATCTGCAAACAAAAATGCTTTATTTGATCCCTTTCACCTGTTACTGCTCTAGCTAAGACTTCAATCACTACATTAAATAGGCATAGAGAGAATAGACAACTTTGTTGTCTTATTTCTGATTGTAGTGAAATTGCTTTGAGCTTTTCTCCATTTAATTTTTTCTTGGATATGGGTTTGGTGTAAGCTGTCTTTGATATATTCAGGTATCCCCCTTGTATCCTTATTCCCCCCTACCCCTAGACTTTTATCATGAAGGGATGTTAGATTTTGGCAAAGCCTTTTCTGCATTCACTGAGATTATCATGTGAGAGATTTTGATAAAAATTTAATTTATTTATGTCTATATATCAAACCATTCTGGCATCTCTAGAGTGAAGTCTATTTGATCATGGTATGGTGGGTGATCTTTTCAATTTTTTTCGATTTGATATACAAATATTTTATTGAGAAATTTTG
This sequence comes from Apodemus sylvaticus, assembly GCF_947179515.1. Taxonomy (NCBI): domain Eukaryota; kingdom Metazoa; phylum Chordata; class Mammalia; order Rodentia; family Muridae; genus Apodemus; species Apodemus sylvaticus. The sequence continues at coordinate 118,311,704 of NC_067478.1, read as the reverse complement.
CAATCATAAGTATAAGGGAAATGGTCTGTGATTTTTTTGGGGGGAGGGGTTGTTCCTTATATGGTTTGAGTATCAAGATATCTGTTGCCTAAGACAATGAATTAGACTGTTTCTACAGTTTCAATTATGTGGAACAATCTGAGGCATATTGTTATTAACTCTTCTATGAAAGTCTGGTAAAATTCTGCAGGAAATCCACTGGCCCTGGATGTTTCTTGGTTAAGAGATTTAGTTATTCTATTTCATTAAAAGCCATAGGTCTGTTTAAATTACTAGTATGATCTTGATTTAACTTGGTAGCTGGCATATGTTAAGAAACTTATCCATTTCTTTTAGAATTCTACTTGGATGGAGAACAATTTTTTAAAGTGTATCATTATCTGGGTATCATTGATGTTTGTTGTTATGTTCCCCTTTTCATTTCTGATTTCTTTATTTTGATATTTTCTTTTTGTTTTTATGTATTTTGGATGAGATTTTTTTAAGCTAGTTTTTCTAAAGGAAACAACCCTTTCTTTCATTGGTTGCTAGTATTATTCTTTTTTTCCTAACATTTATTTTTTTAAATCTGGATTTTGATTATTTCTTGTAGACTGCTGCTCTTGGGTATAGTGACTTCTTTTTGTTCCAGAACTTTCAGGTTTGATGTTGAGTTTATGAGATCTATCCTGTTTTGTAATGTAGGCACTTAGGGCTATGATCTGGTCACTTATAACTTCTTTCATTGTGCCCTATAAGTTTAGGTATACTGCGTATTAATTTCTGCAATATTCTAGAGTGTCTTTAATTTCTCTCTTTGTGTCTTGGCCCATTTTTCCTTTAGTAGAGTTGTTCAGTTCCTATGAATCTGTAAGGGTTTTGTTGTTGATATTCACCTTTAATTCATGGTTGTCTGGTAGAATCAGTGTTACTTTCAATGTTTTTATCTGTGGAAAATTGCTTTATATCCCAGTACGTGATCAATTTTAGAGAAGATATATTCTTTTGTGTTTGGATGAACTGTTCTGTAAGTATCTGTTATATCCATTTGTTTTATAATGTCTGTTAGCTTCTGACTTTCTCTGCTTAGTTTTCATCTCGGTAATCTATCCATTGGTGAGAGTGGGTATTGAAATTTTCTACTCTCATTTTTTGCCACACTATCTTATCATTTAGCTAAGACTTCAAGAACTATACTGTCCAGGAGTAGAGAGTGGACACAATTGTGTCTTATATTTAAACATTTTGAGCTGTGAAAATCTATCTTCTGTTCATGACATAGCTAGCACATACATCAACTCAAAACAGGTGGGTTGCTTAAGTAAGACCTGCTCAAGATTAAGCCAATCTTGTCAGAATTCAAGCATAAGGTATGTATATGTCCAACAACTAGGTGAGGAGCTTTTGGAAATTTATGAATGCTTAAAGATGGTCACTCTTCTTTAGGAATTTGGCCATTAATAAGCTTCCCATGCCCCTCTTCTTGTACCCACACTCATGTGTACATGATCAAAATTAACTGAGCTCAGTAGAAAAACAATCACAACAATAGACAAGGGCATGAAGTCAGGAGGAAGAGAAGATGTAGGGGATCACATAGAAAATCAGAAAGAGGGAGTAGCAGATTGATAAAATCAGTAGATATATATGTATAAATTTATGGGATTTTCAAATATTATTATTTTTAAAATTCTGTCTTTTGTTTTATTTGTGTTGACCATGAAGTTGGCTGTGAATGTGAGGTTACCCAAATAATGCATTTTGTTCTCAAGTACAGTTGTCTAAAAGAGTGTCTGGAATCAGCTATTCTATTTAATTCTGTGAGAGGAAAGGAAGAAAATAGTAAAACTACAATATTTTTGAGGACAGTTTAGAAGGTCAGCCACTACCAACTTCAGCTTTCAGAAATGTGGTATGTTAGGCTTGGGGATCTCCAAATTCATGATTTATATTGTATATCAAATTAAAACCATGTATTTTCTATATTATTTTTTAAAAAATCTTTCTTTAAATTTATTTTAAAACAAAGGTTGTTATTTGATATTATTATTTATCGAATAGTGAAATGAATGCTTGAGGTTTTCTACAATTGTGAAAGAGTTGAGTTTTTAGGACCTTTTTCAGTAGATGGTCAGCTCTCCACAGTGACTTTCATATAAGTTTTTACTATTTTTATTTTGTTGTTCTTTTCCAAAAGTGGTATAGAGATAACTATATTTCCCCAGGCTTCATAACTTAACCACAAGAGTACATGCCCTAGCACTAGGGGAATCCAGTCTGTCTGTCACCTTCACTTGATGTGCTTTTCTTCATTTTGTCACCAGTGATAGAAATGAGTAACAAATACTACGCTATTTTTCTTTATTATCAAATTTGTAGAAAAATATGAGCACAGTCCATGTTCACTCCACCACTGGATTTTAGTACTTACTGCAGTATCTGAAATAAAATAGAAAGAAACCAAGTATTTGTCTAGTAGAGAATAGAGTACCTAAATGTAGCTGTCCTGGCAGCCACAGAGAACTAGAGAACTAGGTATATCTGGAAGGAGAACTGGGGATGAAAGAGAAAGGACTGGCAAGAGAAAATAATGAGCTAAGACAATATTCTTTCTGATCAAGTTCCAAGTTTAATGTTCAGTTCTGAATACATAGGGGGAAAAGCCAAAAACCAGTCCTTTGTTTGCTGGATTGAGTTGCAAAGTGAGCTGAGCTCAGTAGGCAGTCTGTTTCTTGCAAGAAGCTGCAGGTGAGCAAGGTAGGAGACTTCCATTTAGGTCAGAAGACTCCAACCAGGTTGGCAGAAGACAGATTGTGGCAGACAATTAAGGTCTGGCTAGCCCGCTCACTCAAGGCCAGGGCAAGGCCACATTTAAAATTTATACTTTTATGTGTAAACAGTGTATGTTTGTACCTGTACTTATACTTTAGAAAATATTTACCCAGAATTGTTACAGCGATGGTCTCTGGATAGCATAACTTTGTTGGCAATTAGATTTTAAATCTTTGTTTTGTCTGTCTTTCAAATGCTTTTAAGATTAACATTAATTGTATTTTGTGCTACCGTGGCAGCATTTACGATTCTAGGAATCTTAAAGCGCAAACATTCATGTTTCACAGATCCAGAGGCTAGAAAGCCCAGAAAATATGCTAGCATTGTGTCGGTCGAGAGCTATACAGTTAGGTCCTCACATGAGAAAGAGGGCAGTCAGTGTTATCTCCTCATGTGGTGGCAGATGAAAGTGCCTTGTAAAAGCAAGGGATTTTCTGTGCTTATACTTGCTTTGAATAATGACATGGAGACCTTTATATTTATTAAAAGCTTCAGGCACTAGGCGGGACAGATTCTGAGCTATTCTAACCTGGCAACCCTGGTCTGACCTGCTTCCCAGCGGCACGGCCAGTCATCTGACATCTTGATCTTGCCACAGCACTTTCTTCTTCATTTATTTCTGGATGAAGACTCTTATACTTCCATTTGAGACCCTGTCCTTCTCTCTAGGCATACAAGTGCCAGGTTCGGATTAACAGGAAAGTCTGTCAGATATACTGGGCCAAAAGGCTGAAAATGGATGCTCCAATGTTGCAGAGAAATTGGGTGACTGTCCAAGCAGTCAGCTGTCCCTGTCCTTTCTATAGTTTTGGAAGCTGCTTGTTTTGTACTTCCTGTTTACTCCTCCTGTAATATCCTTCTCAGCACTCTGATGAGGTTGAGTAATAGATAGTTATAGTCTCACAATTGTTAAGGATTTAAGAAAGTATTTTAAAATCTAAAATGATATTTATAGGTTGATAAGCACAAGTTATGATAGAAAGTGATTTAAGGACAGAACTTTAAACTCACCAAGATAAGATGGTGACATGGAGGCAGAAACTAGCAACCAACTATCGGACTGGCCTTGGGGTCCCCAACAGAGGATCTGGAGGGTGATCCAAAGGAGCTGAAGGGGTTTACAGCCCCATGGAAGAACAATGACTTTGGACACCCAGACACCTGAAGACTCCCAGGGACTGAATCATCAACCAAGGGGTACACATGGTTCCAGCCAATAATGTGGCAGAGGAATGCCTTGCTGGGCATCAGTGGGAGGAGTGGTCTTTGGTCAGGTAAAGGCTTAATAGAGGCCTCCAACAAAGGGAAATGGATGGGGGTGGGAGGTGGGGGAGGTGGGAGTGTGTTGGGTAGAGGGGCATATACATGGAGGCAGGCAGTGGGAGGAAGGGTTGGAAATCTTTGTGGAGAGGGGCTTTTGGGAGGGGGGAAATTGAGAAAGGTTTTACCATTGGCAATGTAAATGAAGACGATACTCAATTAAAAAAAAAGAAAAAAAAGATAAAAAATGGATAATAAAGTACTTTCTCCAAGGTTGTCATGTATTAATGGACTAGACACTGGAAATGTAATTCTTACCAGATACTTTTCATAATTGTTCTTACAGTATCAAGTTTTTAATGTAAAAGAAAGAGACTTTTATTGGATTTTGGAGGCTGTTTTTCTGTACTTTGTATTCATATGCTGATTTCTGTACCCAAAGTTCTGGTTGTAGTCTGAACTTTGCTATGACTCTGGTGTTTTGTAAAACATTGCTTTTTTGTCACTTCCTGATTAGTTAAGTAATGATTTGAATAATCTATAGCTTGGCAAGAGAGATGGATTTCTATGTCCCAAGAGTGAGAGAGGGTATCAGGGGTAACAGGGAGTTACCATCAGGACATAAATAAAGAAGGAAGTTTCAGAGTGAGATTAAGGTGGCAGGTAATGGGAAGTAGGCCAGACCAGCATTGTCAGGTTAGAAAAGCACAGAATCTGCCAGAGAGAGTGTCAGCTACTTATAATAATATAAAGGTCTATGTCTTCTTATTTAAGAGCAATGACATGCAGAGAAAAGCCCCATATTTTTATATGGCCTACAGAGTACAAACAAGGTGTCTTCATATGAAAGAGCAGAAGGACACAGAGAATGTGCATCCAGCCCTTGGATTAGAGAATTTATCATTTGCAGGGGCTCTGTCTTCATGGCATCACCTCCCAAACTCCACAACTCTTCATCTTTCCAAATTTCACAGTGAGTAGAAGCATATGGATTGTGGGTCAGAGATTTCAACCACAAGATTTATATTTATTACATTCTTATTAAAATAGATAATGATCGGATGGGTTCTGTACTCTTAAAATATCAACAAAAATAAAAGGGATGGAAAATAAGTATTCACCGGATACAATAATCCCTTGTCTAATTAGAAAATCATGCTAGATATGCATACCATCCAACACATGAAAGTAAAATGCCACATTCATGTGCAACTAAACATAGGAAAACATGAAATGAAACAGTTGAAAGATAGAAAAGAATGAAACAGCAATTGAAAGCTCACACTGTCTCTCCTATTATTTGTTGATTTCATTTAGATTGTCTTCAGATCTGTATATATTTTATGAAGATTCTACTATATTGGGTTTCTGTAATACTATTCAACTGACCTTTAATTTTAGCTGTCTCTTCACATATTTTCTTGCTTCTCCCTCTCATTTCCCTCTTCATCCTCCCATTCCAGTCCACTCCCATCTAACCATAACCATCTATTCTATTTCTCTTTCTTAACAGGAACTATCTGCCTTCCCTCCAGGCCCTTATTCTGTACATAACCTCAGTGGTAGTATGGATTGTAGCTTGGATATCATTGACTTAATAGCAAATATCTACATAAAAGCAAATACATAGCATATTTGCTCTCTGGATCTGGGTTACCTCCTTGATAAAGCTTTTTTTCCAGTTTCATCTATTTACCTGTGACTTTTATGATTTCATTGTTTTAGCAGGTAAATATTGCTCAACTCTGCAATGGGCCACATTTTCCTGATGCATACTTTTGTTAAATTTTATTTAGATTGCTTCCAATTTCTAGCTATTATGAATATAGAAATAATCAACATGATTTGTAATTGTCTCTCTCATAGTATTCTTTGTGTCTGTGTCTAATCTACCTGGGTCTTCAGGTAGATTAATTTCCAGCTTTCTGAAGAACCTTAATATTGATTTCCACAACTATACAAATTTGGACTCCCACTAGCAGTGGAGGAGTGTTCTACTTGCTCCATGTCTTCACCTACATAAGTTGTCACTTGTGCTATTTATTGTAGGCATTCTAACAGATTTAAGATGAAATTTCAAAGTAGTTTTGATTTGCATTATCTTGATGACTATAGATGTTGCATATTTCTTTAAGTGTTTCCCAGTCATTTAAGTCTCTTTTTTTGAGAATTGTCTACTTAGATTTGGTCATTTTGTTTTGTTTTGTTTTGTTTTTGCTTTCCGAGACAGGGTTTCTCTGTGTAGCCCTGGCTGTCCTGGAACTCACTCTGTAGAGCAGGCTGGCCTCAAACTCAGAAATCCGCCTGCCTATGCCTCCCAAGTGCTAGGATTAAAATCATGTACCATCACTCCTGAGTCATTTTTCATTTACCAAATGAAGCTTCTAATACTGGGATTGCATTGCCAAAGTGATCCCATGAGAATCCCCAAACAATGCAGAGTTTTGCCAGTTGCTTCACACAAACTAACAGTAAGGTAGAATTACTGAAGGCAACATCCATACAATGCATTGAATTTGGAGATGCCAAGGTAGCTCCTATACATAGAGAGAACACCATTATATTCTACTGTCTTTAATATAGGAAAGTTAACTGCAGAATACCAAAAGAAAAATATAAATATCAACTCATCCACAAACCTTTTGATCTACAATGGTACTCTGCCTATAAGATATGTTAGTGTACACAAATCTTGCATAAGTAACCAACCAGTCCAGGAGATGGAGTCCATATTGCTTGAGTGGTCAAGAACCTGGGACTACTAGGCCAGGGACCTAGGGCAAAATCAAACACTCTTGTTCTAAGAAAAAAATTGTGTCAATAAATTGACTAATATATGCTCCTATATTCATATAAGAGTGCCTTGCTCAGTCATCATTAAAGAAGCTTCCTCCTGCATTAGATGGAAATAAATACAGAGATCCACAGCCAGACACCATGCAGAGTGAGAAACTTAACATAAATCGAATATCTCTATCAAATCTCTCCTCTTAGGATTCAGGGAACCCTGTGGAAATGGGGTTATAAAAACGGAAAGAACCAGAGGGATGTGAACATCAAGAAAACAAGGACCTCTAAATAAACAGATTTAACACATATGTAAATTCAGACAGACTGTGGCCACATGCACAGAGCTGGAATTTGTCTGTACCAGGTTTTTGATGTATATATTATAGCTTCCAGTTCAATGATTTTATGCGATTTCTGAGATGTGAACAAGTAAGTCTCTATTGAGTTATTATATTGCTCATTTCCAATATAAATTAGTTTTTGTTTTACATATTACATTACATAACATTATTTCTATTCACTTAGAAGCCTGTTTTCTAAGGAGATACAGAAAGGAGGTGAGTCTGAGTAGGAGGGGAAGTGGGAAAGAACTGGGAGAATAGATAGATGAGAAATTATAATCATGATCTATTATATGAAAAAGTATATTTTGGTAAAAGGAAAAAGGAAGGTCATGTGAATGCCTTTTGGATGAAACAGGTCATTAAAAGTATAAGACACTTTTATGAACACAAAGAAATATTGATTGGTTTGAACTTACTAGTAGTTAAAGCAATCATATATATCATCATAAAGACAATTGAAGTAAAATTATTAAAATTAATTTTATTTTGAAAAATGTGTTTTGAAAAAGAAAAATGACTACACAGATCCATTATTTGACTTAAGTTGTGATCCATGAAGGAGAAAAGTATATCTTGATTCCAGAAGCTAAGGTCAAATTGAAACATCAGTGTGAAACTTTTTTTGTATTATTAGGCTGTCTCAGATTCCAGGGATACACCTTGTACTAGTCAGCATGCTCACAGATAAGAACTATAGTATGTCTTATAAATTAGAACATTTCTGAAAAACAGATTATTATGTACTAGATCTAACTTTCAAACCAAAGCTCCTTGTAACAATTTATTTCAAAAGGATAAAGATGTAGTAAGAACACCTGCAATCATGTGGTGCAAGACCTGTGTGCCATGAAAATAGTTCAGGCAACTAAGATGTCACTCACAGAGTTACATCCTGCCCTCATCTTAATTACTACTTGTTACATGGTTACCAAAATGTGTTTAAATGTTACAGGGGTCTATTACATATGGGCAATGAAAGAGGGCATCATGTCTAGAGCTCACATTCCCATTAAGCATATACGATAAAGCACAAATGACAAAAGCATGAAAGGCAGCTTGTTGGCAAGGCTAGTTCTGAAAGCAGAGATGAGGAGAGTACAGCTGGTTCTTGCTGTCACCAAGCAGATGGGGCTGAGCACATGGAAACTATGACTTGATTCAATTGATGATACCCCAAGCATTGATCTAACAATGTACACAAAATTAGTACAGAGCAAGACATGAATTTGTACACTAGGTTATTTTAGAGAATATTGACAAAACTCATTTAAATAACAACCTTTAGAAATATCAAACGCAGAAGAGAATAGTGTTTATCAGAGCAAAAGTCATGGAGTAACCATTGAGACAAGCAGGTAAATAACCCCTCAGATAAGAGGAGGAGTGGGGGTTGCAGATTCTTCTAGGGCATATTGAAGATATGCTGAGAAAATGATGTAACCTTCACACACTTGCACATACAGCAAAGTGTCACTATACCACAGTAGGAAGCATATCAAAATACTTACTTTCAATCATAGTGTGTGCATACATACATGCACACACACACACACACAATCACATATTATATATTAATTTATAAAACAAAATAGGTGTTTCACTGTTAGTTTCTAATATATGGAAAAGAATTTTAAAAGTCACGTCCTTTGTTAGAAAGACACTTTGCTTTCAATTATTATATGACTCTATTCTTAGAAAAGTATTTTAAAACACATACTTCGTAATCAATATTGGGAGGATATAGATGCCATTAGTGAGAGCATATTCAGTCTAAATACAAACTCATGTTTTAAAATGTCCTTTTATTATTTTTAAGTTAACTTACAATGTATCTGGCTTCCTTATGGTATTTTTACAGTGAAATACAATGGTATTTTAATCTTGTCTTATTCCCACAATCAAAGTCACACCCAATGTTGTATCTTTTAGAATCAGTGTGCTCTTCCATATTTGTTTATTATTACTTTGCCATCCCTACATTTTTCCTTAATGCCCACTTGGTCTAGTATTACAGACTCATTTTACTTTCAAGTTTCTAACTATATATTTAAAAATATGAATATTTTACATTTATACCAATCCAGTTAAGAAAATGGCACTTTATTTTTTTAAGCAGTTGCTAGAATAATAATTCAGCATTGACATAATGAAACCTATACAGCCATGATTTATATAACATGATTTAAATATGAAGTAAAGAAACAGTAAATAAACATTGTATGAACGTAGCTAGGATAAGTTTAAACTCTAAAGTATTTGTGGCTAAGATTGGAATTCAAGATATTAAACTCTGCCCTAATTGATAAACTACATCAGAAATAGTCATCCATTCATCCAGTCATTCAACAAAGACTCATTATTCTATGTCTATGCTGAAAGTACACAAACTAAATAAGAACCTTTTAAAGTGTCCTGCTAATAAATAATTGGCAAATGCTAATGAGTACAATTAGTCAACATTATATGTCATCCCTGGTACCCAAGAAACAAAATATTTTCATTGACAGAAACTGAATATGAAATGTTAGGAAGATAAAAGTAATTTCTACCCCACTGATAACACTGTAAATTGGTGTAATATTGAATGAGAAATTTGACAGATCCTGATATATGTGATGAAATCAAGATCTTCTTTACCTAGTGACACTTGACTTTCTGAAAGCATCCTATAGCAATAATGAAAAAGAAACAAAAATCTATCTATTTGTATAAAAATTCTTATGCCCTCATGAAACATTGTCACTGGAAACTGAACAATGTCCAAATAATCAGTTTTAAGAAACTGTCTAGATAACAAACATGTTGACTTACTAAATTACGAAAAATTTCTGGTGCCATAAAAATGACATAAATGAAAACTAGTGATAGATTGAGGATGAGTAACATTGTCTGAAGAGGTGGCTCAGCCCTGAAAGGCTGGGCTCACCATCAAAACTATGTTTAGTAAAACTATTATCTTCATGTAGGTTCCAGGCAACTAGAGTGGAGCTATCCCAAAAGATGTTGCCTAGATGTGGAATATATTCTTCTAGTTGGGCTGTATTATCTGGCCTCAGTGGGAGAGGATGCTTCTAGCCTCACAGAGACTTGATGTATCTGAGTGAGAGGATACCCAACCCATCCAGAGCAGAAAGGGGGAAAGATAAAGGGCAGCAGACAGATTGTTAGAGGGGGTAGATATGGGGGTGGTAGTGGCAACAATCAAGATGTAAAGTGAATAAATAAAATATATTTTAAAAATATGTGATAATAACCAGACACTGGTGGCACATGCCTTTAATCCCAGCACTTGGGAGGCAGGAGCAGGCAGATTTCTGAGTTCAAGGCCAGCCTAGTCTACAGAGTGAGTTCCAGGACAGCCAATGCTATACAGAGAAACCCTGTCTCAAAAAACTAAAAATAAAGTAATATAATTGAAAGAAATATAGACCTTGAAATTATAAAATTTGCTGATTTTAATAATAAAAATTGTTACCTGCTAATAAGTTACAATATACATCCAAGAATATGTATCTAGAGATAAAAACAATATTTATACATTTGCTCATATATATATGTATTAATGTATAAATACATACACACACATATATATATATACATATATATACATATGTATATACATTTTATATATATAAAAGATATGATTGGTCATGGAAATGTAACAAATGAAAAATTGATATTAACAATTATTTCAGGAATATAAAATTGGGTATTGAAATGACTCAGTGATTTAAAACATTTGATGTTTTTGTGAAGGACATGAATTAAGTTTCCAGAAGCCATATTAGGTAACACATAGACCCCAGTAACTCTAGCTCCAGCTGATCTAATACCTAATACCTTCTTCTGGTCTTCAAGTACTCTGTATTCAGATGCACATGTATATGTGCATTTGTGCATATTACACACAAATATACCATACCAGACACACACACACACACACACACACACACACAGAGAGAGAGAGAGAGAGAGGGGAGGGAGAGAGAGAGACAGAGACATAGAGACAGAGAGACAGAGAGAGAGACAGAGAGAGAGAGACAGAGAGAGAGACAGAGAGAATGAGAATATACCAAATCTTTTGAAAAAGAGAATAGAGGTTTGAAATCCGACAGTCTTGCCAATCTGATATTGACAGACTGCCTTTCCATCATTAATAAACTTGTATCAGACCCCTCTGGATACTTTATCACTGCCATGCATGCATATCAATTCACCAAAGCACGATCATGTACTTGGAAAAAATTCTTTCCTTATGAGATGAACAAGCTGCCTGATTCTTGAACAGCTGTAGTCTCCTCTTCTCAGACTTAGTTTGGTTTTGCTCTTCTCATACTGATCAGCACCACAAGTCACTAGAATTCACAATAGGAAGAACATAGAATGTCAAGGAGGAGGCAAGTTGGCATTGTGGCTCATGCAGATATACTCAGCAAAGGGTTGTTGAGATATCTGAGACATGATGGTCAGATCAAAATTTACATGCTTACGTTCTCCAAGAAAGACACATTCAAAATTATAAGATGAAATGAAGCCTCTCTTCTACATTTGCATTGTGAATACTAGTGCTAAGTTCTCACAGACCTGGAGTCAAAAGTACTCTGTCTTACCTTCTGCCTCAAAGACAAACCTGGAGGTTGCACTTAAAAAGACACATTGTCTCCAGTGTGTGATACCTCCTTCTAGTCTCATCTTTGTCTTTTATTTAGAGATGCAATGTACTAAAGAAGTCTACTAATTGTATAACTCTACAAGCTTCCCTCAAATAAATTCAAAAGAAACATCTGAAAGTACAGCCTACTTTTTATTTGATGCATCGAATTGAAATAACAAAGTATGCAGACATGTCTCACATAACACTCAGGAGCCAGAGAAAACTGAAAAGGATTCTGTTTACTGTTTCCTTTCCAGTGATTTTAAAATATTACTGTTATAATTATGTCAACATGCTATTCCGGATTCTTTGTTATACAGAATCAAGTCATTATTTTTCCCAATCACAGACTATTTGAGCGAATGCCCTCTAAACATCTCATGCAAATTATGCATGTCATAGTTTTATTCTTCTCATGCAGTTCTGACATGAATTTAAGCTAAAATATCAGTGTGTTTTCCACAGTCTCCAAATACATATGAAAAAATGCTTTTTGGAGACTGATTCCTTAATACCAGGGTTTTATGGAGTTGTATGTGAAACATCATGAGAATTAATACATTTCCCATACAAAGCAGAATGTCATTTCTTAGAATTCTGTTATCTGAAGAAAATAAACGGCATACTTCATAGTGATCATAGTTGACTTACTGGGGCCATTCTGATACATGTTATTTACATATATTTTGTTTATGATAGTTTTAGATGGTAAAAAACACAACTTCATGCATAGTAGAGTCTGCCTTTAATACCAGCACTTGAGAAGCAGAGGCAGGAGTATCTCTATGCATTTGAGGCCAGCCTGGTCTACAGATTGAGTTCCAAGACAGTTACTGCTACACCTAAGAAACCTGTCTCTTAATCAAAGCAAACAAATATACAAACAGACAATAACAGAAACAAGTGGTAAAATGATCCAGACTTTTCATGTGTCTTTTAATGTGTGATCAAAATTATTCTATGATTTGAGAAAAAATGTGTGGAAGAACACCAAAAAATGTTTGTATCATTTATGGTAAAATATACAGGAGAACAAAAATGCTCACACACACATCAGTTACCACCAACTGCAAATATAGATGGGCTTAGTCCAGACTCAAATAGCCTGAGAAATATAATCAGAGACTTCAGGAGGTGTGAAATTGAGTTTGAGGGACAGACCCAGGTGCATATTTATTTTTTCCTGTATCTCTCTATATATACTTGCACTCTCTGCTATGTCTCCAACTCTGTCTGAGGCATGTTCTAAATGACAAGTGACTTGAATTGGCTTCTGGTGCATTTTTATTATTATTATTATCTCCATGGTTCTGATCACTGTAAACAAATGGACTAACTCAGAAACAGTATCATAACTAGTAGTCAGGCCTACAATGGGTGTGTCCATGTAGTTTGACTATTAGTGAAGGATGAAATAAAGACACAAACTGATTGCAAAGTAGCAATCAGTTTATTCATAGCAGTGAAGTATAGATTAAAAAGTATCATGCTGAGCAGATTGACAGCTGTAAGAGAAAAGATACTTAAGGGTACCAATAGCTTTTTACGCTTTCCTCTTGTGGGATTTCTTTTACTGATTGCTAAGTGGTAGAGTTTCAGTGGTTATTTAGATAAATAGATTACGTTATATAACCATTTCCTCTATTGAGTATATCCCTTCACATAATATATCTAATTTTAATCATGCATGTTCTCAATTAATCATAGACTAAAATGGCAAATAGGTGACTCTTAATAAAAATTCACTTAGAGGGCACAGTTTGACTTCTTGCAAAAAAATATTTAAAGCCAGATTAACTTCCTATCTTCCACTCACTTCATATATCTTCTGAAATATGCTTAACTAGAATCTAAGTTTGGTGTCATTCAGGGGAAACTTACTTTATTGTTCAGAGCCATGTGAACTTGCATGTGGATGCATGTGGGGGTCCTAGCTTACTAGTAGGTTGTCAGATGCATTGTTTGGGTAAAGGTATGTATGCAATCACACATGTACTCAGGAGTTATCAATTGCCACGTGCATTATTAGAAGAGAACTGTTTGTAGCTGAAGCCAAGGAGGAGATCCAGGTTCCTTAACTCTCCCCTGTGTCTTTATGCTTTATGGTTTAACTAAAGAAGTTTCACTCAATTAAGTAACAAGAAAGTCACTAAGGAGCATTTCTAAAAATCGAAACAAGTGTTTGCAAAGAAATGTGGTTTTATTGGGTTGCTTTGCAGTTTACTGCTAGTAGGCTGTCTCAAAACCATACATGAGAGAAATGTATGACAATTCCCTACATAAACATATATATTCATCACATTTGGGGATTTGGGGCATAATGTAACATCATACATTTCCATGTTAGAAACTCTTTTAAAGTATGTCATCAGAAGGTAGTTAAAGACACATACCGGACTTCTGTGTGTGCAGAGCTCAACACTGCTCATGTTTCACTGGGCCATGCCTTCCTTTTCTACTTGAGCCTAATTGTTTTTTGCTATCTTCCTTAAGATATTATATTTACTTACTTGATTCATTTACTCAATTGTGTAAATTGCTGTCTGATTTTATTTACTTGTACAGATATTTTCCCCACTGTGATTGCTTATTCAACTGTTTCAATCATTTCATTTGATACCCCTAAGGCAAAGTATATTATCCAAAGCTCTCATTTCAGTCACTTTGCAGTGCCTGCTTGCACATACAGTTTCCCCAACTTCCAGAACACACCTCCACATTTAACAGTTGCATAGAGAAGTGTATTCCTCTCAGTTCTGGGATGGGGAGAATACTAAGTCCATGCCCTGTTAGGTTAGTGCAGTTGAGGGCAGAACAGAATTAGCCTCAGTCCCTACCATTCTGCTTCTAAATCTCCATCTTCATTTTGACAGGTAGTCTACTCAGAATCTTCTCATTGTCTTCATTCTGTGTGTGCCTGACATCCAAGTTTCCCTCTCTAAAATGACAATAGTCATGTGATCTTAAGGTGTACTCTAATGCAGTCACCTTAACTTAAGTCTGTGAAAATATTTTCAAGTATAGACACATTCTCAGATATAAAGCACTGAAATTGGATATGAAATTTAGTGGGTTATAATTCAATCTGTAATTCTAAAATAAGTATTTGTCAGATAAATCAATGACTAAATGGACCATGTATATCACTTTTAAAATTGTATTTAGATGTGCTACTTATGTGTTTTCATAAGGATGAAACTCCCTTCTCATTCATGCTTGAATCTGTTGTGTTAGCACAAAACTATTGCTTAGTTTGCATCTATAATGCTTCATTAACTGACTGATAAAGAAAAATACATAGACGTATTTCTTCCAAAACTATCACTGAATGTATGTACACATAGGTCTTGTGGATACTGTGCTCAGTGATAGTCACTAATATCACACACTGTGCTGAGCCCAGAGAGTTTACATCTCAGCAGTTAGAGAAATTCTAAATGTTTCTGTGGCCCTATTATGTTTTCTTTTTAGAAATCAGTTCACATCTTTGTTTTTTGTTTCCTATTCACCTAAAAACTTTGCATTTCCCTAATTTTTCAAATGCAATGCTAAGTGTAAAATGTAAACTGCTTCCCAAGGAATCTGGGAAAGAAATATTGAAGTGTCTTCTGGGTGTGAAAAGAAAGATGATGAAGAATAGAAAGCCCTGGAGTGGGGTGCAGCACAGAGAAAAATCCAGTATTCTATCTCATTCAGCGTGACTACCTCAATTATCAGCAACACAAGAAATGCAAGGAGAATATTAATTAGCTTCATTTTCTGTAATTTAACATATGTAATCAGCCCCAATAGTAATAAAGAAGTGCCACTAAAGGTCCTCTCTGAAGAAATCCATGAACCTAAAGTAATCTAACAAGACAAGTGTAGACTAATTGGGCTTATTGGAAAGAAAACAACCAGGCAGGTTAACAACCAGGCTGGTATTCATCATAGGATTGACACCCCCAGTGGTGTATTAAGCTAAGAAAATCCATTCATGCATCAGAGACCAAATACTCTTCTCATTTCCTAATCACTGAATTCATTTTGGAGGAAATCAGAGTTCTAGTCTTCAGTGGAAAACAACACATGGAAAGGATAGACAACTAACTCACTGTAACCCTCTCTCAGTATTCTATTTGTATCCACATTCCTCTGTGGAGGCGCAGGTCCAGTCACCACCTGGTTCCATCTTCCTTCTGCTTGGAAATGACAAAGAACTGCAAACTGCAAACTGCAGTGACTGACTGAGGATGTTCCTTGTTTGTTTGTTTTCAACCATGAGGACAATATTGTAAGACTTAAAAATTTTAAATACATTTCCGTGATTGTTAAAGCTAGAAATCTCAGCAGTTTCTAGAGAAGGAAGATGGAGAAGAAACAAAAACAAAACAAAGAAACAACAACCAAAGCCAAAGCAAGCAAGCAAACAAACAATAACTAAAGTCTTGGAAAAAGCAAAAGGGTGTACAGGCAGCTTCAAAGCCAGGAGGAAGCTTCAGAGAAAGAGGAGGAGAGCCCTCAGTTTTGGAAGGTTGATGGGAATTGTCTATCTGTGTGCATTTTTTGCGTCTCCTTGGCTGTTTGTCACATTTGGTTGATTTGTCAATTTTTCTTTGTTTGTTTTTATTTTATTATTATTCTTTGAGATGTCAATCCACATGGGAGGAGAAGTAGAGAAGAATGGGGAGGAGTAGGAAAGAGAAGAAAATGTAATCAGAATATATTGTATGAAAAAATTTTATTTTCAATTGAAAAAAAATGAAAAGAGTAATAGAGCCCCTAGCACCAGACAAAACAGGTTTAGCCTCTGGTCAACATGTGGGAAAAAAAGGGGAAAAAGTTGTGCTTTTTCCCCTTTAAACAATTTGGTGATAGTGCCTTTTCCTATTGTATCCTTTCATTTTTATTATCAATTATGTTTAAGATTCTTGAGTCTATGTGTTTATAATCTTAATAAAAATTTAAAATATTTTAGCTGTAATTTCTTTATGTATTATTCTGTCTCTTTCTCTCTTCTATTTAGAAACATGGTCAATGTATACAGTAGTGCGTTTCCAGTTGTCCTAGTGGATTGTCTCACAGATAACTGACTTTTTTTCCTGACACTATTAATGACATTCTGTTATGCTTGCAGACAGGAGCTTAGCATAACTGTCCTCTGAGAGGTAGTACTTTTTGAGAAGCCTTAGAAGCCTTAGAAGTGGGGTCTAGTTGGAGGAAGGGTAATAGACAGGCAGGCCTCATGAGGTACTGCCAGGCCTTGATTCTAATCTAGACACTGCTCTCTGATGCCTAGTTTACTGAGGCATGGGCCCAGCCATACACTTCTGTCACTATTATCTCCACTCTGCCTTCTCCACAAAAACAGCTTATAGCTTTTAAATGGTGAGCCAGAACCAACTTTTCTTTTATTAGTTATTTCATGATATGAACAATAATGAATCAACTAATACCTCCTAGCTACTAGTATTGACAATGAGGAATTTGTTGAATGAAAGGAAATAGAGAGTTGGGGTCCACTAACTTTACCCCAGTGGGAGAGCTGTACATTGTATTATTTTCATTCGGAAGTCTTACTGAAGAAAAGGCATGGCCACTGGTTCTTGTTTTTCATGGTTGCTTTCAGTGGAGGATGGCAGATGGCAAGATTAAGAACAGAGATCCTTCAGTTTCAAACCTAAACTACTTTCTGTCTGTTCTCTACATAGTAGTTACCTCTGAATAGAGAATCTCACCTCTGCACAGTCTAAGTGGCTCTCAAGAGCCCAAGTTAGATTTGTGCTGACTCTAGGGTCTTGGGAATTAATTAGCAACTATATTATTGGGGAATGTTGAGAAATGAGAATCCTTTGTAACTTACCCACACTGAGCGCTGCCACCAGAGGACATGCCCCGCAGCCTGAGAAAGAGCCCTTAGCCAGTTGTCTGGTCACTACCACTGCACTTCCATGCTGCTGAGTGATGCTCAAGGAGTACAGTGTATCAAATAAAATACCTTTAGAGTATCAGTCCAGCAGTTCTCAGTTGTTCTGTGAATTTATATTTTCAAGACTCTAAAATAAAAAAAGAATTTTTTTCTGAATCTATTTCTTCTATAAGTACTGTTTGGAATATTAAACATTTATATATAGAAGAAAGTAAAATTTTCTATTGCTGTTTTTGGCTTTCAAATAAGACCAAGGGACTAAAGATGATGGCATATCATTATAATTTTGAGAAAGATCTATTTAAGAGAAAGAGACGATCTAGGGCGGCGGCGGCGGCGGCGGCGGCGGTAGCAGTGGCTGCTCCAGCTGAAGGGCCATCAGCGGTGGAACCAAGGCGACACAGGGTCCAGTTAGGCCCTGCGCCCACGACCACTGACCTTCGCTGACTAGCCGGGCGGCAAGCAACTGCGGTTCTGCGGAGCCTTTCGCTGCACGGAAGCCACTTCAGAACTCGGCTGCCCGCCAGTCAGGAGAGACTCACCGCCATCTTGATCCCGGGCTCCAGAGATCGGTCAGACTGAGGTACACAAACATAATCCTAGGCCCAACACCGCAGGGGTCTGAGCCAGACGGGCGTTGGCCTGCACCCAGGCCCTGGGCTGTTCGAGTGGCCATCGGGGCGCCAACCCAGCCAGGAGTTTTTTTTTTTTGCCCCGGCCGGTGCACGCGCCGCCATTTTGCCTACAGGAGCCAGAGTGCTCGGGAGGGCAGAGACTGCTAACAAGCGTAGCCTGAGGCTAACAAAACGGGGGTCTAGGCCCCAAAAGGCACAGGACTGACCCCAAGAACTGGGCGGCTTGGTGGGCCATCTGTGTGTCAACCAGCCCAGGAGGTTATTAGCACAACAGACTCTCCCGGTGCTTTCGCGGAGCGCGGACGCGCACGCCCGCCATCCGGGTCACCTGGCGGACCCAAATAACAGACATAGCCCTAGGGGAACGTTGCTCGGACCTTGGCCTCCCAGGCGTTTGCCTGGACTCAGGGCCCAGGCGACAAGGCTAACCTAGTGTGCGCCAGCCCGGTTGGGGAAATCGGCTGCCCAGCGGAGTGAGCGGAGCACAGGGGAGGTCACAGCAACATTCACCTTCGGAGCTCCCTGGGGGTGCACACGGGTTCCACCTGGTCCACAGACACAATCTGGGGCAAGGCCTCAGGCAGAAGCCCCCAGCTCAACTCTCTCCGCTTCAGATCAGCCTGGGTGGCCGCCACATCTCCAGGTCCCTCAAGAGGCTAGTGGGGGCTTCCGGGCGGCCAGCTGGGAGAAGTCGGTGTGCTCCAATAAATCCTGCGGGCCCCAGCGGGAGCCTTCAGGTGCCTGCTTCGGGATCTGAACAGCCTGGACAACAGCACCCTGTCTATAGGCAGTGCAGAGTGTAAGCTGTGCACCAGAGGCCAACGGGGAAGGGGCAGCTTGCACTGGTGAGTCCAGCACTGACAAGACCAAGTAACACCAGTGAGAGCTAGATGGCAAAAGGCAAACGCAGAAACGTCACTAACAGAAATCAAGGCAATATGGCAACATCTGAACCAAATTCTCCTCTACCAGCAAGTCCTGGATACCCCATCACACCAGTAAAACAAGATTCGGATTTAAAATCACTGGTCATGATGCTGGTACAGGAACACATGAAGGACATTGAGGAGAAAATGGATCAAAAGTTAGAAGCCCTTGCAAGGGAAACACAAAAATCATTGAAAGAAATCCAGGAGAATACAAAAGCCAACAAGGAGGAAATGCAAAAAACACTTAAAGAAATACAGGAGAACTTTGCTCAACAGGCTGAGGTCATGAAAGACGAAACACAAAAATCTCTTAAAGAAATACAGGAGAACTTTGGTCAACAGGCTGAGCTCATGAAAGAGGAAACACAAAAATCTCTTAAAGAATTACAGGAAAACACAAACATGCAAGGGAAGGAGCTAAGCAAAACCATCCAGGATCTAAAATCAGAAGTAGAAACAACTAAGAAAACTCAAAGGGAGACAACTTTGGAGATAGAAAGCCTTGGGAAGAAATCAGGGGACAGAGATGCAAATATCAACAACAGAATACAAGAGATAGAAGAAAGAATCTCAGATGCTGAAGATTCCATAGAAACCATGGACTCAACAGTTAAAGAAAATGCAAAGTGCAAAAAGCTTGTAACCCAAAATATCCAGGAAATCCAGGACACAATGAGAAGACCAAACCTAAGGATTATAGGCATAGATGAGAGTGAAGATTTACAACTTAAAGGGCCAGCAAATATCTTCAATAAAATTATGGAAGAAAACTTCCCTAACCTAAAGAGAGAGATGCCCATGAATATACAAGAAGCCTACAGAACTCCAAACAGACTGGACCAGAACAGAAATACTTCCCGTCACATAATAATCAAAACACCAAATGTTCTAAACAAAGAAAGAATACTAAAGGCAGTAAGAGAAAAAGGCCAAGTAACATATAAAGGAAGACCTATCAGAATCACAGCAGACTTTTCACCTGAGACTATGAAGGCTAGAAGGTCCTGGGCAGATCTCATGCAGACTCTAAGAGAACACAAATGCCAACCAAAACTACTATATCCAGCAAAACTCTCAATCACCATAGATGGAGAAACTAAGATATTTCACGACAAAACCAAGTTCACCCAATATCTATCCACAAACCCGGCCCTAAAAAGGATAATAGGAGGACAACACCAATACAAGGAGGGAAACTCCACCCTGAAAAAAGCAAGATAGTAACCTTTCATCAAACCCAAAAGAAGTTAAGCAATCAAATTTAAAAAATAACGTCAAAAATGATAGGAAGTAACAATCACTATTCCTTAATATCTCTTAACATCAATGGACTCAATGCCCCAATAAAAAGACACAGACTAACTGACTGGATACGTAAACAGGACCCTACATTTTGCTGCTTACAGGAAACACACCTCAGGGTCAAAGACAAACACTACCTTAGAGTAAAAGGCTGGAAGACAATTTTACAAGCAAATGGTCTCAGGAAACAAGCTGGAGTAGCCATTTTAATATCAGATAAAATTGACTTTCAACCCAAAGTCATCAAAAGAGACTCTGAGGGACACTTCTTGCTGGTCAAAGGAAAAATACAACAAGAAGAACTCTCAATCCTGAACATCTATGCTCCAAATGCAAGGGCACCCTCTTTCATAAAAGAAACTTTATTAAAACTCAAAGCACACATTACACCTAACACAATAATTGTGGGTGACTTCAACACTGCACTTTCCTCAATGGACCGATCAGGAAAACAGAAACTAAACAAGGACACAATGAAACTAATTGAAGCTTTGGACCAATTAGACTTAACTGATATATATAGAACATTCTATCCTAAAACAAAAGAATATACCTTTTTTTCAACACCTCATGGTACCTTCTCCAAAATCGACCATATAATTGGTCACAAGACAGACCTCAACAAATATAAAAAGATAGAACTAATCCCATGCCTCCTATCTGATCACTATGGAATAAAAGTGGTCTTCAATAGCAACAGAAACAACAGAAAACCCACATACACGTGGAAATTGAACAATACTCTACTCAATGACACCTTGGTCAAGGAAGAAATAAAGAAAGAAATTAAAGACTTTTTAGAACACAATGAAAATGAAAACACAACATACCCAAATCTATGGGACACAATGAAAGCAGTGCTAAGAGGAAAACTCATAGCCCTGAGTGCCTCCAAAAAGAAAATGGAGAGAGCATACATTACCAACTTAATGACACA
Source organism: Apodemus sylvaticus (assembly GCF_947179515.1). NCBI lineage: Eukaryota > Metazoa > Chordata > Mammalia > Rodentia > Muridae > Apodemus > Apodemus sylvaticus. The sequence continues at coordinate 118,290,134 of NC_067478.1, read as the reverse complement.
CCTGAAAGCCCTAGAACAAAAAGAAGCTATTTCACCCAGGAGGAGTAGAAGGCAGGAAATCATCAAACTCAGGGCCGAAATCAATCAAGTAGAAACAAAGAGAACCATGCAAAAAATCAACAAAACTAGGAGCTGGTTCTTTGAGAAAATCAACAAGATAGATAAACCCTTAGCCAGACTGACCAAAGGGCACAGAGAAAGTATCCAAATTAACAAACTTAGAAATGAAAAGGGAGACATAACAACGGAAACTGAGGAAATCCAAAAAATCATCAGATCCTACTACAAGAGCCTGTACTCAACACAACTGGAGAATCTGGAGGAAATGGACAATTTCCTTGACAGATACCAAATACCAAAATTAAATCAGGACCAACTAGACCATCTAAACAGTCCCATAAAGCCTAAAGAAATAGAAGGAGTCATAGAAAGTCTTCCAACCAAAAAAAGCACAGGACCAGATGGTTTCAGTGCAGAATTCTACCAGACCTTCAAAGAAGAGTTAACACCAATACTCTTCAAACTATTCCACAAAATAGAAACAGAAGGAACACTACCCAATTCCTTCTACGAAGCCACAATTACGCTGATACCAAAGCCACACAAAGATCCAACAAAGAAAGAGAACTTCAGACCAATTTCCCTTATGAACATCGATGCAAAAATACTCAACAAAATTCTTGCCAACCGAATCCAAGAACACATCAAAACGATCATCCACCATGATCAAGTAGGCTTTATCCCGGGAATGCAGGGTTGGTTCAATATACGGAAATCCATCAATACAATCCACTACATAAACAAACTCAAAGAACAAAACCACATGGTCATTTCATTGGATGCTGAAAAAGCATTTGACAAAATTCAGCATCCTTTCATGCTTAAAGTCTTGGAGAGAACAGGAATTCAAGGCCCATACCTAAACATAGTAAAAGCAATATACAGCAAACCGGTAGCCAGCATCAAACTAAACGGAGAGAAACTTGAAGCAATCCCACTGAAATCAGGGACCAGACAAGGCTGCCCCCTTTCTCCTTATCTTTTCAATATTGTACTTGAGGTACTAGCTCGGGCAATTCGACAACATAAGGAGGTCAAAGGGATACAAATTGGAAAGGAGGAAGTCAAACTATCATTATTTGCAGACGACATGATCGTCTACCTAAGTGACCCAAAGAACTCCACTAGAGAGCTCCTACAGCTGATAAACAACTTCAGCAAAGTGGCAGGTTACAAAATCAACTCAAGCAAATCAGTGGCCTTCCTATACTCAAAGGATAAGCAGGCTGAGAAAGAAATTAGGGAAATGACCCCCTTCACAATAGCCACAAACAGTATAAAGTATCTTGGGGTGACTCTTACCAAACATGCGAAAGATCTGTATGGCAAGAACTTCAAGACTCTGAAGAAGGAAATGGAAGAAGACCTCAAAAAATGGGAAAACCTCCCATGCTCATGGATCGGTAGAATCAATATAGTTAAAATGGCCATTTTGCCTAAAGCACTATACAGATTCAATGCAATACCCATCAAAATCCCAACTCAATTCTTCACAGAGTTAGAAAGAGCAATTATCAAATTCATCTGGAACAACAAAAAACCCAGGATAGCTAAAACTATTCTCAGCAACAAAAGAAAATCTGGGGGAATCAGTATCCCTGACCTCAAGCAATACTACAGAGCAATAGTGTTAAAAACTGCATGGTATTGGTACAGTGACAGGCAGGAGGATCAATGGAACAGGATTGAAGATCCAGAAATGAACCCACACACCTATGGCCACTTGATCCTCGACAAAGAGGCTGAAAACATCCAATGGAAAAAAGATAGCCTTTTCAACAAATGGTGCTGGTTCAACTGGAGGTCAGCATGCAGAAGAATGCGAATTGATCCATCCTTGTCTCCTTGTACTAAGCTCAAATCCAAATGGATCAAGGACCTCCACATAAAGCCAGACACTCTGAAGCTAATAGAAAAGAAACTGGGGAAGACCCTTGAGGACATCGGTACAGGGAGAAAGTTTCTGAACAGAACACCAATAGCGTATGCTCTAAGAGCAAGAATTGACAAATGGGACCTCATAAGGTTACAGAGTTTCTGTAAGGCAAAGGACACCATCAAGAGGACAGATCGGCAACCAACAAATTGGGAAAAGATCTTCACCAATCCTACATCAGATAGAGGGCTAATATCCAATATATATAAAGAACTCAAGAAGTTAGACTCCAGAAAACCGAACAACCCTATTAAAAAATGGGGTACAGAGTTAAACAAAGAATTCTCACCTGAAGAACTTCGGATGGCGGAGAAGCATCTTAAAAAATGCTCCACTTCATTAGTCATTAGGGAAATGCAAATCAAAACAACCCTAAGATTTCATCTTACACCAGTCAGAATGGCTAAGATTAAAAATTCAGGAGACAGCAGGTGTTGGAGAGGGTGCGGAGAAAGAGGAACACTCCTCCACTGCTGGTGGGGCTGCAAATTGGTACAACCACTCTGGAAAGCAGTCTGGCGGTTCCTCCGAAAACTGGGCACCTCACTTCCAGAAGATCCTGCTATACCACTCCTGGGCATATACCCAGAGGATTCCCCACCATGTAATAAGGATACATGCTCTACTATGTTCATAGCAGCCCTATTTATAATTGACAGATGCTGGAAAGAACCCAGGTATCCCTCAACAGAAGAGTGGATACAAAAAATGTGGTATATCTACACAATGGAGTACTATTCAGCCATTAGAAACAATGAATTCATGAAATTCTTAGGCAAATGGATGGAGCTAGAGAACATCATACTAAGTGAGGTAACCCAGACTCAAAAGGTGAATCATGGTATGCACTCACTAATAAGTGGTTATTAACCTAGAAAACTGGAATACCCAAAACATAATCCACACATCAAATGAGATACAAGAAGAAAGCAGGAGTGGTCCCTGGTTCTGGAAAGACTCAGTGAAACAGTATTTGGCAAAACCAGAACGGGGAACTGGGAAGGGGTGGGAGGGAGGACAGGGGAAGAGAAGGGGGCTTACGGGACTTTCGGGGAGTGGGGGGGGGGCTAGAAAAGGGGAAATCATTTGAAATGTAAATAAATTATATCAAATAAAAAAAAAGACAAAAAAAAAAAAAAGAAACGGTTAACAAACACTTGAAAAAAAAAAAAGAGAAAGAGACGAGATAAAAATACATTAGCTTTCTATTCTGAGTAAAGTTTTGACTTAGAAATAAAATCATGTTTATTATATTCATCAATTTCATATTTGGTGATATCAATACCTTATATAAATATTGCATTGTCTCCTAAAACAGCAAATAATTAATTGTATAATTTTAAAGTTTCATCAAATTTAAGTTAAGACACATTTTTCCTGTTCAAACATTTCACTATAATTTCCTCCAGTCTCTGGAGGTCTCAGGATTTCTGGTGTCTTTTAGAAACTTAATTGTTAAAAAAAAAATCCTTTTATTGTTTGAAAATATTCCCTAGTTATGTCACTTGTCCCTATCCTTTCCTCCAATCAAATGCTCCCACGTGCCTCTCTTTGCTCTGTTTTAATTCACGTGCATCACATTACTTTCATACATACATCTTTCTTGAGCAGAGGCATGACCACTGGTTTTTGGATTTCAGGGTTGCTTTCAGTGTAGGATGGCAGAGGGCAAGAGTTTCTTCAAAAGGCATTAATTGTTGATATCTATAGATGACTATATATATACACATATAAATATATCATGTTAGCACAATGAATGTGGTCTGAATAATATCAGTGAAGAGCACTGACCAGTTATTTTGATATCGATATATTTGTTTTCCTTCATAAGTAACAAAAACCTACATGTAGCTATCCCATATTGCTTCTATTTACAAAAGAAATGCCCTCCAGGTCTTTTTGGAGCAACCATTTATGATCTGAGACCCAGAATGCTGGTAGCTTGCACCAGAGCATAGCAAATGTGGGAAGAGACAGTACAGTAGGTATCCTTCCTCATGTTCATTGAACACGTTCTGCCAAATTGGCACATGGATGGATAGACTGATGGATGGTCAGCAAGCTCGTTCCCTGAGGTATTTGACTACAGAGCGCAACATCCATTTGAGTAAAGTGGCGACATCACTTAAAACTGCAATATTACAGTCTGATGAGAGAAAAATATTTTAAAAAATCAAAATTTAATATTAATATGATAAATTTGGAAATTCAAAATTATGGCTTATTTTTTCATATCTATCATCCTCCAGACAAATGATACTTATTGAGACTATTTTTCTCTTCAATGCGATTGAGATTGAAACAGGAGGAAGTGGGGAGAGGTTTACTCAGGTGCTGTCTTCACATACTTTGGAGACCATTGCCAGGCAAAAAGTAGCCAAAATGCTTAAAAACAGCATTTACTAGTCAGGACTGAAGGATTTTATAGAAAAAAAATAGAATGATGCTTGGAGGAGATTTCCTCTTGATTAAGTATAGTAATTATCCCCTGTGTGTTTACAGTATATTCTAAAAAAATTCTAAAACAATAGCATTATTTTCTAGCCTGATATAAGGTAGACCAATGCTGGAGAAACTCTGTTTGGCAATAGATTTGCATTTTGTGCAATTAATCTTAACCTGTCAGGCAGACAAATTCATTAATCATCCATTTTTCTACTAGAATGCTAGACATTCAGACATAAATAAAATGCTAGGTGATGTTACTGAAGACTTATGAATATGAATTTCAGCAATGGAGAGGAGGAATGAGAGGAGTAGGAGGACACATAAGGAGGGATGCCCCCCCCACAGAAAGATGCCACCTTAACTTTTAACTCCATCTTCTCAGCTGTTGGACAGAGAGAATAAAGAAAATAAAACTTTAAAATCTGAGCACCAAAATTTTCTCTTTTTTTGCAGTGTGTGTTTCTGGTTTATGTGTGAGTGTGTGTGTGTGTGTGTGTGTGTGTGTGTGTATGTGTGTATGTGTGTGTGTGTGTGTGTATGTATGTGTGTGAGTATGTATGTATGTGTGTGTGTGTGTGTATGAGTATGTGTGTATGTATGCTCTATGCATGTATGTTTGTGTATGCATCAGAGAGAAGGTCCATGTATGTGTTTCTGGTTTTGTATGTGTTTTCACACTCCTATAAGCAACTAATGACTTTAAATAACTAGTGTGAAAAGGAAAATCTCACCAGGCCAAGGAGTCACTTGAGAGACAGTGAGGAAAACTAGGGAGCTAGGTTTTAACAAAAGGCAGAAACAGTAGTAAAGGCTCATCCTGCTCACACTTGGGAGACATCATGGAGATTCTGACTGAGACTAGTGCAGGAAAACAGGATTGTGGGTTGAACTCACAGAAATGTTTTGTAATAACAATTTATTTATCAGAGGTGTGTAATTTGACAGCCAAATGTTCCGAAGTCCTATTAAGACAGCAAAGAGATAGGATGTGCTACTCTGATGGAACGCAGCTCTGCAGTGGCAGCTGGATGGAATGTGCCCAGAAGATAAAACAAGTTTCCAAACCTTTAGCTAAGTGAGAAGGCCAAAGATTAAGAATCCTTAGAAAGGTGAAATTACTTTCAAAATATGTTGAAATATAGTTCCTCAGGAGGGGTTTGAGATACTAGGAATGTTATTTTATTACAATCCAGTCATTCAGAAAATAATTTTATAATAATCTATTTAAAGTGATTATCCTAGTAGGGGGAAAACTAAATGAAAGAAAATAATTTTTTCCCTGCGGGTTGGAATGCTATTTTAGGACCTGTAGGCAGAGATGAAAAGCAGTAATCTTTGAATATGTTAATACATTGAGTTAGAGAGCTAAATGGCTCTAGGCTAATGCTTAATTTCTTAAAGTTTTGTGGTGAGAATAGAGATATTTAATAGCTTTACTGTGGACATAGCTAAATTCTGGCAGGTAGCTTGCACTGCTAATGTTTCTCAGTCTTCCGTCCTGTCATAGATATGTATGTTTGCTGAAAGTAATTGTGGAGGGACTTAATTTCTTATCCAAAGGAGTTAACTCATCTTCTTAATAAATAAACATCAGTACATACCAGGTAATTGACAAACATAACTTTAGTAATATGTCTCTTTACTGGATGTTGCATGTGGAAAGTAAGCTATAATCCAGGTAGAAAGGTGATAATTAAGGCAGCACTTTAATACCAGGTATGTACCTTGTCAGAGGAGCCACTCATGTGATTCTCATGAAATGAGCTTTGAATAAACAATAGCAGAGACAGGGATATTGTCAGTCTTTATTTATAGTTTTTATGAACTCATATACATGGCTGTGAAAGGTCATGGGTTCATTTTGTGATTAAATATTGGAATTTTCTGTGACACCTGGAGACTATTCTAGACCCCCTATAAACTATGCAGACCTGTTGTATATATATTGGCATTGAAATTATTATTTTGAGAGATGTTCATCTATGTAACAACAAAAATAATCAAGCAATTTTCCTGAAGTTCTAACAATTGCTAGAGACTCATTTAGATCTATAGTCCTTGAAACAAAACAATGTGTATGTGGTTAACAGACTCCTATTTGTAAATGAGAATAAATGCATATAGTACTAGACTTGGCAAGTCATCATATCCATTTTATACAGTGCCAAAGGCTGCAACAGAATTTGCATTATTAGTATCTATGGTGAAACTGCATTGCTTCATCAGACTCCATAATTCTACCTTTATGTTAAAATGCCCAGCTTTTACACATGCAGCCTGTACATCCTCTAATGTGAAAGAGTCAAGGATTTTACCACAAATCTATGCAGTAATTCTAAACAGAGGCCCAATAGGAATTTCAGCTCATGAGAAATGAAGGTAGGTAATGATACCTCAATATTGTTGAAGCTGGAGGTAATATGTCTAAGAGCTTAATAACTAGAGAAATCTTAAATCCTGTATCAGAATATTTAATATTATGTGAATGCTATCCAAAGTCTAAAAGTTTATCTATTAATCTTTACATTTGTGGAAATATCAAATGCTATATAATCTTCCCAAGATTTTGCCACATTTTATTGTTTTGTAAAATTTAGTCTACCAAAATGCATTAGGTTCTATTCTAGTGTCTTAGTTAGGGTTTTATTACTGTTAAGAGACACTATGACCATAGCAACTCTTATAGAAGAAAACATTTATTAGGCCTGTCTTACAGTTTCCAAGGTTTTGGTCCTTAATTGAAATGGCAGGAAGCATGGCAGTGTGAAGGTAGACATGGTCCTGGAGAAGAAACTGTGAATTCTACATCTGGATCCACAGGCCAAAAGTCTTACTGTGATTGTGAGCCACTGAACCTGAGCTTGAGCTTCTGAGACCTCAAAACCACCCCCCCCCCAGTGGCATACATTGTTTTCTTCAGTCCATTCCCTAATTCCTCCATAGGGATCCCTGACTTCAGTCCAATGGTTAGGTGTAAGTATCTGTATCAGTCTCTGTCAGCTGTGGGTAGGGCTTCTCAAAGAATAGCTACAGTAGGCTCCTGCCTGTATGCACATCAGTCCTTGGAGTTTCTGGCCCTCATGAGATGGATCTCAAGTTGTGCCTGTCACTGGACTGCCTCTCCTTCAGTCTCTTCTCTATTTTTGTTTCTGCAGATCTTTTAGACCAGAAAAATTCTGCTTCAGAAATATTGACTATGGGTTGGTAACCCTGTCATTCCACTTGAGGCCCTGTCTACCTATTGGAGGTACACTCTTTGAGTTCCCTCTCTCTACTGTTGAGCATTTTGGCTAAGATCACTCCCATTGAGTAGTGAGTGTCTCTTGCCTCCCAGGACTCTGGGACTTTCTAGAGTGTCCTCCCTGCCCACTCCAGGCTGCATATTTTCTGTTCATACTTCTGGTCCTTGGGGCTTCACTCATGCTAGCCTCCAAAAACAGATCCTGTTCCTCTTTTTGCCACCCACTCCTCTCTCCCACCCAGGTTCCTCCTTCCCTCTGCCTTCTGTGATAATTTTGTTTCCCTTTTTAATGGTATTGGAGCATCATCACTTGGGTCTTCCTGCTTGTTAAACTTCTTACAGTCTGTGGGTTGTATTCTGGGTATTCTGTACTTTTTGGCTAATATCTACTTATCAGTGAGTACATACATTTTGGGTCTGGGTTACCTCACTCAGAATGATATTTTCTAGTTCCATCTATTTGCCTGCAAAATTCATGATGTCCTAATTTTTAATAGTTGAATAATATTCTACTGTGTAAATGAACCACGTTTTCTGTATGCATTCTTCTTCTGAGGGACATCTGGGTTGTTTCCAGCTACTGACTGTTATGAATGAAGCTACAGTGACATAGCAGAACATTTGTCCATGTTATATGTTAGAACATCTTTTGAGTATATGACCGAGTGGTATAGCTAGGTCTTCAGGTAGAATTATTTCCAATTTACTGAGAAACCTCTAGGTTGATTTCCAGAGTGGATTACTAGTTTGCAATCATATCAGCAATGAAAGAGTGCTCTTGCTCTGCCTCCTGCAAGTCAGTTACGAGGGGCACTCCACCATCTTGGCTCCCGGACACCAGAGAGATCTGAAAGCTTCAGGTATGCAGACATAGTCCGAGGCTAACATCACTTGGGTCTAAGCCTGTTAGGCTTTTAATTTTCTGCCTGCACTCAGGACCTGGGCAGCTTGGTGGGCTGTCTGTGTACCAACCCAGTCTGGGGGTCATTTGCACTGCAGAGTGATCAGCACTTGCAAAAGGTCCCAGCAGCATCCACCAACTTCAACCTCTGAAGGAGCAGACGGGCAGCACCAGGTTCACAGAGACAACTTGAGTATAGCATTGCTTGGGGCAAGACACACTAGGACTCCAAGGACATCCAAGAGGAGGGCAGCACATCAACAATCTGTGCCAGGGAAAACCCAGTCATCCAGAGGTGCACAAATAGCTTTACAGGCTCACAGGGAGTTCAAACAGCAGCCAGTGACAAGACCAACTAACACCAGAGATAACCAGATGGCAAAAGGCAAACATAGGAACGTTAGTAACAGAAATCAAGGCAATATGGCAGCATCTGACCCCAATTCTCCAACAACAGTAAGTCCTGGATACCCCAACACACCAGAAAAACAAGATTTGGATTTAGAATCACTGGTCATGATGCTGTTAGAGGAACACAAAAAGGACATAAATAAATTTCTTAAAGAAATACAGGGTTACATGAATAAATTAGAAGCCCTTACAATGAAAACACAAAAATCACTTAAATAAATTCAGGATAATATGGACCAAAAGATAGAAGTCAATGAAGAGGAAATGCAAAATTCACTTAAAGAAATGCAGGAGAAATTGAGTTAACAGTCAGAAGTCATGAAAGAGGAAACACAAAAATCTCTTAAAGACTTACAGGAAAACACAAACAAACATGTGGAGGAACTGAGCAAAACCATTCAGAAACTAAAAACAGAAGTAGAAACAACTAAGAAATCACAAAGGGAGACAACTTTGGAGATAGAAAACCTTGGGAAGAAATCAAGGGCCATAGATGCAAATATCAACAACAGAATACAAGAGATAGAAGAAAGAATGTCAAATGCGGAAGATACCATAGAAACCATTGACTCAACAGTCAAAGAAAATACAAAATGCAAAAATCTTGTAACCAAAAACATACAGGAACTCCAGGACACAATGAAAAGACCAAACCTAAGAATTATAGGTATAGATAAGAGTGAAGATTTACAACTTAAAGGGCCAGCAAATATCTTCAACAAAATCATGGAAGAAAACTTCCCTCCTAACCTAAAGAAAGAGATGCCCATTAATATAAAAGAAGCCTACAGAACTCCAAACAGACTGGACCAGAACAGAAATACCTCCCACCACATAATAATCAAAACCCCAAATGGACTGAACAAAGAAAGAATATTGAAGGCAGTAAGAGAAAAAAGCCAAATAACATATAAAGGAAGACCTATCAGAATCACACCAGACTTCTCACCAGAGACCATAACAGCTAGAAAATCCTGGGCAGATCTCATGCAGACTCAAAGAGAACACAAATGCCAGCCAAGACTACTATACCCAGCAAAACTCAATCACCATAGATGGAAAAACCAAGGTATTTCATGACAAAACCAAATTTACACAACATCTTTCCACAAACCCAACCGTACAAAGAATAACAGGAGGAAAACTCCAATACAAGGAGGGAAATTACACCCTGGAAAAAGCAAGATAGTGACCTTCTTCCATCAAACCCAAAAGAAGATAAGCACTCAAATATGAAAATTCTTCATAGAGGTAGAAAGAGCAATTCTCAAATTCATCTGGAATAACAAAAAACCCAGGATAGCTAAAACTGTTCTCAACAGTAATAGAACTTCTGGGAGAATTTGGATGCCAGACCTCAAGCAATACTACAGAGCAATACTGTTAAAAACTGCATGGTATTTTTAACCATGTTCAGAGCAGGCCTATTTACAATAGCCAGAAGCTGGAAAGAACCCAGATGTCCCTCAACGGAGGAATGGATACAAAAAATGTGGTATATATACACAGTGGAGTACTATTCAGCCATTAGAAACAATAAATTCATGAAATTCTCAGACAAATTGATGGAGCTGGAGAACATCCCTAAGTGAGGTAACCCAGTCTCAAAAGTTCACTCATGGTATGTACTCACCGATTAGCGAATAGTAGCCTAGAAACTTGGAATACCCAAGACATAATCCACATATCAAATTATGTCCACGAAAATAGAAGTGGCCCCTGGTCTGGAAAGGCTCAGTGCAGCGTTGTAGGGGAATACCAGGACAGGGTAGTGGGAAGGGATGATGAGGAAACAGGGGGAGGGAAGAGGGTTTATGGGACTTGCTGGGAGTGGGGAGCCAGCAAAGGGGAAATCATTTGAAATGTAAATGAAGAATATATCGAATAATAAAAGGGAGTGTTCTTTTTTCAGGTAAAACTCTCTTTCTTGGGAGTTAACACACTGTTATCTGCATAGGTGCTTATTGAAGATAATATGTAATATATATCTATGTGCACTCCTTATACTGAGGGACTTTAAAGGGTTTTATAGTCCCACACTCTCCTTACAGCTTCCCCTCTCCTTGTGAGGTCAAGGCAAGGCCAAGTTCTATTCTCCACCTACAGGAACATTCTTAAGTAAAAATTTCTCAGAATTTTTTTTTTATCAGTCACCTGACCCTCTGGAAAGTCACTGGTAAAGTTCAAATGTATGTCATGCTTGGTAGCCAATTGATTTAAAGGCATGGTCTCTTCTAGGGTTTCCTATATTTCCTTCAGCACATTCAATATGCACAATTATTTTTACAACTTTAGAAAACACTTTTTTCGTTAGAGTTAAATAATCATTATGTTTTAATTTTATACTTGCCCATTTCAGTAATAAAGTTTAGATCACCCAAATTCTGCCTTACAAAACCCTGAACTGTATTGTTGCTGTTGTCACTTTAGTGCCTAAAAAGTATAAAAATTTCTTGTAACAGCCATTCGGGGTTGCCTTCTTGTCACTTGCCTAGAGGGACTGATTGATCCCTATGCACCCTAGAAAATAAACCTCTTGATTTTGCATCAATCTGCATCTAGGTGTCTCACTTGGGGGGCATCTCAAAGTATGAACTAATGACTGAGGATGAGGGTCTTACATTATACCTATGTTTGACAATATAATCTGGCCTCATTTTAGAAAATGCATAACTGTGTAAGTATGAAAAACACCCATGATTACTCAAAACACATTTAATATAGGAAAGCCACAATATTGGACACGATGGAGGTCTCCTTTCCAGTTAAAAATTCTTTGAATTTATTTTCTGGCTACGTTGGTGCCACTTTTACTTTTATCTTTTAGATAAGTCTCCTTATAGAGGAATTTATGTAAAAGAATAACAGATGTACTAAAGAAAGTCAATCAGTGTGATATACTTAGCATAACCTTGTCATATTCCTCTAGGACATACTTTGCTCCTATGTCAAAATGTTCATCTCAGAAAATCCCTCTCTAGATTCTCATGTAAAAAAAAAAATATTTTTCTTCTGCCAAATCTGGAAAAGTGACAAGAAGCTCCTTTAGCAAAATCATCTTTAAATCATGCCTTAAACCTCGCCTTAAATATCTCTCTCTCTCTCTCTCTCTCTCTCTCTCTCTCTCTCTCTCTCTCTCTCTCTCTCTCTCTTTCTCTCTCTCCCCCCTGTCTCATACACACACACACACACACACACACACACACACACACACACACACACACAGAGAGAGAGAGAACACGAAGTCTCCTGCTTTTCCAAGAATAAATTATGTTGCATGTAATCAACCCCTTTTATACAAAGGGTAAAGCTAGACTTTTCTGTTTCAATGTTCCAGGGAAGAGATTGATTAAATCAAAAAGCATGTCATGACTTCCTTGAAGGAAGATATAGAACAATTGCTTGAATGAAAAAGGAATCACTTCCCTTCATTTTCTAGAGACAATAAAGGAAGCAGCCAAGTGTGTCCTGGTGCATCTCCCAGAAAGGAGGAAGGATTCTAGAAGCACCTAAAATTAAGCTGGTAACACTGAACTCAGCCAGTGTCTTCAGGAAGACAGGGGTGTAACTAAGGTAAGTACTTAAAGTCATAGCCCGAAGAATGAAAAAAAAAAAAAAAAAAAAAGAAAAGAGAACTCTAGGTAAAAGAGGAGCAGAATGTATAGCTTTTAAAGGACAATGACAACCTGTGTGGGAACTGGGTCAGGAAACCAGAGCATCATCCTTTGGCAAACACTAGGTGAGATGCTGGAGGAATGTATTCAATACTGACACCATGTGGCTATGGGCCTTCTCTCAACTTGGTAAACAGATTTTGTAGACCAGTCTAATTTAATTGGAGGGGTAAAAAACAGTTATGATGTATTAGTAGCTTAGACTTAAAAGGAATTTTTATTCATATTTAAAATAAAGCCATAATTACTTGGAAGCACTACCTTAATAATAATAATGATATATAAAAAGTCTTAAGTTGCATCTTATTATTAACCTAAATATTTAGCTGGCTTAAATGTTTAGCCAGTGTGTGTGTGTGTGTGTGTGTGTGTGTGCGCGTGCGCGCGCGTGTGTGTGGCTATTTGATCCATTGTTTTGTAAGGCAGAATTTAGGTGATCTAAACTTTATTACTGAAATGGGCAAGTATAAAATTAAAACATAATGATTATTTAACTATAACGAAAAAAGTGTTTTCTAAAGTTGTAAAAATAATTGTGCATATTGAATGTGCTGAAGGAAATATAGGAAACCTTAGAAGAGACCATGCCTGTGCTCCAGGAGGTGCCCAGGAAAGCAGATCCCAAAAGGAGTGGCATATTTAGCCCTTTCAGCAAATACAGCATAGTTGTGGGCTTCCCTAACTACCACCTTAGGTACTGAGTAATTATAGTAGGTTTGATCTTTAGAGTTGGAGAGAGAGAGAGAGAGAGAGAGAGAGAGAGAGAGAGAGAGAGAGAGAGAGACATTGTAGTTTATATTTTAAAAAAGGCATCCAGCTTTGGTCACATCATAGGAAAGGGACAAGTTGGAAATATAGGTACATGAAAGAGTGGGAAAACTCATTTTATTCCAAAACAAAATGGAATTAATTTTGAAAAATTAAGATACACTTAAAAATTCACACAGCATGTAAGAGCAAATGCTTAATGTTTTACTGAATAGAATACTAAGAAGAATGTTTATCATTTAAGACCATTAACACACACATACATGCTTATGACAGCACTATCACAGCAGCCAAAAGACTGAAGAAGACATCATATCCACTGGTGGGCAGGTAAGTATATTGGCAATGAATTATTAATTATCCTGCTGTGGTTTGTGTGCAGTTTGAGCATGAAAAACAGCTTCATGTGCTGAGATTTAATTTCCATTGTAGGATAGCAAGAACAAAGAAATTTGATCCAAATACAGCATTAGAGTTAAGTAATTTAAAATATTAAAATTAGATAATGTCATTAGGATAGATAGAAATCCCATGGTTGGACATAAGACATGGGGTAGAAGCCAGAAGATCAATCAATATGCAAGCTCCTTGTATATTGCCATGAAATGCTCTGTACCACACTGGAACTCTGACAGCATGAAAGTCATCAATAGATGTGGCACCTCAACCTGAGACCAGACTGTACCTAAAATAACCTATGCTCATTATTAATCCTAGAATATTGGCATTGTGTTACAGGCAGCAGAAAACAGACCATTCCATTTTTAAAATGATAGAAAATGTGGTCCCACATGGAACTTACAAATACTGTTAAGTATTTGTAAGTTCCATGTATTTGTGTATTGTGATAGTTAATACAGTATTGAACTAAGTTGAATACTGTATTAACTACCACAATACAGAGAGAGAGAGAGAGAGAGAGAGAGAGAGAGAGAGAGAGAGAGAGGGAGGAGGGGGGAAGGAGAGGGAGAAGGAGAGGGAGAGGGAAAGGGAGAGGGGAGAGGGAGAGGGAGAGAGTCATTTTATAAGCTCTGTTACTCTAGAGAATTCTGACTAATACAGAGGCCAAAGGATACCTTATGAAGCTATTTAGGGTGAATGTTTAGTGTGCAATGGGTCAAAAATGTGAAAGGTTTGCAAAACAATAGCAGGAAGATATGTATAGATCAGATCAACTTGTTGACATTTATTTAGCCAAGACATTCCTAGGTATTAGAGAAAATTATTCTTAAATTTAAAATATGAAATGTTTAAAAAGTCATACAAACATTAAGGAAAAACATAAACAAATCAAAAATTTATATAAAACAAATTGAAAAGCTTTTTTACCTACCTACCTACATGGGAAAGGTCATATTGTTAGTTCTGAGTTACAGAAACTGTACTACAAAACTGAGTCCCAGTTCTTTGAGGGAAAGTGATATAATCTAAGATGTTTGAGCCTAGCTAGCTTTTATCAACCCTCAAGGCATCCTGGTAAAATTTTAAATTTTTCTTTATGTTTCTAATTTTTAAAGTCAATAATGACAGAATACATAAATTTATATGATTTGTATGGATAAAAGTAAGGAAAGTAATTTCTAATTGAAACTAATTCTCAAACTTTTACCATGAGTTAAAAGTTATAAACTAATAAAATATGTTGAAATATTCCACATTCATTAGAAAAAATGTAGAGAAACAAACAGGTGTACATTATTACGGTGTCTAAGACTTTTCCAATAACTGCCTTGTAATCTGTGACCAGATTCATAAATGTCCTATAATCAATTATTAAATATGAGATTTTCAAATATAAGTTTTAGTGGGAGCTTATATTTCTGTCTGTTGCTGTGATTCACCACTCCTGAGTTCTCAAAGCAAAATTTTCTTCAAGCCAACCAGGAATCCTGGATGAAATCCAGGAAAGTGTAATAAATATGTTTAGAAAAGTTACACGTTTTAGAAGAATAGAAATGAACTATAAAATGATTATTTGTTATAGAAAAAGCAAAAGATTTTGGTATCTTCAAAATAAAACCAATAAAAGCAATATGAGGAAAAGCCATGCAGTTTGTTTTTACTAAGATGCAAGCCAAGGGAGAAAGCCCGAGGGGTGCACAGGCAGCGGAGAAAACTGTTTCTTCAAACAATACAAATCTTCACAAGCCAAGGCCCAGAGCTGTGGAGGAGGACTAAGGCCTTGCAGTCAGCACCATTTGAATAGGACTATTGAGGGAGAAGGAATTGAATGGGTCAAAGGAGAGGTGCGTATGAGAGACACAGGAGGCCAACTCCACAGCCAGCACATTTCCCCAATTTCCTCTCAGAAGGTGCTTTGGCCACTCTTAAGGCTGCTGTTGGAAATCTGTCAAGAATTTAATCCCATATGTCATCTCCTATGCCCATAAATTTGGGACTTGAGATGAAGTTGGCTTTGGATAAGAAATTGAAAAATCCTGGGTCATAAACTACTGTCAGCATAGACTTCCAAGAGCAGAGGATGTAATTATAAGTGGAGAAAGGGGCCTCAGGAAGAAGACACGGGGTTTGAGGCTGAACATCCAGTCTGTTCCTCAGATATGGAGAGGGATTTCATTGTGAAATCGGGTTTCATTTACTGGAGAAAACTTAGTGAGAAGGAAGGAAAGAAAAAACAAAAAGGAAAGGAAATAAAAGAAAAGAAAAGGAAAGAATTGTAAAGAAGAAGCAGAGACAGATGGCAGAATGTTGAGAAACCTAGAGTTGCTATAGTTCAAAGAATCTGCAGTTTCTTTTTTAAAACCCTATGGACAACTAATGGACAGAATAGATCATGGTGTTACTTTCTAACAACCAAAGAGCATAGAGAACCAACCAACCAAAGAGCATGATTTCAACTACAAAGGGCACCTGAACTCTGTTTGAGTCAGTAACATCAACAGAGCTGTGACCTCCCTTGCAACTATATGACTGAAAGATAGAGTTTGTCTTGAGGCTTGAGAAAAAGGAGCATGGAGTAGATTTCTGTCTATCAGTGTGTCTGAAAATCTTACTGTCCACCTTGGGTAGCAAATGGTTGCTGGGATAGAAATCCAAATGATTTTTCTTTGTCTCGTTCCTTATGCTTTGGTATAAAGGAAGAGTTATTTGTGGGAATTAGGGTTGAGCATGTGATAGAGTACATTAGCAGTATTTAGCTTGTTAAGTACCCACAGACTTCTGTACGAGGCTGTTATCCATGGTTTGGTTAAAATCAATAGTTCTTGCTACTACACCACTAAAGGGGTACAATTTCATCAAGTATTTAATGGTTTCTGTGGTGGTTCAAATATGCTTGGCCCAGGGATTGGCACTACTAGGCCATATGGCCTTGTTGTAGTAGGTGTGGCCTTGTTGGAGGAAGTGTGACAGTGTGGGCATATTCTTTAAGACCCTCATCCTAGCTGCCTGGAAGCTAGTCTTCTCTTAACTGCCTTTTGAAGAGGTAGATCTCTAAGATCATCCAACACCATGTCTGCCTGGATGCTTCCTTCCTTCTTGTCATGATGATAATGGACTGAACCTCTGAACCTTTAAACAAGCCACAATTAAATGTCCTTTATAAAAGTTGCTGTGGTCATGGTGTCTCTTCACAGCAATGAAATTCTAACTAAGACAGTCTACATCAGGACTTTAAAAGAAGTTCCATTATCAGGGTCATTAGGCCCTATCTGCAAAAGAAATATTGCATGGAGAGAGAGATTTGCTTCAGCATTCATGAGGTAACACCAGGGAGTTATGGTCTTCACATATCAGTCATGTCTTCCATCAAATGCAGCTAATAGTAACTATCCCTCTGGGTTATGATGAACAGAGAAAAATGCTCTCTAAAAATGTCTTCTGTAGGCCCAGGTAGAAAGAGTGGTGAGTGGAAGCTGGTTTAATAATTTCCCTTTGTGTGTCAAATTCCCTCCACTCACTCACTTCTATTGATTACCTCGGGGGACAGTAGATGAGCAAATCATTGGGAGGTCTGTCTTGCATCTGACCTGCTGATAAACCAGAAAGAATCTCTCTTGTTCTCCATGCAAAGGCACCAAAGAGTCCCCTTCAATGGACATATTTCATATACTTGAGTTGCCAAATACAGTTGAAATATTGCATTACATATGTAAAAAGCTTTAAAAGCATTTTCTTTATTCATAATAAAAGACAGTTTAATAAGTATGCCTAGTTATGGCTTGAATGAGAATTGGTCCTGACAGGCACAGATGCTCATTCCCAGCTGATATCTTTGTTGTTGTTGGTTGTTTTTGTTTTTGTTTTTGTTTTTTTTTGTGGGGTGGGGGGAGGGCGCAGGTTGTAGAACTTTTAGTGTAGGGAGCAGAACTGGAAAAAGTTAGTCTATGGTGGATTTTCATTTAGGATTGTAGCCCTGACCTCTCTCTCCTCCCTTCTTTCCTCAATCTTTCTCTGATTCACCAAGATTTAAGCAAACAGTTTTCTGCTTCTTCCACAATACATACTATGGTCTTAATCCTGTCTTCTCACCATGATGGGCCATACTTCCTCAAACAGGTCAAATGAATCTTCTTTTAGGTTGCTTCTATTAGGTATTTAGTCACAAAAACAAGAAAAGTAACAGGAAAAAATGTCTTTTAACATTTACACTTCTATAACACATTATACTTTATAAACACTATATATTTTGTTAGAGTGGAACTCACTTGGGTTCTTAGCCAATGTGGAACTTTGGGTTTTGAATCTTTGCCCCCCCTTTAGGATTAGAGCCCTGACCCCTCTCCTCTTTCTCCCTGCCCTTCCCAAGGTCTCCTTTCAGACTCTGGTTTGGGCAACATCTTCAGTAGTGTAGCCTAGTTCAGTCAGGCTTGTGTGAGTGTTTGTATTGTTTTATCTCAGGTACTCAGTCTGGAAACTCCACAGTCATTGACTGTGGATCCTGATACTGAGACTGTCATGCAAAAGGCGCACGCTAATCCCTTGGCAGGGAGCTGGCAAGGAAGCCCTTGTAGCTTAGGCTGCAAGTCAGATGTTCTGAGACTTACAGTATGGAATGTAGAAACAGGTGTGGGAGCCTCAGAGCTTCTCCAATGAACTCTGCATTCCCCATTTGCTTGTATATGCTGTGTCCTGATCTCATAGGCTTTTGTGATGATGATTCTATTTTTTACTATTTTCAGGGTACATATGTGAGATTACTGCTTGAGCTGCTGAAGGTAACCTTTATTCCTCACAGGGTCACTGCAAATACCACAGAATTCACTTGAAAGCTCTGCATCTCAACCTTCCTGATCCAATAAAATAATCCAAGGATTTTGAAAGTCTAAAAGGGAGTTGTGCTCAAGATGGCAATGTGGTACCTAAAGCCCTCAATTTACCAAGTAAGAGAGCAAGAGATCAGGGTTCAATCATCCCCAAAGTATAGAAAAACGGAATTCACTTATTGGGTGATTGAAGTGATAGATGACATAGAATAACTATAGACAAAGGAAGAAAATAAAGTCCCAGAAAATAAAAGAATGTACAGAGAGAATCTTGATCTCTAGGGCAATGGATAATGATGATGATGATGATGATGATGATGATGATGATGACTGATTGATGATGATGATGATGATGATGTGTGTGTGTGTGCACACGCACATGTATGTGTATGTGCGTAATCATATACCAAGCAAAGAGGGGTAGTTTGAAATAAAATGTAAAATATGAAGGGGAAATAATGATGGCAAGAGTTTGTCAGTGTGATTTTTCTGTTCTTCACAATGACAAACACCGGTTTTCCCAGTGAAGCTTTCTTTGAATTATTGTTTTTGTGTTTGATTCTCAGTAGCACAGGGAATTAGTGCAGAAAACTATGCACTAGAAGATAAAGCTGTTTTGAGAGATAGTAAAAACAAATTAATGATTCCCTGATATTTTAAAACCCCTACCCCCATTTCTAAAAATTTATTTTTAATCCATCTAGATCTAGTCTGCATTACAGAAATACATTTAGAGTTCCAATATAGGATTCTAAATGGTATATGCAGTAACAGCAGAACAGCTAGATAGCACTTAGATACAAACTTTGCAAAGATTGTGGCTATGGAAATTGAAGAAGAAAATTGATTCCACAAAATTGATTTGAAGAGAAATACTCACATTCAAATTGTGGAAGCATCAAGAAATTCAGAACTCAGAATCACAGGAAATATACTTTCACATATCTATGGCATAGGAGTTGAGATCATTTCTGAGTTTTAAAAATATTATGCCAGCTTTGCCATATTTTATATAGTATTCGTTTTGGGTTTTGCAGGAAAGTATTTAAATAGACACAACACTAAAAGATAGATATTAAGGAAAAAGAACAAAACTGTTAAAAACACATTTTATTGTAAAAACCCTACAGCAAGCACTTCTGTGTGTTTTTACTTTGACATCATTTCCAATTAAGTAATTATATTAACCAATTATAATTTTGAAATATATTTTGAAAATTTTTGAAGAAAAGACATGAAACAGCACTTTAGCAAACAGCTAATCAAAGGCTGCATTTGATTTATCTCTGGGATTCACCTTATCAGGTAATTCTTAATTTCTCATAATGTTTTAGTCACATAAGGGAATGGTGCAAGCATAACATCCCCTGATTCCACATTTCCTCAGCCTAATATTCTAAAGTACAAGAATATTTTCCATGTGAAAAACATCCAAATAATACATTCACAAAGAGAATTCAAGAAATCATACCAAGATAACAAAATTAAATTATTCATAGTATACTTATCTTTCAAATTCTAGTTATAATCAAGAAGATTATCAATATTCTTAATCTGTTTAGCAAGATTTATCAAAGACGGATGTCTTCTGTTTGGTTTCTCTTATACCAGAAATAAGATTTGGTTTCTTTCAACATTGGAAATAATGCCTTGAGTTTATAATTGAAAGTTGCCAGTTTTTCTTCCCATTTTACATCTTTTTTATCCATTTTTAAAAGGTTATCTGGGACATTTGGAGAAATGTGAGTTTTTGTTTTCTGAAAAATTTTCGTGCATTGCTTAGCAATAATTAATAAGTTGTGGAGAATGACTACTTATAGCTACATATGTGTCTTAGTCAGGGTTTCTATTCCTGCACAATCATCATGACCAAGAAGCAAGTTGGGGAGGAAAGGGTTTATTGAGCTTACACATCCATGTTGTAGTTTATCACTAAAGGAAGTTAGGACTGAAACTCAAGGGGGTCAGGAAGCAGGAGCTGATGCAGAGGCCATGGAGGGATGTTTCTTACTGGCTTGCTTCTCCTGGCTTGCTCAGCCTGCTTTCTTATAGAACCCAAGAGCACCAGCCCAAAGGTGGTACCACCCACAAGGGGCCCTCCCCACTTGATCACTAATTGAGAAAATGTCCCACAACTGGATCTCATGGAGGCACTTCCCCAACTGAAACTCCGTTCTCTGTGATAACTCTAACCTGTGTCAAGTTGACACACGAAACCAGCCAGTACAATTGACCCCTTGTCAACTTGACACACAAACACATCACTATTAAGCCTCAACCCTTACTCTCTTATTCATCCCCAAGATCTAAATTACTTTAAAAGTCCCACAGTCTTTACATATTAAAAGTTCAATCACCTTAAAATGTCCAATATCTTTAAAATTCAAAGTCTTTTAAAAATTCAAAGTCTCTCAACTGTGGGCTCCACTAAAATATTTTCTTTCATCAAGAGGGAAACATATCAGGGCACAGTCACAACCAAAAGCAAAACTCAAACTCCAATGGTTCAAAGTCTGGGATCCAACTCACGATTTTCTGGGCTCCTCCAAGGGCTTGGGTCACTTCTTCAGCTCTATCCTTTGTAGCACACATCTTGTCTTCTAGGCTCCAGCTGCCTGTACTCCATTGCTGCTGCTGTTCTTGGTGGTCATCACATGGGACTGGCATCTCCAAAACGCTGCTGTCTTCTACTGTAATTAAGCTTCACCAATAGCCGCTCATCAGGGTGACAAGCCTCTGCTCCTATGCATGACCCCTTCAAGTCCTGGGCCATCAATTGCAACTGAGGCTGCACCTTCACCAATGGCCTTCTGTGGCCTTTCACTGTGCCAAGAGCCTCAGCTGCTCTTTACGACCCCTTCATGCCTTCAAAACCAGTACCTAGAGTCATCTGGGTGACTCTTACACAGTACCAAGTCCAGCCACAGCAAAAACACAACTGTGACTATCTCTGGAACACACTCTCTGTGCTCTCAGAAAACACTTCCAAGAATATTTCATCTCAGTGGTGCTGCTCTCTTCTTAATCACCACTAGCTTCTTAGCTCCAGGTAACCAGCATCAATAGTCCCAGGAACACAAAGATTTGCTTTAGTGGTTCTGGTATCTTGTTACTCACAGCTGATTCTTCAGCCCCAGCTAACCAAAACCACAGAATCTTCACAATCCCACCATGGCCACTATAAGAGTCTTTAATCTTCCCTCTGAAATTTCACAAGCCAGGGCTCCATCTTTTGCACTGTTCTTAACATTGTCTTCCAAGCTCCTACAGAACTTTCCACTGAGCTCTTAATATTCTAATGGCTTTTCTAGCTCAAAATTCCAAAGTCCTTCCACAGTTCTCCCCAAAACATGGTCAGGTTGTCACAGGAATACCCCACTATGCTGGTACCAATGTACTTATAGCTACATATGTTCTTTGGCTTCTTGAACACTGATAAATTTGGGTGGTTTAGCATGGTTTTGTGCTCTAGGAAGCAGCTACATGTACAGACATACTGAGGATATATCATTAAGCTTTTGTACATTGGTGAAGGGTGTTACTGGTATAATTTGATTCCACATATAATACCTTCTTTATTGCATATTTGACTAGACCAGTAGAAGGCCAGTCTTTGTCCATGCTTGTTTGGACTCCTAACCAGATGACTTTGTGTCTTTTCTCAAAAAGGAAAGATGCCAGAAATATTTCTCTCTCTGTGGGTATACTGCAGGAAGACCATGTGAGGCTACACAGAGAAAAGAGCTAGAAAGAGAGACTTCAAACTTCTTCAGAGCATGTCATTAGAACTCAGATGTCTCTCCCCCCTCCCAAGAGCTGGGAACAAGGAAGTCCAGGATCCAGTCGCCAGTCAGCCGCATTTTTCCTGGAAGCTGCTTCAGCTTGTGTAGCTTACCATTTGAATTTCCATTTGAGAAGCTTTTGGATTAGCTCTTCTCTTGAAAATTAGCTAAATATATTGGACTGTTTTATTCCATTTTAAGTAATATATGGCAGTCCTTTTAAATATGACATTGTATAGATTTTGAATTATTTCAAACTGGTATATGGAATTTTACTGTTCTGTGGCATGTTCAGAATTTCAACATAGGATATTTTCAAATGTAATCCTTATATCGAAATGAGAAGCCTAAGATACTTAGCAATTTAGATACAATGGTTTATCTTTTTTTTGTCCAATTCACATATGATCCCATGAAGTTGGTAGATACATTGGGAAATAAAGACTCTTTCAGTGCACAAATGCACCTGATTTTCAATAGTGGCATCTTATCGACTGGTGGAATCAAGTTTAAACAAGGGGAATTACATTCACAACACCTAAATTTTGAAAAATTCTCTTGAGCAATACTTTTTCTTATGCTCTGTAAGTCACAGGTAGAGGTATATGTTCAAATAAAGTTTAGAATCAGCTCGTTTTTCAGGTAAACAAATGCTTCCTCCTTTCTCATATAATCATTTGAAACATAATAGCTTTTATGATATGTAATATGGCATGGTATTATCTTGTTATATAACTTAAAAATACTAGAGGCTTTGAAAAAGGTTATTTCTCCTTTCAGCATGGCTAGTAAGTAATACAGTATTTGTCAGTTAGTGCTGACTTTGGTGTCCTGTTAATCTATCTAAAAGTAGGTTCATTTGTATTTATATCTATCTGCAACTCAACCATTTTTCAAAATACCTTTTTAGAACATAATTTTACAAGACGTGGCTTTTCTGTGAATCAAGAATTCGGATTTCTGTTCATGTAGTCACTCTTCATTAGCACTTAGCAAACCCTCAGCATCAGAATCATGAGACTAAGTCTAATAAAATGAAGCAAATTCCTTTGTTTGCAGAGAATGTAAATTAGTAACCAATAGAACAGAAATACTATTGAACAAAATAGGACAGAAGTACTATTTCAACACTTACACATGTTCCTACCAGTCCTAATTATACTGCATTAAGAAAATAGTAAATTGCAAGTGCTAATTTATAATAGTTTAATGACTATACTGCCTATAGGTCATAGAACTCAGGTTATCAAATCCAAAAATAAGGAGGCATATGTTCCAGCAAGGTGGCCTGTGACTGGGGGTGGTGTATGTGTAACAAAAATAGGGAATCTAATTCCACAGGATTCGTGAGCTTTTGGAATGCAAATTTCAACTGTCAGATCTTAATTAAAAAGTACCAGTTGGCACTATTTAAAAATTGGAAAAGAACTAAGTGGTGGGTTGTTGGGAAAATGTGCAACTCGCCTTCTAAATGGAGTCAGTAGGTGACAGGTCTGTAATTAACATCACATCAAGTGAGGGACAGGAAGCTGACTGTGGCTCCTGAAGGGAAGGAGCTTCAGCAATTTCCAAGGCAGGGAAAATGTTCTTCAATCAGAGTTAATTTATAATTCCTTTATTTCTAAAGAGAATCCACATTTTGCGTGTGCACTGAACTTCCTTGAACCTTCTGAAACAGTGACATTTACAGAGTTGAAGTTTTATTGTAAGGGGTTAATATTAACATAAATGCTTTGGCACTTGAAGGCAGTGTACTTTGTCCTTCTTGTTGGATGTTTGGTGGCACTGGGTCACCAAGTATTTTAAAAACAACTTTATAGATGCTTTATTGAATCCTTGGAAATAAAAGATATTTTCAATCCCAGTGTTCTCAACTAGAAAATTCCTCTGGAAAGCAAATTCACAAGCAACAGGACTCATTTTGATCACTTACACATCTCACCGAGTATCTAAGACACTGAGGCACTTCCTTCTTTTGTTTTCCTTGGTGTTCTATATTATTGGGAAAATTTTTAGAAGGGTAAATGATGAAAAACCCTCTTTGAATAGATATCAATATTTAGATTACCAAGGCAAACAAAATGCAAAAATATCTCACAATTTATTCCAAAAGAGATTCTTTGGAGGATACTTAAGGATATGATTTATATATGAAAGTTACTCTGCTGTCTGTAGAATATATCAAAGAGGCATGACTTAGAGTGTGGGATGTACAGATGCCAAGCTGGAAGACAAACACAGTTTTGTAGCAGTCACACTTGGGTACCAGCAGTGCAGATAGATGCTTGCAAGTCTGCTTGAGAACACATGCCAGGGACTTTTCTCTCCTGATGTCAGCATTTTTAATTGCCTGTAGTTCTTTGTGCAGTGCTAGGGCCCTAAGAGGGTCTCCCTTTCATGTGAACTTATCTGCTGATGTTATTTTATTCAGGTCTTGTTAAGGCCAGCCATATTGATTAGACTTCATGGGAGTACCTTCCCTTACAATACTAGAAGACAGTATTATAGCAGGTTTTCTGTTCCTCGGGAATCCTTACAATATTCCCATTCCCTTTTTAGCAATATTACCTGATCCTTTTCCTGTAACAACTCTTCAGCCCCCAAATTATACACATAGAAGCAACATAATACACACTGAACATGTGTGCATATTTAGGGAAATACATTTATAGTAGAAATTAAATAAGAGAGAGAGAATTTCTGAGTCAATAGCAAATTGTGATTGGTTACAAGGGATGGATTTTGGAATGAGAAAAGGTTGCAGTAAAAATTAGGTGATTGTATTTTAATTTAAAGAAAAAATAAAAAGAGAAACAAAGAAAAAAAGAACACACTCATGGGCTAGAGAGGTGGCTGAAAAGTTAACTGTGCTTGCAGGACTTGTTTCATTTCCCCATCTGTGATGAGCACACACAGGCACCTTTTGCTCTAGTTAAGGGGATATGACAACCTTTTCCGGGCTCTCAGGTGACTGTACACACATATAGACTACCCAGACTCAAACAGACATGCATATACATACATATTATTTTTTAAATAAAAACAAGACATATTTGTTCTCATAAATTATCTGGTCTTTATATTCAGTTAGTATACAGAGAGAATTTTGAGAATTGACTACTGTAGTTCAAAAACTCCCAGCAAATTCTTTCCAGCAGCTGTAAATTTTCTTTTATTTTCTAAGGTAGTATTTTGACCATTTAGCAGATTCTGGTGATGGTACCTACTCACTTCCCTGATTATCTATTAGCATGGAATTTGTCTCATGTGATATGAAACTGGGATTTGAAAAACAAAAACAAAACATAAAATAAGTAGACAGCTAGGCAGTGGCAGTGCACGCCTTTAATCCCAGCGCTTGGGAAGCAGAGGAAGGTGGATTTCTGAGTTTGAGGCCAGCCTGGTCTAAAGAGTGAGTTCCAAGACAGCCAGAGCTAAACAGATAAACCCTGTCTCAAAAAACAAAAACAAACAAAAATAAATAAACAAATAGATAGAGGAACAAATGATAGAGCCTCTTTAATTTCTATTTTTCCTGCATTTATTAAAATGCAGACTCCTGAGTCTTGCAAATAATAAATGGCTCTCGCTTATCAAGCACTTGCTGTGGACAGGTAGAGGATGTGATCACAGTGTGCTGCCTCCAGCTGCGCATCCCCACACACCCCATTAATTACTCAGAATTCACAGAAGCAGGATATTTAATTACCTTCTCAAACAAAAAAAATAAAGTAAAACAACATCCATGCACTGTACAAATATATGTTGAAGTTATACCATGAAATATCTGATAGGAACCCCATAGAATGTAACATTTCAAACAAAGCAAACACTTAACAAAATAAAACCAGCATAACTATCAATGCCCCAAACTTACACAACACACTAATAACAAAGAAGAATCTATAATTGTAATTTTATTTCAAAAACTAAGAAAATAAATAAAAATAAAAAGTTAAAATACAAAAGAAGAATAAAGAAAGAGACACATGAACAAAGAGAGAGAAAAACAAAAGAAGTAATGTAAACAAAGAATATAGAAAATAATAAAAGACATGGAAAAACAGATGGAAAAAACAAAAGAAATGAAAGAAGAAAGAAAGGAAGGAAGGAAGGAAGGAAGGAGGAAGGGAGAAAAAAGAAAGAAAGAGAAAAAGAAAGAAGGAAAGAGAAAACACACAGGCTGGAGAGAAGGACCAGACACAAATTATGCTTACAAATATTCAAATTCGTTTCTCAGCAGCTCACTCACTTGTAACTCCAGCTCCAAGAGATTTGATAGCCTTTTTCGGGCTTCTCATATGACTGTACACACAGATGACATAACCAACACAGACATACATGCACATAAAAATAGTTTAGAGTAAGCTTTCCATAATAAAATGCATTGGTTCTCTGAAATCAGTGATTAGCTAGAAGCTGGTTGTGCACATCTGTTTGTCGCATATGTGCCAACACA
Source organism: Apodemus sylvaticus (assembly GCF_947179515.1). Lineage (NCBI taxonomy): Eukaryota > Metazoa > Chordata > Mammalia > Rodentia > Muridae > Apodemus > Apodemus sylvaticus. Next base: position 118,263,229 of record NC_067478.1, on the reverse strand, counting down.
AACAGAGTAAGCATCATAGCTATACCCCACATTCACTGGTGCTCTTCGTAGGAATACCATTTAATTTTAACTTTCTCAGGAGGGATAGAGAGTTTACTATTTGGATGCCCTTTTAAATGCCATGCTCACTCACTTCTAAGAGGTTAAATATGCTTACTAAGCAGGGGCAATCTTTGGGAATCATGGTAGGGCTGGAACAGAGTACAGTTTAGACATTTCAGGGGAGGGTAAGACAAATGAGAACATCAATCTTTTTGTCCAGAGGAAGTAGCATTTCTAATGATGACAGGGTTTTTTGACTGTTCTTCTCATTTCTATGATAAAGCTATTAACCAGAAGAGCTTGAGGGAACCATCCCTGGCAGGGAAAGCACAGAAGCAGCAACAGTGAGGCAGTTGGTCACCTAGCAAGAAGAGACAAGGTGAGCTCTTCTACTCTCTTATACAGTCTGAGACCCCATAGCATCTGACCAGGGGATGGCGCCCTTCATACTTAAGGTTGATCTTTCCATTTCAGTTAACCTAATCTGGAAAATCACCCACAGAAATGATCAGAGTCTCTTTCTCCTAATTATTTTAAGATCCTATAATGTAGATTGCCAGTATTAGCCACTACAGGTGTTTTTAATTTTTTCTCTTATATATTGCATTACATCCTGACCACAGTTTCTCCTCCCTTTGTTCCTTCCAGTTTCTTCTCATATCTCTTTTCTCCCTTCTGATCCACTCCCCACATGCCCAATGCAGATCTCACAGGGATATAAACTCAACTGAACATGGCATAACTAGTTAAAATGGAACCTGACAAAAACATTTATATAAAAAATAGTTGAAGCAACCCTGGAGGAGGAAAATGGTCCCAGACACAAGCAAAAGACTTCAAGACAACCCCTACTATTGCTGTTCAGAGTCCCATAAAACCACCAAACTATACAACTGTAAGGTATATATAGAAGACCTTGTTCAGACCTAGGTCTGAATTTGTGTGAACTACTATGAACCTGTTGGGAGAAATAATAGGAAGATAGAACCAGCACATTTCTGCATATGTACCTCTAACTCTCTACCCTGTGGCCTGGTCGGACATGCACTTGAGATTCATGGAGAGTTGTCGCGTCCACCCTCGCCGGCAAGGAATGACGCAACACAGGAAGATCTTCTTCAAGCAGTTTACTCAGGACCCTTGTACTTCTTCTCCTTCTTCTCCCTCTTCTCCCTCCTGTACTTCTTCTTCTGACCCCGAGAGAATCAGCCCAGCCCTTAAATACTAATAACCAGCCAATCAGGCTTAGCCACGTGGGCATTGCTAATAGGTTGTATCCACGCGGAAGGCGCAAGACTCAACAGGCTCCACCCAAATAAGGACTTGTTAACAGTTAACGACAGTTAACGACAGTTAATGACAGTTAACGGGCAAGCAGCTCCCTACAGAGATTCACTGGCCCAGTGCTTCTGAAACATCTCCACCCAGCACACTAGGTCACTACTATGCCAATCCTGTGCTTCAAACCCCCCATGGCCATTATGGTGCACATCTGGAAAACCCACATTTTGCTGCTATATCTTTCCTATCTTGAACCTAGATGAGCTGCTGCATGAAGGAAAACTCAATACAAACTTAGTTCAGCAACAATGTCACTCAATCTCTGGGAGTAAGAACTAAAACCTAATCTTGTAAGCTTTATTAAAATCTTATCTTCCCAGTGGCAGATCCGCAAGGATCTGCCATGATACTAGGTAGCTCTGGCAGCTACATCTTACTCCTCTGCTGTCCCAGTTCTGAAAGGAAGTAACTTTCTCCTGCTTCCTCTCTTCATTTGTCCAACCCGGAAGTCCCACCCAGTGACTGGGTCCTTTATTCATTAGGTTCACAAGAAGTCACCTGAGTACTGGACTCACTCCTCTCTCCAGACTGCCTCTCCTGGGAGAGCCAGCAGATAGAGCCATGCACAACATTCTGCTCAGTCGGTTTGTGGGCCATGTTTTCAAAGAGTGTATGACAACTCTGGCTTCTATAATTCTCCCCACCTCTTATACTGGGTTTTGCTGGCTCTACTTAGTGTTGAGCTGTGGATCTCGGCATCTGCTCCTATTGGTTACTGGATGACACTCCTTCATGATAGTTGAACTAGGTACCAGTCTTGTTTGTCTTTCTGGGTTTGGGTTACCACCATGCTTAGGATAATCTTTTCTCGTTTCATTCATTTGCTTACAAATTTCATGATGTCATTGTTTTTAACAGCTGAATAATACTCCTTGGTGTAAATGTACCCCATTTTCTTCATTCATTTTTGAGTTGAGGGGCATCTAGGTTGTTTCCAGTTTCTGGCTATTACAAGAAAAGCAGCAGTGAGCATGACTGAGCAAGTATCCTTGTGTTAGGCTGGAGCATCATTTGGATATATGCCTAAGAGAGGTATAGTTGGGTCTTGAGATAGAATGATACTCAATTTTCTAAGAAATCATTGTATTTATTTCCATGGTGGCTATAAAAGTTTTCTCACCCACAAGCCGCTAATACAAGCAATGGAAAACTGTTTTTCTTATTCCACATCCTTTCTAGGATGAGCTATGACTTGTGTTTTTAATCTTAGACATTCTTACAGGTGTAAGATGGAATCTCAAGGTTGTTTCGATTTGCATTTTCCTTATTGCCAAAGATCATTTCTTTTAAATGTTTCTTGGGCGTTTGAGCTTCCTGTATTGAAAATTCTATTTATATCTCTACATTATTTTTAATTGGATTGCTTAGCTTGTTGATGTCCAGTATCTGGATTTCTTTATATATTTCAGATATCAGCCCTCTGTGGGATGAAGAGTTGGAAAAAATATTATGCCATTCTGAAGGCTGCTGTTTTGTCTATTGACAATGTCCTTTGTCTTAGATAAGCTTTTCAGTTTCATTGGGTTCTATTTATAATTATTCTTAGGGTCTAACTGGATCTCAGGATGCAGAAGAATGCAAATATATCAATACCTATCACCCTGAAAAGCTTAAAGCCTTCAACACAAAACCAGATACAGAATCTGATTGAAGAGAAAGTGGGGACACCTTGAGCACAGTGAACACATTGACACATAAGAAAACATCCAGAACAGAACACCAACACACACTGTAGGAGTAACAGGTGAGCAAGCCCAGCTGCAATGCTGGGGCATGTGCTGCTGGTCTTCTTTCCCAGCCAACCTAGAATCTGCCAGCATGGCTAGAGATAACTAATGCTGGATCCAACAATGGAGAAAGCCAACAAGAAAGAGGCAGTGCCACATCTGGCTACCTGAGAGTCCACAAGATGCTGTGAGGGGGTTATAAAATTTTGCTGGGTTCCTGCAATAAAGGAGTCTGCTTTTGCCACTTGCCTGATTCCCTGGAGTCTGTGCCTTTGACTCTCCCATCTTACCCATGCCCCCAAAGGTGTTGGTCAGGATTGCAAGCATCAATTCACTACAGGAGTTAGGGTTGCAAATGCATCATGAGCTACATCAAATATCTGAAAAGTGCTTACATTTTTATTCCATATCACCTCTGCAAAAAGTTCATGAAGATACATAGAAATTAAAAAAAATATGCTGTCCAAATTGTCTCAGTTCAATTTTTTAGACAATTTTATTTTAATTGCTAAAGATTGTCCCAATCTTATGTCTTCCTCTATGAATTCCTTGTATCTAGATTTGTGAAATAAATAGCCCAAGTATAGAGCTGTATAAAAGACAGAGAGAAAGAAGAATGGACACTTGCAAGTAAGGCATTCTCAAATGCCCATCTTACATGAATACTTCAATTATCTCAGAAACCATGCTGATTTTTAGACATTGCATGGAACTGCTAGTTGCCTGCCTCCAGGAGTTGACTATGCTCAATCTCCAATTTTATGATAGTAATGATTATACAACTTAGATAAATTCTGATGCTTAGTTCTCTCATAAACCACTATTGCAAAGTGATCTTTGAGTTAACTAGTAAATGATGTGTCATTAGAGATGGGAAATGAAATCCCAACCATAAGATTTTCATGCACAAATTGAAGGAAAATAAGGCAAAAATCACAGAGGTGAAATTCAATCAAATGGAGTATGAAAACAAAAGAGAAGGTAAAATGGGTGGAAAAGACTTGAGGGCAAATGACAAGCTTTGGCTATTACACAGGAGATAAAATTCACCCTTTTAAATATAAAAGGAGCCTTGAGAGACAGAAAAAGTAGCCCTGGGGTAAGGGAAACAGTCGTTAAAATACACAAACTGTAAGTACTGGCTTAAAGGTTATGGGTTTAGAAACATACACTTCTAAAATTGCTTTAGAGCTCTGTAATAGTATCTATATTCTTATTGACTTCTAAATGGAAAAAGAGCTGCTACATTTCTCTATTTTGTTAAAGCAATATGTAAAGCCAAAACATTATTAAATCAAGAATATAAAAATAATGAAATTAAAGGCTGAAGTTTTAAGCTGTTTCAGTGTTCTTGTGCAGAGTTTTAAATAATTATAAAATTTAGGAAGTCATGAAAATATTTGTACTTATATACATAAAATAAAAAGAATTGTCTTAGAATAAAGGATTCTTTTCTCAAACAAAGGAGGCTACTTTGACACAAATTCAGATGAAGTCTTCAAAAATACATAGATGCAATGAAATACACTGTGCTCTGACAATTAGTAAGTTCTTCTTTTCAGATGTGCTGACGTGTCTCTTGTGAGAAGAAAGTGTTCCGAAAAGGTCTTCTCTCTTCATCTTTCTAAATCACATGCTGCCATTGCAATCAGGAAAAAGCTATTGAAAAATTTTTCTAGTTGTTTTACGTTCAGGTCACAAGATTCCTGTGTCTTAAATGTGAGTGTGTAACACATAACAGTATCTGAAGATACTCACATATTTTGACATCAAATCACCTGGGCTTTGGGGACCCTGAATATCAAAGTTCCTATTCCACTCTCTTTATATGGCAAGAGTCAGGTCTCCAAGTTTTATAATCAGCCCGACTCTTACATTATATGCACAAATAAATTCAGTTTGGCTATTAAGTTTCTGAAACACTCAGTTTTATGAGACAGCTGTCAGATACTTTTATTAAGAGTGTTGTTTTATTTTGCAAAGATGATGCCTGAATTAAAAATATTCAGACACCACAGAGCTCTGATATGCATATATATGTATATATGTGTGTGTATGTGCGTGTGCATATGTGTCTGTATAGCACCATAGCACCTGTATATATGTACACTGCCCAACCTTATTCTTGAGATTATTGAACTGAGAGCACAATTAAGCTATCATATTTATTATGATTAATGCTGAATCTTATTCCTTAATGACACATTTCCATTAATATCAAGCTATTTTCAGCCTACCCAAATGAGAATGAGCATAATGATTAGATATTGTTACACACCACACACTTGTAGTAAAGAAGTCCTGCCCATCTTCTCATGGCTCCAAGCCCCCTGTCTTGTGCACTTCTCTTCTAAACCATATCTCCTGTCACTTCTTATTTCTATAGCTGACCCTTCAGTTTAATATGGTCAAATTTTTACAACAGCAGGAGTAATTTCAGCTGCTGCTTGTGTCTTTCTCATGCTGTCATGTGAGATTATTTTGCCTACATAAAAACATAATTTTACTGAAAACATAAGTTGTTAAAACATAAACACTATCATGCCTCTCCTTTGCATGAACTGTGTACTAGCTTCCCATGTCTTAGCCAGAGAAAGGATGTCTTTGGCTTATACTTCCCTACAGTCCAGTTCACATTCCCAGTGTCAAGACACTCTACAGGGAAAGGCATTCTGGAGAATATATATACTTCTGTTCCTCGGGGTACCTTTACTGGTCCTGGGTTTCACTAGATCATGGCTCATATTTTAAGAGCTGAACCTCTTAAAACCTTGGGCGACTTACATTGGTCCGGACCATGTCTATTACATATGCCAGACCATTCACTATGGCTTAGCCTGCCAGGCATACTCCTTCTATAAGGTCTTTTTCCTAGCTCCTACCTATGCAGGAAACCTGTTTCTTCCAGGCACTGGAATCATGGGCAAGATTTTAACCTACTATTAGATTCTAGATTTTAATTGACTATTATTTTCATGATGAGCCTAGCCATGACTGGCTGAATGAAAATCACCTTTCCTCATTATCAGTTCATGCTTCTGATTTGGTCACAGATTATTTCCCCCAAATTACATGACACCTTCTAATATGTTATATTGCTGGTGTTGTGTTTCTTGTCTCCTACTACTCTGTAAGATAAATAGCTCCATTCTCCTTAGTTACTCTGTATTATGACCACCATGAACATTGTTGCACAGATGAATATTTGTGAATTTTGTATATATTCCTTTTATGGCCATGGGGTCCTTTTCCAATATTCATTCAAACACCTTTTTTGTGTTAATTTGTTGCTATTTGCATCAAACTTGGTCTGAGGTCGATCCTTATATAGCTCGTATTTTATCAGGTAAGTTAGTGCACTTTTCATTAGCTCCACAGCACTGTCAGAAGAGCTGAACTCTTGGCATAATATCCCCACTGTTCACATTCAGAATCCATGTTTTCTATTAAATTTTAGTCACAGTTCTTCTACAGTATCTCCAAATATACTTCTGATATTTACCTAGCATTTTTATTGTAGGTCCTGAAATATCTCATGTTCTTAATACCTAGGTGAGAAGATATTGTCCAAAGAGCAAGTTAAGTATTTCATACCAACAAACTACCACCAACTTTCCCAGTATAACGGAAATACTCTTTAGAAAGGAGCAAATCACCAGCTTATTCATTATAAACAGCTTATTCATTATAATACTTTTCCAGTATTATCATTATCCTGCAAATTCCAGTTATAGTCTAATAAGCAGTTTGGCCAGAAAAGATTGGATATAAAATATTGCAAATAAATATAATAATATCAAATGAATAAATATAATCAAATTCAATTCAAAATTTCAGCCATAGAGTTAAATTGTGTTTTAATGGTAAACTTATTTTCAGGGCAAAAGTTCTTATTTGGACTTTTGACCTATGAAAAATTAATGACAATGTTATTTAATATGAGATATAAAAAGTTTTAAATAAAGATTAATCTCATATAATAAGACTTAATTGCCAAATCAGGTTAATTGCAGAACTGATTCCATCAATTAATCAGAAATTCTTCTACAGGAGACATGAATAGAGGAAACAAAGAGAAGGCAACCACAGTCTTCCTAATCCCATGGCTGCATTTAAACTCTAACTCAGAGAATGTTAATATTAGAACAGTCTACTTCACAATCACTCAGGGGCAGGAAAAGCGAGCTGACATTTGTTAAACTACTTAGAGGAATATTTGAAATATCATTAAGAACTGGCAAAAAGCCAGACACTGAAAGGAAGCAGGCAGGGTGCACAACTTCAAACAAAAGAGAATAGCCAGGTTATGTGATACGTGTGATGTCAGTATTCTTGTTTTTTGTTAAGTTTCAGATATTGAAAACGTTCTATAAACACCCAGGGAACAGCAGACTCAGTTATATGGCTGTGTGGGCTTATAAAAAGGAAACCATGCCAAACTTTATATCTGTTTGTGGAAAGAGGAAGCTGGTAGCCTTGTAAAATATAGCCTATGTTCTCAGTAAAGCGATTCTTTAAACATTGAGTGCAGCACTTCAAAACCTTCAGTATTCAAACCTGCTGCAGATTTGCCTGTCCAGAGCGCTATCATAGCATCTGGCAGGCTGACTGAGTGAGGCCCAGGAAGGAGTTGATAAATGGGAAAATGTCCAGTCCTGAGGAAGTGGCTAGTCAGGGGGCTACAGGAGTTTTGGCATGGGGTCAAGTTTTATTTTCCATCTTTATTAATCATCTCCAGGGGGGAATAAATTGCCTGCTAATGAAATTTGCAGATAGTACTAAATTTTGAGGTGTTGCCAACACAGTTAACAAAAGGGATATAAATATAAATGAACTTAAGCATGCTATTTATCATTTATTTGAATTTAATCAAAACTGTTCCCAAGATACATTTATAAAATATTCCCACAAATTAAATTTGGAGGAGGATGCTCTATCACAGAACCAGAGGAACAGGTTGGGGTGGGTCACCATCTTTTTTCTGCTAGGTTAAAAAGAAACACTATCTTTAGCAAAAGACCAACTGTCATAACATCCTCTCCTCCCCTCTCCTCTCCTCTCCTCTCCTCTTCTTTTCTATTATTTTCTTCTTTACAGTTTTCTTTTATTGAAAATAGATTTTTTCATACTTACATTGTAATTATGGCTCCTCTTTACCATCTTCACCCAGAATCTCTTCACCTATCTACCCACTACCCATCTACACCTTTTCTTTCTCATTTGAAAACTGTTTAAACCTGTACTTCATTTTAACTGGGTTATTTGTTTTCTTAGTGTCCAATGTTTTGAGTTCTTTATGTATTTTAGATATTAACCTTATTTCAGTTGTATAATTAGTGAAATATTTTACTTGTATGAATGATAGTGTCTTAGGCCATACAGAACCTTGTCAGTTTCGTGATGTCCCATTTGTAAATTGTTCTTAATACCTGCATTAACAGTGTTATCTTCAGGAAGAGTTGCAAAGATCTGTGCCAGATTGAATCCCATGAGAGAAGCAAGGAGAGCAGAGTTGGGCACAAGCCAACCCAGAAGCTATTTCTGATTAATAGCCATTCACAAATGAAAAATTATTTTTTCAATAGTGGCTCAATGGTTACACAAACCACTCTTAAAACCAGGCCCCATGCCCTTCTGTTGACAGTCAACACATAACAAACTCAATGGTACTTTTGAAGGTTTATTTAATTTCATTTTTTGTCTCATGATGCTTTGTCTGGGCTTTCATTCCTTCCTTTTATCTTTTCTTACCCTGCAACCCTTTTGTTTATGTCAATTGGTCTCTGACTTTGCTTTTTAGGGAGGGCTGGGCATACAGGTGTGTGTGTCATAGCCTCTAAATGGGTTTCTTCAATATTTTCTTTGACTGCTTTTTGTTTGCTTTTATTTTTATCATATTTTTCTGCTCCTCCTTCCTCCTATCTCCTCCTCCACTTTCTCGCTGTTTATCTTCTTCAAGAAAAGGTATAAAATTGTGGGCCTCAGAAGATGGGGAGAATACTGGTAGAATTGGAGGAAGAAAAATCATAATCAGTATGTATTATTTAAAATAAATTTTCAGTAAAAATATTAAATAAAAAATAAAAAGAAAAATATTTCACAACTGAATCAGAAAGAAAACAAGAAAGAAAGAAAGAAAGAAAGAAAGAAAAAAGAAAGAAAGAGAAAGAAAGAAAGAAAGAAAGAAAGAAAGAAAGGAAGAAAGGAGACAAATAGGATTTTAATAATAATAGTAAGATGAAATAAAACAAAGTTAAACAGACCAGAAGAGGGCAAACCATAGCAACAGAAGAAAAAGAAGCAAAGACAAAGCCCAACATACACACTTAGATACAGAGCCACACATGTTATCACACATAGACATTCCATAAAAGCACAAAACTGCAAGACATAGTATATGCTCAAAGCACCTGTGAGATCAAACAAACAAACAAACAACCAAACAAATAAACATAAAACCTTGTCAAGGCATTATGAAACAAAGAAACTCCTAAAATTATTGAGTTTGTTTCATGTTGGTCATCTACTGCTAGACATGGTTTCTCCGTTAAGAGTAGTTTATGTACCTAGTGAGATTCCCTTAAAGAAAATTAATATTTCATTGCTTGAAGTTAGATAGTTTCTGGGTTAGAAATGGAAGCTTGTGTCCACTTTTTTTCTAAGAACTGGGACACTATATGGTAGAGATAGGGGCCAGTGCATGCTCCTACAGTCTCTGTGAGTACACATGTGCATGGGTCCTGCTGTGTTTAAAGGGCTTTGTTTCCTTGGTGTCTTTCATCTGAATTTTTGTACCATATTCCTGCCTCCTCTTCTGCAGACTTCCCTGAACCCTGAGGGAGGGGTTTGATGGAGATGTTCCACATTTGACTGAGTATTTTAAGGTCTCTCACTTTTTGTACTTTGTCCAGCTGTGGGTTTCTGTGTTTATTCCCAACTGCTGCAGGAGGAGACTTCTCTGATGATGGTTGAGCAAGGCACTGATCCAAGAGGATAGGAGAATATTACTAAGATTTATTTTCTTGCTACATTCCTTCAGCAGAAATGTAGTATTTGGTTTCCACCTAGGTCCTTGGCCCATTTAGTTTCAGGTTCTTGGCCACCCATATCAAGTTAGGGATTTGTTCCTCCTGTTACTTGGTAATTTCATGTAGAGAGCCTTTGGATGTGTATGTATTTTAGAAATGTTCTTTTTGATTAGTTTTCAATAAAGACCCTCAAATGACCCTTAGTGTGAGATACCTCTCTGTATTCTCTTCTCCCTCCTCTTTCCCTTCTTCCTTTCCCTTCCCCATTTGATATCTTGTTATAACCCCATAGCCCCCATGCACCCATGACTGTTCTATTTCCCTTTATTGGGAGACCTATGAGCATTTAGAAAATAAGACTCCAAGCCATGATAACAGCCCTGTTTTAAGAACTGAATAGAAACACAGGAATCAGAGATAGCAAATGAGTAGCATCTGTCTCATTTTACAAAGTTGGCTATGTAATCCAGACACATAGATTACTCTGATGCCCTCTCCTTCTGTTTTTGATGTTGTATTCATTTACATTCACATTATGTTCCATAAACATAACAAGACAGGATGCACTTATTACTTCTTGTTTTTGTTTCTTGGCCAGCACTAATTCATTATACATAAGACATATGAGGGAAAATGTCATGTTTCTCAAATAATTTCCTCCAATTTTGAAGATGACAATTATATCACTTTTCTCCTCTTCTCTTCCATATACACTTGTTTCTCTCTTTAAAATGTTTGCTCTATTATTATTAACAATATTATCAGTAATAATAGTAATAATAACAATAATAATAATAATTACTACTAAAAGGAGTGAAGCAACCCACTGTCCTAAGCTGCTTATAAATGAAAGAGTGACCAGGAATGGCCCAAACACCTAAGTTTACAATAACAGCATTAACAAACGACTCTAATTAGATATGTCAGTTTTTGATGTCAGGTAATTTAGTTACCTGAGATTTTCATAGTCATTCTTATCTTCATGAAAACTCTATTTTGTCATGTGTGATTTGAATGTGAAGGTTTTAAAAACTCTACCAATACTCCTCAAACTATTTCATAAAATAGAAAGAGAAGGAACACTACTGAATTCATTCTGTGAAGCCGCAATTACTCTGTTATCTAAACCATGAAAGAACCCAACCATAAAAGAAAACTTCAAACAAAACTTGCTTATGAATATCAATGCAAAAATACTCAGTCAAATTCTTGCAAATAGAATCCAAGAACACATCAAAACCATCATTCACCTTGATCAAGTAGGCTTCATCCCAGGGATTCAAGGTTGGTTCAACATATAAAAATAAATTAACATAATCTACTATATAAACAAACTCAAACAAAAGAAATCACACAATAATCTCCTTAGATGGAGAAAAAGACTTTGATAAAATACAACACGCCTTCATGTCAATGTATTGGACAAATCAGGAATTTAAGGCCCACAACTAAAGATAATAAAAGCAATTTAATGCAAAGAAGCAGTCAATATCAACTTAAATGGAGACATACTTGAAGCAATCCCACTAAAATTGGGGACAAGACAAGGATGCCCACTCTCCCCATATCTATTCAATATAGTACTTGAAGTGATAGCTAGAACAAAAAGACAACAAAAAGAGATCAAGTGGATACAAATTGGCAAAGAAGAAATAAAGGTATTACTAGCTGCAGATGATATGATAGTGTACATAAGCAACCCCAAAAACTTTACCAGAGAACTTCTCCAGCTGATAAACAACTTCAACAAAGTGGCCAAATATAAAATTAAGTCAAATAAATCAGTAGCCTTCCTTTATACAAATGATAAACAGGCCGAGAAAGCAATTAGGGAAACAACTCCCTTCATAATAGCCACAAATAATCTAACCAAACAAGTGAAAGACCTGTATGACAATAATTTCAACTGTCTGAAGAAAGAAATCAAAGAAGATCTCAGAAAATGGAGAGATCTCCCATGCTCATAGGTTTGCAGAATTAATATAGCAAAAATGTCCATCCTACCAAAGGCAATCTACAGAATCAATGCAGACCCCATCAAAATCCCAACATAATTCTTCAAAGACATGGAAAGTGCAATTCTCAAATTCTTCTGGAAATCAAAAGGTCCAGAATAGCAAAAACAATTCTTGACAATAAAAGAACCGCAGGCAGAATCACCTTCCCTGACCTCAAGCATTACTACAGAGCACATTTGATAAAAAACTTCATGATATTGGTACAGAGATAGACATGTTGATCAATGGAAGAGAATCGAAGACCCAGATATAAAACCACACACTTATGGATACTTGATCTTTGACAAAAAAAAAAGTCAAAATTATACAGTGGAAAAAAGAAAGCGTCTTCAGTAAATGGTACTGTTCTAACTGGCTGTCTGTATGTAGAAAAATGAAAATAGAACCATATTTGTCTGTCACCTTTGCACAAAGCTGAAGTCCAAGTAGATCAAAGACCTAAATATAAAGCCAGATACACTGAATCTAATAGAAGAGAGAGTGGGAAAGAGCCTTGAACTCTGGCTCAGGGGGAAATTTCCTAAACAGAACTTTGGTGGCTCATAGTCTAAGATCAAGAATTGATAAATGGGACCTCATGAAACTGAAAATTTTCTGTAAGGCAAAGGACATAGTCAATAAGACAAATTGGTAACCTATAGATTGGGAAAAATCTTCACTAACCCCACATTCTATAGAGGGCTAATATCCAAAATATACAAAGAACTCAAGAAGCTAACTACTGAAAAAACAAACAACCCAATCAAAAAATGGGGTATAGAACTAAACTGAGAACTTACAACTGAGGAATCTTGAATGGCTGAGAAGCACCTAAAGAAATGTACAAAATTCTTAGTGATTAGAGAAATGCAAATCAAAATGACCCTGAGATTCTAACTAACACCAATCAGAATGGCTAAGACCAAAATCTCAGGTGGCAACACATGTTGACCTGGATGTGGAGAAAGAGGAACACTCCATCTTTGCTGGTGGGATTGCAAACTGGTACAACCACTGTGGAAATCAATCTGGGGGCGGCCCTCAGAAAAATGGAAACAGATCTACCTGAAGACCCAGCTATACCAGTCTTGGAAATATACAGAAAAGATGCCCCACCAGGCCACCACTAGGGGCATGTGTTCCACTATATTCATAGTGGCCTTATTTGTTATACCCAGAACACAATGGAATACTACTTAGCTATTAATAATGACGGCATCCCAGCCTGCAATCCCATTCACAATGGAGAAGTGTTCCTTTTTCCCCACATCCTATCCAGCATCTGCTGTTCCCTGAATTTTTCACCTGACTGGTGTAAGGTGGAATCTCAGTGTTGTTTTGATTTGCATTTCCCTGATAACTAAGGATGCTGTGCATTTCTTTAGGTGCTTTAAAGCCATTCGAGTTTCCTCAGTTGAGAATTCCCTGTTTAGCTCTGTACCCCATTTTTTAATAGGGTTATTTGTCTCTCTGGAGACTAACTTCTTGAGTTCTTTGTATACATTGGATATTAGCCCTCTATCAGATGTAGGCTTAGTAAAGATCTTCTCTCAATTTGTTGGTTGCCGTTTTGTCCTCTTGACCTTGTCCTTTGCCTTACAGAAGCTTTGCAGTTTTATGAGGTTCCATTTGTAGATTCTTGTTTTTAGAGCATAAGCCATTGGTGTACTGTTCAGGAACTTTTTCTGTGTGCCCATGTGTTCAAGATTTTTCCACACTTTCTCCTCTATAAGCTTAGGTGTGTCTGGTTTTAGGTGTAGATCCTTGATCCACTTGGACTTCAGCTTTGTACACAGAGATAAGAATGGGTTGATTTGCATTTTTCTGAGTACAGATCTCCAGATAATCCAGCACCATTTGTTAAAAATGCTGTCTGTTTTTCCACTGGAAGTTTTAGCTCCTGTGTCAAATATTAAGTGACCATACTTATACTGTGTGGGTTCTATTCTGGGTCTTCAATTCTATTCCATTGATTTTCCTGCCTGTCTGCATACCAGTACCAAACAGTTTTTGTCACTATTTCTCTGTAGTAGGGCTTGAGGTCAGGGATGACGATTTTCCTGAAGATCTTTTTTTCTGGAGAACAGTTTTTGCTATCCTGTTTTTTTTATTTTTGTTTTTTGCTTTGTTATTCCAGATGAATTTGAGAATTGTTTTCTAGATCTATGAAGAATTGATTTGGGATTTTGATGGGGATTGCATTGAATCTGCAGATTCCTTTCAGAAAGATAGCCACTTTTACTATATTGATCATGCCAATCCATGAACATGGGAGATCTTTCCACCTTCTGAGACTTTTTTCGATTTCTTTCTTCAGACACTTAAAGTTCTTGTCTTATAGATCTTTCACTTGCTTTGTTAGGGTCACACCTAGGTATGAAATATTATTTGGGACTATTGTGAAGGGTGTCATTTCCCTAATTTCTTTCTCCTCTTGTTTATCCATTGAGTAGAGGAAGGCTATTGATTTACTTGAGTTAATTTTATATCCAGCCACTTTGCTGAAGTTGTTTATCGGCTTTAGGAGTTCTCTGGTGGAAGTCTTGTGGTCACTTCAATACTATCATATCATCTGCAAATAGTGATATTTTGACTTCTCCCTTTCCAGTTTGTATACCTTTGACCTCCTTTTGCTGCCTGATTGCTTTGGCTAGGACTTCAAGTCCTGTATTGAATAGATAGGGAGAGAGTAGGCAGCCTTGTCTGGTCCCTGATTTTAGTGGGATTGCTTCAAGTTTCTCTCTGTTCAACTTGATGTTGGCTACCAGTTTGCAGTATATTGCTTTCACTATGTTTAGCTATGGGTCTTGGATTCCTGATCTCGTCAAGACTTTTATCATGAAGGGATGCTGGATTTTTTCAAAAGCCTTTTCAGCATCTAATAAAATGACCATGTGATTTTTTTCTTTAGTTTGTTTATGCAGTGGATTACATTGGCAGATTTCTGTATATTGAACCATCCCTGCATCTCTAGGATGAAGCCTACTTGCTCATGGTGAATTATGGTTTTGATGCCGTTTTCAGTTGTCCAGGAATTTTTTCAGTATTTTTTGCATCAATGTTCATGATGGAGATTGGTCTGAAGTTCTCCTTCCTTGTTAGGTCTTTCTTTGGTTTAGATATAAGTGTTATTGTGGTTACATAGAATGAGTTGGGTAGTGTTCCTTGAGTTTCTATTTCATGTAGAAGTTTGAAGGGTATCAGTATTAATGCTTCTTTGAAGATATGATAGAATTCCCTGTTATACCTATCTCGTCCTGGGCTTGTTTTTTTTTTTTTTTTTTTTTTTTTTTTTTTTTTTTTTTTTTGATGGGAGACTATTAATGACTGCTTCTATTTCCTCAGGACTTATGGGACTATTTAGATGATTTATCTGATTCTGTTTTAATGTTGGCACCTGGTATGTATCTAGAAGGTTGCCCATTTCATCCAGGTTTTCAAACCTTGTTGAGTATAAACTCTTGTAATAGGATCTAATGATGTTTTGAATTCCACAGTTTCTGTTATGTTTCCCTTTTCATTTCTGATTTTATTAATTTGGATAATGTCTCTGTGCCCTCTGGTTTGTCTGGCTAAGGGTTTATCCATCTGGCTGATTTTTTCAAAGACCCAGTTCCTTGTTTTGTCGATTCTTTGTATAGTTCTTTTTGTTTCTGTTCGGTTGATTTCTGCCCTAAGTTTGATTATTTCCTACCCTCTACTGTTCTTGGGGGTATTTGCTTCCTTTTGTTCTAGAGCTTTCAAGTACACTGTCAAGCTGTTAGTGTAAGCTCTCTCCATTCTCTTTTTGGAGGCACCCAGAGCTATGAGTTTTCCTTTTAGCACTGCTTTCATTGTGCCCCATTAATTTTGGTATATTATGTCTTCATTTTCATTAAATTCTAAAAAAATGTCTTTAATTTCTTTCTTTATTTCTTCCTTGACCATGATATCATTGAGAAGAGCATTGTTCAAAGTCTATGTGTATATGTGTTTTCCATTGCTTTTTTTTTTGAGCTTAAGACCAGCCATAGACCTTGGTGATCTGATAAGATACATGGAATAATTTCAGTATTTCTGTTGAGGCCCGTCCTATGACCAGTTTTGTGGTCAATTTTGGAGAAGGTACCATGAGTTGCTGAGAAGAGGTATATTCCTTTGCTTTAGGGTGGAATGTTCTATAAATATCTGTTAGATCCATTTGGTTCATAACTTCAGTTAGTTTCACTGTATCTCTGTTTAGCTTCTGATTCCATGATTTGTCCACTTTTGAGAGTGGGCTATTGAAGTCTCCCACTATTATTGTGTGGGGTGCAATGTGCTCTTTGAGCTTTATTAAAGTTTCTTTTATGAATATGGGTGCCCTTACATTCAGAGCATAGATGTTCAGAATTGAGAGTTCATCTTGGGAGGCTTTTCTTTTGACCAGTAATGAAGTGTCCCTCCTTATCTTTTTTGACAACTTTTGATTGAAAGTCAATTTTATCCAGTATAATAATGGTCACTCAAGCTTGTTTCTTGGGACCATTTGCTTGGAAAATTATTTTCCAACCTTTGACTCTTAAATAGTGCCTGTCTTTGTCACTGAGGTGTCTTGTATGCAGCAAAATGTTGGGTCCTGCCTACATATCCAGTCTGTTACTCTATGTCTTTTTATAGTGGAATTGAGACCATAGATATTAAGAGATATTTAGGAATAGTGATTGTTGCTTACTGTTACCTTCTTAGTTAAATGTGAAATTCTGGTTGTGTATCTATCTTCTATTGGGTTTGTTGAAAAATTACCTTATTGGTTTTTCTACAGTGTAGTTTCCTGCCTTGTGATGGTATTTTCTACCCATTACCTTTGCAGAGCTGGATTTGTGGAAAGATATTGTGCAAATTTGCTTTTGTCATGGGATGTCTTGTTTTCTCCATCTATGGTAATTGAAAGTTTTCCTGGGTATAGTAGTCTGGGCTGACATTTATTTTCTCTTAGTGCCTGTATGACATCTGCCCAGGCTCTTCTGGCTTTCATAGTCTCTGATGAGAATTCTGGTGTAATTCTGATAGGTCTGACTTTATTTATTACTTGATTTTTTCTCTCACTGCTTTTAATATTCTTTCTTTGTTTAGTGCATTTGGTGTTTTGATTATTATGTAATGAGAGGTATTTCTGCTCTGGTCCAATCTGTTTGGTGTTCTGTAGGTTTCTTGTATGTTCATGGCCCTTTCTTTAGGTTAGGGAAGTTTTCATCTATAATTTTGTTAAAGATATTTACTGGGTCTTTAAGATGAAAATCCTTGCTTTTTTCTATACCTATAATCCTTAGGTTTGGTCTTCTCATTTTGTCCTGTATTTCCTGGATGTTTTGTGTTACAAGCTTTTTACGTTTTCTTTGACTGTTGAATCAGTGTTTTCTATAGAATCTACAGCATCTGAGATTCTTTCTTCTATTTCTTGTATTCTGTTGTTGATGCTTGCATCAATGAGTCTTGCATTCTTTCCAAGGTTTTCTATCTTCAGAGATGTCTCACTTTGCAATTTCTTTATTGATTCTATTTCCAGTTGTAGATCCTGGAAAGTTTTCTTCAGTTCCTTCACTTGTTTATTTGTTTTTTCCTGAAATTCTTTTTTTTTAATTTATTTCCTATATTATTTGTTTACATTCCAAATGATTTCCCCTTTCCTGGTTCCCCCCTCCCCATAAGTCCCATAAGCCCTTTTCCCTCTGCCCATTCCCTAATCAACCCCATCCCACTTCTTTATCCTGGTAATCCTCTACATTGCTGCATCAAGCCTTTCCAGGACCAGGACCCTCTCCTTCCTTCTCCTTGTGAATGATTTGATATGTGAATTATGTCTTGGGTATTCAGAGCTTATGGGCTAATATCCACTTATCAGTGACCGGATTCCATGTGTGTTCTTTTGTGAATGGGTTACCTCACTCAGGATGATATTTTCTAGTTCTAACCATTCGCCTAAGAATTTCATGAATTCATTGTTTTTAAATGCTGAGTAGTATTCCATTGTGTAAATATACCACATTTTCTGTATCCATTCCTCCACTGAAGGACATCTGGGTTCTTTCCAGCTTCTGGCTATTATAAAGAAGGTTGCTATGAACATAGTGGAGCATGTGTCCTTATTGCATGCTGGGGAATCCTCTGGGTATATGCCCAGAAGTAGTATAGCAAGGTCCTCTAGAAGAAATTTTTTGTGTTTCCTCTTAATGGGCTTCTACCTGTTCACCCATATTCTCCTGTGTTTCTTTTAGGTATTTTTGTGATTCCTCTTTAATGGCTTCTGCATGTTGCCCCATGATCTCCCATAATTCCCTATGGGATTTTTGTATTGCCTCTTTAAGGGCTTCGACTTGTTGACCCATGTTCTCCCATATTTCTTTAAGAGATTTTTGTGTTTCCTCTTTAAGGGTTTTTAACTTTTGATCCATATTCTTTTCTTGTATTTCTTTAATGGATTTTTTTGTGCTTCTACCTGTTGACCCATGTTCTCCTGTATTTCTTTAAGGGAGTTATTTATGTCCTTCTTGAAGTCCTCTATCAACAATATGAGACGTGTGTAACTCTAGCTCTTGCTTTTCTGATGTGATGGAATATGTAGGATTTGCTGTTGTGGAAGAACTGGGTTCTGATGGTCCCATGTTGCCTTGGTTTCTGTTGGTAATGGTCTTGCATTTGCCTTTGTCCATCTAGTTATCTCTGCTGTTAACTGGTCTTCCTGTCTCTATCTTCTCTGTCCTGCATGCCTGTGTTTCTGTACTCCTGGCATTCCCTTTCTCTCCAATGTCCTGCAAACAAGTAGTTCTCCAGGAAGTATCAGGTGATGGGGTCTCCCCCGTGGCAGACTTGGCAAGGGTCTAATGCCCTGCAGGCTGCTATTTCTCAAATGTTCTGTTGCTGCCAGATCTCAAATGCCCTGTTGTTGCTGGCTCTCTAATGCCCCACTTCTACCTTTTGAATGCACCTACTGGTGTCAGTTCTCAAATGACTTGCTCCTGCCAGTTCTCAAATGCCCTGTTCCTGCCCATTCTCTAGAGAGTATGAGAAAGTAAGCTACTCCCTGTGTCAGAAGGGGAACAGGTCTACCACATCTGATGGAAGGGGGCAGTGGCAATTATCCTGCTTCTGCCAGTTCTCTAGAGAGTATCAGGAAGTGGGATCTTCCCCGTGTCAGATGTGGCACAGGTCTCTGAAAGCAGGACTCCCTCTAAGCACAGGACTCCCTGCATGGCAAATGCTCCCTTGCAGCATACATGCCTTGACAGCTGTAGGGCTGCCCACCTTCTACATGCAGAAGGAACCAAGATGGGCTGTGTCCTGAGTGAACTTTTAGTCTGGTGTTCCCTGTGTACCTGGCTGAGCTGGCTGCTTTGTCACAGGAGCAAAGATGGTAGACCTCAGACCTCATAATTTCTTATTTTGGTACAGAATTTATTGTCATGCAAATGAAGGTTTTCATTGGTGTAAATTTCTTCTATTGATAATAAGAATTTAAAAGTTCAGGGCTTAGACCCAGTCTTTCTATTGCTGTTATTATAAACTGATCTGAGATGACTAAGCCTGTGAGTTAAGGGCTAAATTTCAAATTCATGGCTCTGAGTTTATTATTGTTAGGGTGTTTTCAGAGATTTTAATGAGAAATAGTTAAGCGAAGTTAATGGACAACAGTCCAGATTACTTTTCATAGATAGTTGTTTTTAAAAAAATATCAGAAATACACAGAATGTGACATTTAATTTATTTATTCACTTGTTGCTGAGACTAGTCTGCTCCTGATAGCTTTCCCTGTCTTGGATTTAAAGAAGAAATTGAACATCTATGCATTACTCCAGTTGTGGTGAGATAGCCACTAGGCAAGAATTACCTGTTTTCATCTATAGACACAATACTGTCCAAAGAAAGAACACAATTACAGGTTTAGGACAGTTTGATTCTGCTGAGACAGAGTAGGCTAGTACTTATTATTCTGTTTCTCTAGGTCAGTCTGATGGTCCTGGGACAGAAGATTGAAGACCTGCTCCATCCTTCTGACTTACTGGATCTGTATAGATAGGCTAATGTCTCCATAATTTTCTCAGATTTGGAAGCTTTGTTAGGCTTCCTATATACTTTCAGTTAATGTTGGTCATTATCAGAATTCTGATGGGGTTGAAAAACTACTTATATTCTCATAGTCAACCCAGGCTATTTATTTTGAGAGAACAGATTTGAGAAGATGGTTTTCAGATGGCATACTATCTAAAGCTAGGACATAAGTTAAGGTAGAATCATAAGTCTTTGAATTTAGGATAGATGACAATATTCTATCTTAATGACATAAATGATGGATTGGGTATTAGGTATATTTTATATTTTATAGATTACAAAGTAGTAATAGTTGTGCTCTATTTATATTTGAGAGAAAGGTTTTCATTTTTATTAGAACAGAAAGGGGGAAGTGTTGAGAATGGGCCTGGTGCTGTTCTTGTGAACCACTCCCCAAGTGAATAAAGGAGCTAATCATTGGGCAAGTAGGAGGGACTTCTGGGTTGCACAGAGGAAGAGAAGAAGCAAGAGGGAGTTAGGCCCTTTTGGAACAGGAGCAGCACAGGGAAAAGATGTAGCTGCAAGAGTTTCCTGGTATCATGGCAGATCTACAAGGATTGGACACCAGAGGAATGAGAATTGAATAAGGCTTATACAATTAGGTTTCAGTTGTTGGACACAGAGACTGAATTACCATTGTTTCTGACCTAGGTTGGTGTTGTGTTTTCCTTCACATAGCAGTTTGTCTGACTTCAAGAGAGAAAGGTATGGTGGCAAAGTGTGGGTTTGCCTGAAGTGTACCACAAAGGTCATGGGAAATTTGAAGCATGGAGTTGGTGTGATTCAGTCAGAGAGGATGCACCTAACCCTCAAGAGAATGGAGGTCCCAGATACTGGAGAGGTCTGGTGGAATGGGGTCCAGGTGGTAGGAACATCCTCATGGAGACAAAGGTGGGGAGGACATATTGGATGGGGAGTGGAAGAAGAGTGGTCTGGGAGGGGGATAAAATCTGGAGTGTAAAAGAAATTAAAGATTGATTAAAATTAAAAAAAAATTCTATCAGAGCTGGAATGGAATGAAATGGTAAAGTATGTGACTAGAATACACAAAATCCAAAGTTCCATTTACCAGCACTGAAAAGACAAAGAAGGAAAGATAAAATAAGTAAATGTATTGCATTCTAACTCACCACACTATGTTTCTACCACCTCCATTTCTAGTTTCTCAAATCTGAAATTATTTGGTCCTGCTTTCTGTTCAGTCAGTTGACTTACTTCTCACTAGCATGACCCATTTTCCTTTGTGTAACTTACACCTGATTGTCTGCCACAGTATCCAGTTTCCAACACAATCTTCAATTCTCATGGCTTCATTTCCATCTTTTTCTTTCTATTTATAAAGCCCTAATATGAATTTTTCTAACTGTGGCACTACAGAGTAGGGTGGGAAATGACTGGATAATACAAATTCACACAGTTACAACTGTAATATGATGTGGCCCTCAGAACTCTCCAGAAATCCTTCCATGATTCATGAATCAACCCACTTTCCACTTACAGGAAAGGTCAAAAGAAAACTTCCATTTCTTAAATTTTTGTGCTTTTTCCTCAGGATTCTCATATTTTAATTGACCTCCTAGATTTTTATTTCTTGAAAGAAACTAGAGTCAATCAGAGAATATTCCATCCATTAAATCACCTTCTGTCATTCCTTAAAACCAGTGCTCCCCTCTACAGCAGAGATGAGTTGATTTTTAATCCAAAACCTCCCTTCTGTGGAAAGGCAAGACTTCATTTTATATAAACTTTGATTTGACAATTGTCCATTTTCAATTTTCTTCATCTTCATGGTCATTGTTATCAGGAAATAATCAAATCATCCAAGCCCAGAGTAGTGCAAAAACACTACTTATTCCCCCTTAATCTTAGTCTGTCTGTATAATAGTGTCTCCATAGAATTAAAATGCAGAAGCGGTAAGCTTTTCTAAATGTACTTGAAGATAGGATTCTCAGGAAGGAAAGGAAATAGAGGGAAGATGGTGAAGTAATAAATATGAGAAGTCTGATGTTTTCTTTTCTAAGAGAGTGGTGCCCAGGCTTTCCTCCTTGAGTAGGTCCAAGGGCTAGTACTGCCTTCATTAGGAAAAAACTCTGCAGCAAATAACACTGAAGCAGCCTTGACTCCAACTTGGTTGGACCTCTGCCTAACTGAGCAGCAATAACTTAAGTATGAGTCACCAGCTTCTGCCATTCTGTTTTTAAGGCTGGAGCTGAATGTAATTGCCCTTTCATTTCTATGTTCTCCACACAATGAATCTCTTACATGTATTTTCTTCTGTTTTCTGCTTTTCAAATTTCTATATATTTCTCTTGCATTTTATCTCTTAATCCATTTTATCTGTCAAAGTCACCATGAAATGAAATATTTTTATATTCGACAGCAATCTAAACCTTTACACTGCTGTTTTTTCACATTATTTTAAATTATACTTTAGTATCTCTGAATTATACTTTAGTAGGACATATCTTTTCTTGTTAACTGATATATTCCTCTCCTATTTTTCACTCTAACCATTGAGTATTTTGCTGTATTTTTCAATGCTATAATTACCTGCAGCTTATTTCCCAATCACTTCTGCCTCTTTCTAAAGCACTCCTTAAATGGTTTCATTTGCCCTATTTCAAATAACAGCTAAGTGTTAAAGATTGCCATTTAAAATATTTCTCCAAGCATCCCTTACTGGAAACACTTTCAATATCAGTAAATGTAGTACTATTTACATAAATATTCAGTCTTTATTTCTTTATTTTCTCATTCATGCTTTTAATCTTTTGGCAAGCACCATTAACTATACACTCTAATTATACATTCACATTTTAAAAGTTAATTTAACATAAATTTTCACTTTTGGAAGTGCTGTGAGAAATAGTATAAATATATATATCATTTCCCTAGATTCTATGAATATTAATATCTTATGACATATATTTTTTCCTCTCTCTCTATATATATATGCATGATGATTTTTCTACATGATGAAAATAAGTTAAAGACAAACTGTGATTTTTATCTTGGATTATTTCAGTATATATCTTATATAAAAATAATACGTTCCTACATTCCTGGCTTTATTGACTGAATTATATTGGTCTCTTCCTGTTGAATAATTATGAAGGGTGTCAGTCATTAATACATGCATGCTGTCATTATAGAAACATGTTCCCTCTTGTTTAGCAGCCCTTCATGACAACTGATCACCCTCAGCTACAACTGTGACAGATTCTGCATTTAAGATAATGATGCCACACCCTGAAAGCTGCCCATTTTCTTAGGCCCAGAACCCATAAGTATGTCAGATTGCATGGAAACGGGAGATTAAAGTTGGAGATGCAGTTGACTTCTTAACCAGCTGATCTTAACCAGGATGAATTACTCTGCATTATATAGACAGACTCAATCTAACTGGAAGTGCTATTATAAATGCAAGACACATTGGAGACTGCTAAGTGAGAATGCTGCTCCGTCACCATGCAAGCCAAGGCCTGTCAGTTCCCTGCTCAATACAGTAAGGGCGAAATGAGAGACTCTTACCCACATCCTGGGGAAAGGGGCCCAGCTTTCCTTCTAGTAGAGAAGCATACTTGTGAGATCAGCAACATATAAGAACTTAAGATTAAAAGAAAAATGTATGGTGTTAGGTAATAAAGATTGCAGTAAATTATTATAATAGCAACTGGAAAACACTTCTCTGCTAAATAAGAACCATGTTATAATTTCTATATTTTGTAATGTGTTTTTCTGGTGTAAACCAATATTAATATTCTATTTATAAAAACCAAATCATTACACTATGGACTATCATATAAAATAATTAAGATTAAATATAATTTATTTATATGTGTATATATAGTTATATATTATGTGCATTATATACATATGTGTGTGTGTTGTGTGTGTATGTATGTGTGTAGTATACAGCATCTATCCATATATAAACAGCGTTCTATCTGGAAAATGATATAATCCCTAGTCTAATTGTTATATTTTTACATAACAGTTTTTCATTATGAATATGTAAAACAATTTAATTTTATGTAGGATATTTTGGGCTGTTTTATGAACTTTGCTTATTTTGTTTTCTTTCAGAATGCTTACTTTTCATATTTAATCAGTAAGAGAGAGAAGAATGATTTAATTGAATTTTTTAGCTTTGTTTCCACTAGAAATGAATATGCAAAATATGTATTATCAATAAATGTCAGGACTTTTTCTGGCTAATAAAAGTTTGGTAGGATTTCATAAAACAGGACCTTAGAAAAAAATCTATTATCTTACATTTTACTCCTTATAGCTCTTTCCTAGGTCTAGTTTGAAAAAGATACAGTGAGCAATTTGCCTTGACTCTTCGTATAAATTGATCAGTTGTTGATATGATTCTCGCTATAGTTATTCAGTTTGGAGGACATACGTCAATCTTTTATGTTGTCTTCTGACCTCTACATATGTAGAGGCATATGAGTATACACACGTATGCACACATACACAATGACTGACTGTAATGCAAATTTTAAAATTAAAAAAGTTATATTCACTATATAAATATATCATCCTCTATTCTTGGCTGAATGTTTTATAAACCCTAGAGAGCAGGATGCCTGGTAGGATAATACATACTGAATTATTTTTATTAGATATTCAAGTTGAAAGACAAGACCCGAACCTAAAATTGGCAGTATGTTAGAACTGAAGAAATCAAAAAGAATGGAAAACAAACAAACAACTTGTAGGTATAAACTGATAACCTTCAATAGCCTGTAAAGCAATTCTGCCTGGATGTAGTGAGACCTATACACATTGGTGAGGCTGGCTGTCTTTTTCTGATTAGCTTCATAGACTTGAACTCGTGCCTTTCTGTACCATGGACTCATGTTTCTTCTTCATCTCCTTCTCCTCCTTCTTCTCTTCTTCTCCTCCTTCTCTTCCTCCTCCTCCTCCTGCTCTTCCTCCTTATCTTCTTTCTTCTTCTTCTTCATCTTCATGATTTTCCTCTTGTGGACTGGGAATTTAGCTCAAGAATTTTGACTAATGAGAGTTAAGAAATAATATTGTTCATTTTTTATTCAAAAAACCTTGGCTAGTGTTACTAAGGAGATTACTCTCTTTGGGTTTCTGTGGAGTATTTGAGTGTTAAGTAAAGTGCATGACAACATTCTAGAAAAGTACACAGAATGTCACGATCATACAAGTTATTAATTATTCTTCTTTATTCCATATTCCAAGAACAACAAAACCAAAGATTATATTGACATAAATACAGAAGGATTGGATAATAAGTATAATAGAGTCAGGTTTTTAATGTTAATTGGTGAAAGGAGCTTACAAAAATGTTTAACCTAGGTTTACTATATATACTTATTAACCCTCTATTCCATTTCTTCTACTTAAAATGGCTTAGTTTAAAATTCTAGCTTAAGTACCCAAACAGTGGAGAAAATTCAAACAGCTAATCCTGTTTGTCCCTTTCCTGACAGTTATCAAGGGCCTCTGGACAGGCCTGGGTTCCTTCATGGCTGGAAGTGTACTTCTTGGCTTTCTGCTACCATATTTCAACTCAGACATCAATGAAAAGCATCAACTAAGTTGAATATGCTGCACTTTCTGGGCTTAGAGCTAATACTCCAGCACACAGGTGCAGAAACTCACAAGTACATGGTTTGGGGGCCCAGAATCTGTACACAGAATCTCTCAAGCTAGTAACAAAAGTAGATTTTCACATAAAGATAGCTGCTTCTGTAGACCACCTGGCAATATTTACAACGATAGTAGTTTTGTGGTATGATTTGTGTCTGTCATTTTATATTGAACAATGATTTAATTCTCATTAACCACATTCTACAGATGAATAGACAAAGATTTAGGAAGGGTTACATAAATAAGTCAAATTAAACAGCAACTCAGTAAAGGGGAATAATTCAGACATACATTGGCTATTAAGCCCTCACACTGGGAAGCAGCTATAGCAGTCTGTAAGAAATCTGTCTCTAGAAGACTGAAGCTGACCAGTGTTTGAGAACTGCCTTCTTCACTATCATTTTCTCTTCCCTTGAGTTCACCTAAGTAATAAATTCTAAATAATATTAAAGGCAAAATATTAAATAAATATGAAAACACTAATGCTATAAATACTAAATACTAAAACACTAAATACTATAAATATTAAATAATCCATTAAGAGTAAATACTAAATACTGGCTGCTGAATTCAGTATGAACTCCTTGAGGTTTCTCACATCACTAGGATGAGCACTTCCCAAAACTTCCTATTCATTATTGCCAGCAGGAGTCAGATTGGATTGATTGGATTATTTGATCTTTCCACATGAGTTTCTGTTCAGGTATTCCTGCTCTTTAGACCAGACTTTTCTACTCTCTTAATGTTCTGTTTTTCTTCTGAGAAATGAGATTAAACTTCTCATTTTCTAGGGAGACACACCTAACACCAAGATCCAAACATTACTTCCTCACTATTAAGTCCATGACACTATTACTGAAAGTACATGTGAGTTTAACATCACATGCCTCAGATGAAGTGCATTGTATGTGTGTATGAGGCTTTGAAGTCTTTATATTTCATCCATCACTTACTTGCTATAAAAGTTATTAGCCCTACCAGACACACTATCTCCTGATGCATATGTGTTGTTTTCAATCCTATCATTGTGTTTGTAAACATGAATATTTTCCAATAAAATCTTAGCAATTTCTTTGGTTTACAAAGAAGATATGACACCGTGTCCCTCCAGACTGTTGGAAATATGTGTGGGATCTATTAATGATGACAATGACTAAGAGAATAGTCGACATTCATGTTAAGATTAAGCAATACTGTCTTGTTTGTGTCAGTACACACCAGAAAGGATTGACCCATGAAAAATACCAGTTTCCATGGTTATAGGTACCAGCCAGGAAACAATACAAGTCACTGTGTGATTTATTTTCTAAGAAGGATCAAAAGTTGATTTTCATTCTTAGGGAAATCTAAGTTGAGAAAATATTTTTAAAAGGAAAACTTTTCATTTTATCGTTTAATGCACTTTTACTCTCTCTTAAATCCACACTCTCTCTTAAATACAACTGGGTATCTGAAGTTGGTAAATCTCCGTAAAACCAGTAGAACACCAGTTTAGATGGAGATGAATAGGTGAAGATCTTTAGGAGAAGGAACAGAGTATACCAAACAGGGCAGAATTTATTGTCAAAGTCATGAAGCAGAAAGAAGCTAGATTTAGCACTAACTTTTAGCATCAGCAGCTCTGAAGTGTCCTAGGAAAGGGGAGAATATGTGCTGTATCAGAGAGCCTGATGCCTGAGTTGACCCTGAAATTCCTTTTGTATTCAACACAGTACATAGAAATGTTGAACAACACTCTCCGATTTTTCTCATTTAATTTTTCGATCCTATACAAATGTGAATTTGTGGGTTGAAGAGAAGATCACAAAAAGACAGGTGCACTTGGGTATCCTGAAGATGTCCTGGATAGCAGGTGTCTGTGGAGAAGGGAGTGTGGAGTTCTGACCCTATAGGGTGTCAGAGGGAAGAAAAGAGCACAGTGCATGTGAGCAGTGCATGCAATGCAGGTAAATGGGGACTTCATGGATGGCTCTTGGGTTCCAGGACACTGAGTTGTCAACACAGGGACAGAGAAAAGCTATGTGAGATCACAAATGCTGTAGGCATCTTCAACTCAGCATCATTCTTAGATGAATTGAGTGTTTCAATCAGGGAGCAGGCTTTGAGGTCTGCCTAGGAAAATATTAAGACTTAAGAAAAATTGACAAGGTTATACAATCAAATCACTGAATAAGAGGAGAGCTAGCGTAGCCTGGTCCAACATTGAGTCTTAGAACAATTCAGCCTCCCCAAGTACAAAAGAAGATGCGGATTAAGTTAAAAATATATTTCTTATGTTTTTACATGACAATTCTTGTCAAAATTGCTTGGCATGTATGCCATGTGGTATGTTAATTAGCTTGGCCGAATTGTGCCATATTGAAAACCTAACTACAAACATCACATTGTACAATTTACTGTTTCTCCTATTCTCTGTCACTTGTCCAAAGAATATTTCATATTCAAAGGTTTAAATACACCATTCTTTTGAAATTTGATTTGTTTTGTTTGAGCCTATAAGAAGTATTTTCATATCCTAGAACTGGAGGTGGAGATTTAGAATCTTTTTTTTTTTTATTATTTGGTTTTTCGAGACAGGGTTTCTCTGTGTAGCTCTGGCTGTCCTGGAACTCTGTAGACCAGGCTGGCCTCGAACTCAGAAATCTGCCTGCCTCTGCCTCCCAGAGTGCTGGGATTACAGGCGTGCACCACCACTGCCTGGCTGAGGTTTAGAATCTTAAATTGATGGTACAGATTCAGTGGTGGATGTCGGAGAAATTTAGATTGTGTTGTCCAAGTGTAACTTTAAGGTAGGCGACAAAGAAGCAAAAGTGGGAAGAAAATCTGACTATGTTCAAACTACATCCATTATTTAGAGCCCATAATGGCAATCATTTTTATGATGCAATTGTACACAAGCTTCTTCCAGTATATTCACTGGACTTTTACATTGGAACAACACTAGCCTCAATTAGAAGATTAAAGACTGAAGAAAGCAAAATAAGAAAAACACAAGAAAACAAACAAAACACAACCAACCCCCAAACAACAGCAACAACAAAAGAAACAAAACAAAAACCAATAAACAACAACAAGAGTTGAAGGTGACATTGTAAACTGTATCTCACTAACTTTGCTGCCACCTGAAGTCATGTTGATATCATGGAGTGAGCTGCTGCCAGGGACCCTGTTGGTGTCCAGGTCCCAGACTGCCACTAGAGACCATGCTGAGGTTTGTGGCTTGTGCAAAGGCCAGAGGCAATGTGGATGTTTGTGGCCCATGCTGTCACCAGATACCATGTGGAAGTCCATGATCTGTGTTCCAGCTAAGTGTAAAGGACAAGCAAGCTTCTTCTCCAGTGGTATGGATGACTGCAGACTCACTTTGGAGAAAGAGAGACAATGCTTCTGTGACATTCCCTACCCCTGTCCTCCAAAGTAAAAATCTAGCCATGAAGCCATTAAAAAGAACTCTTAAAAATTGTTATAGGGATGCTGAAGGGTAGCTCTCTACAAAAGAAGGCTATGGGTTGGATAATAATTGGGAATGACTCACTTCTCTTTAAGGGGCTAACCACAGGAAGTTAGACCATGCTCCAGTAATTATATGGACAACACAAACTGTATTTCATTGATTTTAATTTTTTGAGAATGAGTTCACAAGTGTGGGACAAAACTGGAAGG
Organism: Apodemus sylvaticus; assembly: GCF_947179515.1. Lineage (NCBI taxonomy): Eukaryota > Metazoa > Chordata > Mammalia > Rodentia > Muridae > Apodemus > Apodemus sylvaticus. Next base: position 118,233,732 of record NC_067478.1, on the reverse strand, counting down.
AATAGGAAATAAGGGTGATTGGGGTACTTTATTTGAAATTCCCAAATAATTAACCAAAAAAAGTATGTTAAAATGGACTATCTGTAATCATGTCATATAGTACATAAACTTAGGACAACAGGAACAAAAATAAATTAACTCCTCATTCCCTCATTATCTCAGGAAAGATGACATGAATAGGTTTTATATATCTTCCTTACCTTGAGTTTTATATTAAAATATATCATATTTTCAAGTTTTAAAACAGATATTCAAGAGTTATTGGCAATGTCAATGCTGGATATCAAATGCTTCACAATAGTAGAAAAGAAAATATAGAGCCTACTGAAACAATATTACATACCAGTGACTAGAATTCATGGCATAGATTTCAGATTGACCAGCTTTCAATGAAGAACATTGTTTTTAATAAGTTTTTTTTCAATCAGATGATCTGGAATTCTCCAGCTTATTAGCAGTGTTTACCTCACCTTGGTGCCTCAGATATTATGTATAAAATTCTTGCACCAGGCTTTGCAGACTGCTTGGCATAAAGCCTCTTGTTTATTTTCAGTATCACTATAATTACTATAGAATTGCCTAATGGGCCATATGGATTACTTTTAAAGACTCATCCTATGTTTCTGCACATCCTACTGCAAACTATATTTCAATATCAAAGTTAAAGGAAATAAGGTTTTGCCAAAAGCTAAACACTGACTTTGAGGTAGCAGAAAAGTAAAAAGAACATGTTATATTTATAAAATCATGTAAAAATGGTCAACAGAGAAGCTACACCTATTTTAGAAGATGCAGTTATCTTGCTACCTAAGTTTTCCTTTCCAACCCATGCCCAACAGAACTAAAGAAAGTTTCAGATGAGTAAAGCCCTTGCTCCAAATAAAAAATTCAAACTTGAAATACTGTCAGCTTTGTGATATGTAATTAAGCAAGATGAGTTATTATTATGGGTGATGCTACAGGCTATTCAAAGAAAATTATTATATGCTTAAAGACTCTCCTCATAGTGATTACAGTGGGGATAAAAACAGATGAGTCTACATGAAAGAAATATTCAGAAAATTATCAGAGAGATGTAATCAGTGTCTTAGGTGTCTGAGATCATGGATAAGAATAGACTGTAGAAATACAACAGTCATTTCAGAACAAGATAATGACAAGAGACCACTTGAAATAGTAATGATGACATAGTAATTCCACACCAGAGAACTCTGTTAATGATATGAACATTATTTTGATCACTTCTTCTCAAAAGTAAAGTATCAGACTTTGAACTGTTCAAGGAAACTATACACAGGGTATTTAAATACTATCAGAACACTCAGCATGTGATCAAGTAACTTTCACTTCATTTCATTTTATTTTCTGTTTGAAAATAATTTTTGTACAATATATTCTAATCATGGTTTTCCTTTTCTTCCATATCAAAAATTCTTTTAAAAAATAAAGTGAAATGACCAAACAAACAGAAAACAAGAAACACACACACACACAAACACACAGAAATAAAGTCTATAATAAATCACAAAATCATAAACCACAGTATAATCAGTAAGCTAAAATAAAGCAATATGAGACAAATTAACACTTGAAATCATTTCATGTTGGCCATCTACTATTGGATGTGGAGCCTGCCCATAGTGTAGTGCTTATACCCAATGAGAATCCTGTAGAGGAAATTGACTTTCCCTTTGCTAGAGAACATACACTGCAAATATATTCTTGGTTATCTCATCTAGATTTAACTTGGATATGTGTTATATACAATATATTAAACCATTTCTTTTGAGTTTTCCAGCTTGTTCAATTACAGAACGTTAAATTGTACCTTATAATTATCTGGGTTTCTTCAGTGTCTACTCTGATGTGCCCTTTTAATCTCTAATTTTATTATTTGGATCCCCGCCTATTAGTTAATTTGGCTGAGAATTTATCAATCTTATTGATTTTCTGAAAGAATGAACTTTTCCTTGCATTGATTCTTTGTATTTTTTATTGGTTTCTATTCTATTGATTTCAATTCTGAGTTTATTTCTTTCAGTTCATTCCTTTTTGGGAATTATTCTTCTAGAAATTTAATGTGTGCTATTAAGTTACTAGTATGATATCTCTCCAACATTTTTATGTAGGTACTTAGTACAATTAACTGCATTTTTAGAACCACCTTGAGTCCCATTAGTTTGAGCATATTGTGTTTTAATAGTCCATCAATTCTAAAAGTTTTTAATTCCTTTAAATTTCCTTCTTAATTGTGGCAATGACCCTTTATTTTAAAATTTGGTAGTAAATTTTTCAGTTTCCATGAATTTGTATCTTCTCTTACTGTTGATATCAAACTTCAATCTGTGTTGGCTGGACAAGATAGAAAGTATTATTGTAATTTTCTTGTACCTATTGAGACTTGCTTCTGTGTTCAAGTATGTGGTCAATTTTGGTGCTCTTGAGAGATTATACTCCTTTGTGCTTGAGTAAAATGTTCTGCAAATATCTCTTAGGTCCATGTGGTTTATAATGACATGTAGCTCCTGCATTTCTCTTTTTTTGTATTTATCTGACCAACCTGTCTATTGGCAAGAGAGGGGAATAGAAGTTTCCTGTTGCTTGAGGGTCAATATATGTTTTAAGCTGTAGCAGGGGTTCATTTATGAAGTAGAGTGTCCTGTGTTTGCTGTAAAAATATGTAGAATTGCAATAGCATCTTGGTGATTTTTTCCCACTTTGATAAGCATATAGTGTCCTTCACTATCTCTTTTGATTGAATTTGATTTGAAATCTGTTTTGTCAGATACTAAAATAACTATAACTGATTGTTTCTTGGATCCATTGTTTGGAATATATTCTTCTATCCTTTTACTCTGAGGTTATGACTATTCTTTATGATATTAAGATGTGTTTCTAGCATACAGGAGAAAGACATAACTTGTTTTCTTATCTAATACATTTGTCTGCATTTTTATTGGAAATTTGAGACCATTAATACTGAAAGTTGTCTATGAAAAGTGTTTGTCATTTCCTAATAATTTGTTATTATGGTTTCTGCTTTTTCCCATCCATTTTCTAGTATTGGCATATTTTTTCCTTGTGTTTTCTTGGATGTGGTTATCATACTCTTCAGACTGAAGTTTTCCTTCTAGTCCCTTCTATTGAGCTGGATTGCTAGGTAGATACTACTTAAATTTTTTTGTGTGTGAAATGTTTTTCTTTGTACATCTATTGTCATTGATAGTTTTTCAATATAATAGACTTATATGTCATTTGTTATCTCTTAATATTTGCAGAAAATACATCCAGGCCCTCTGGCTACATTGAGACATCAGGTGTTATTTTAATGGGCCTGCCTTTATGTGTCATTTGGTCTTTTCCCCTTGCAGTTCCTTGTTGTATACATTTAGAATTTAAGATATTGAATTAAGTCTTAAGATATTATTTTCTGGTCCTTCATATGTCATGTTCTGTATGTTTCAGCTATCTTAATAGGCATCTCTCTCTTTGATTTGGAAAAATTCCTTCTATGATGATTGACAATATTTTCTTTGCCATTTATCTGGATTCTTATGCTTATATTCCCATTATTCATATATTTTGTTTTTTCACAGTGTTCCAGATTTCTTAGATATGTGTGCTTGGATTTTCCTTTAGTTCTAGCTTTTCTTTGACTAAGATGTTTCTTCTAATTTTGTCCTTTGTGAATGATGTTTTATTCCATGTTTTGGTCTGTGTTGGTAAATTTTAAGTTATTGGTAAACTCTGTATTTGAGTTTCTAAAGTTTTCTTTCCAATTTACTATAGTTTGGGTTCTCTTTAGTAATTCTATTTCTATTCTCATTCCTTGAGGTCTTAAACTCTTTCATTCCACTGTTTGTTTTAGTTTTCATACTCTATTAAGGAAGGTCCTTAAATTTATTCAAGATAAGTTTTGAACTTCTTGTCTCATGCTTCAGGCCTTAATGGAGTAGGGTTACTTATTCTGGTAGAGTCATATTGTCTTAGGTGCTAATGGATGTATTTTTGGCCTGGTACCTATGCATATGAGTTTGGGAATATTGATATGGCTCCATCTTGTCTTTTCTTTGTTTAGTGGGTGTTTTCTTCTTTGGTATCTGATGTTCTCTTGGGATATAAAAAAAAATGTAATGGTTAGGAGAATTTAGTTCCTGCCTGATGGATTTAAATCAGGTAAATTTAAATTTAAAGGGATGAATTTACAGCAATAAAGTCAAAAGCACCTCCTATTTTTAAAACTCAGTATTCAGACAGTATATTTACACAAATTTCCTTTCATTGATTGTTTCTTTATTTTTTATTCGATATATTCTTTATTTATATTTCAAGTGATTTTCCCTTTCCTGGATCCCTCCTTCCCGAAAGTCCCATAAGCCCTTTTCCCTCCCCCTGTTCCCCAATCCACCCTTTCCCACTTCATGTCTTGGTATTCCCTGACACTGCTGTACTGAGCCTTTCCAGAACCAGTAGTCACTCCTTCCTTCTTCCTGGGCATCATTTGATATGTGTATTATGTCTTGGGTATTCCAAGCTTCTAAGCTAATACCCATTTATCAGTGAGTGCATACCATGAGTGTTCTTTTGAGACTGGGTTACCTCACTTAGGATGATGTTCTCCAGTTCCATCCATTTGTCTAAGAATTTCATGAATTCATTGTTGCTAATGGCTGAATAGTACTCCATTGTGAATATATACAACATTATCTGTATCCATTCTTCCACTGAGGGACATCTAGATTATTTTCAGCTTCTCCCTATTATAAATAGGGCTGCTATGAACATAGTGGAACATGTATCCTTATTACACGCTGGGGAATCCTCTGGGTATATGCCCAGGAGTGGTATAGCAGGGTCCTCTGGAAGTATCATTTCCAGTTTTCTGAGAGCTGCCAGACTGACTTTCATAGTGGTAGTGCCAGCTTGCAACCCCACCAGCAGTGGAGGAGTGTTCCTCTTTCTCCACATCCTCACCAGTACCTGTTTTCTCCTGATTTTTGATCTTAGCCATTCTGACTGGTGTGAAGTGAAATCTCAGGGTTGTTTTGATTTGCATGTCCCTGATGACTAAGGATATTGAACATTTCTTTAGGTGCTTCTCAGCTATTCAATATTCTTCAGGTGAAAATTCTTTGTTTAGCTCTGTACCCAAATTTTAAGAGTAATATTTGGCTCTCTGGAGTCTAACTTCTTGATTTCTTTGTATATCTTGGATATAAGTCCTCTGTTGGATGTAGAGTTGGGAAAGATCTCTTCCCAATTTGTTGGTAATTGTTTTGTCCTTTTAACAATGGACAAAACTCTGGCCAAGGGTGTTCCCAATCCAGAGGCGGAGACCGGAAGTCTCTTGCCAGAAGCCTCCAGACTGGATCCTATGCTCTGCACTGCTGGACTCACTTGTTCAGGCTGCCTCTTCCTAATTGGCTGCTGGGTGTATAGACGGGTTCCTGCACTGCTTGAAGATGGTGTCTGATTGGCTCTTTAAATAAAAGATTTTTTTTTTGCTTTTAAATATCAATGTGTTAGTGTGTATTTTTGTATGTATGAATATGTACATGCCAGTGCCTTTAGAAGCAGAATAATATGCCATAACTTCTGGATCTGGAGTTACATGTGGTATGAAACACCCATTGTGGGTACCCAGAAAGAAAGTTGAATACTCTGCAAGAGTAGAAAGTGGTCTTTATTAGAACTTAGTGGCAGAGTATGTGGGTAGGTCTAGTCAAGATGTACTGCAAAAAGACAATTCCATGCACTGATTTTATGTGAGAAGTATATTGGAAGATGGGAGAGTTAAAGACCACTTTAAAGTAGGGACATTTTAGAGAGAGACAGATACAGGGCGACAGACAGAGACCAGAAGCTAGAGAAAGAGAATAAGAGAGCAATCTGGAATGGTGGTCACCTTTTATAGGATTGGAGACTAATGGTACTGAGTCTCTGAATACAGGCTCAGCGTGCATCTGGTTATAACATCCATTCTTTTGTTTATTATATAAGGTGAGGAAACAGGAGGAGGTGACTAAAGAGGCAGGATTATGGTGCTGTGTTCCTTAGACTGCTTTCTGCTATTTGGAGTTATTAACATCTTTGGGGACCCAAGAAATCTGGGATGCTGGCAAAGTCATAGAAGAGTTGGCTCTTTCATATACTGTCCAGGCTCAGTGAGGCTGTCTAGGGTTAAGAAAGTACAAGCCTTGTTGAAGCAGTCTGTGAGGCTGGGCCAGCTAGGGCTAGCCATTTGGAAGTTGTGCACAGTGCAGATTTTGAGAGAACATCTGGACCGGGAAATATACTGGAATCGATATAAGTATTATGGGCAATTTTTATTCTTAGGTGTGCATTTGAAACACTTAGATCTAGTAGTTGGAAGAGCCTCTCATGTCGAGGGAAATGAGGAGAAAGAAAAGGTGGAAAAATCTTAGGTTTTTGATTGATAGCAATACTAATCAGGCCTCAACTTGAACCATATGAGGTGGATTCAAGTTGTTTCCCTAAAGCTTACAAGAATTTTTAAGTTTAAAAAAAAGAGATAAGTCTTGCACATGTTAGCATTACCATTGTTCCTAAACTTTACAGAAATTCACATTGACGACGAAACAGTAGACTCACACCTTTGTGCCCAGTAAAAGCTTAGGAAATGGTTTTGGGTAAAAAGCATGAGAACTCTTAAAGGTGAGTTAAGGGATAAAAGAAAGCCACCCATGGAGCGAATGGGCAAGAGCTCACTTGATCTTGATTTTCATTACAAATGCAGGCCATGAAACAGGCCTCCTTTTCTCTATCCAGAAGACTGATTATATAAAAATCATACAGACAGTTTTAGCACAATGAGAACTTTTAAAGTCTATCCTCAGAAAACAACCTAGGCAAATTTAAAATCTTGAGCTTGTGACTATGAAAATAGAAACTAGTGCTCGCAAGAGGTAGATTAAAAGCTTATCAGAACTCCATTGGTTTAAACTCTGAACTTTTGAAGTCTTAATATAGCAATAGCAAGAGAAAGAAATTTGAAACACTTTAAATTGTTTTATAATGTAAGGCACTTTCTTGTACCTTTACAAATTACATTTACATAGTTTCTTATCACAACTGAAGCTTTCATGTCCTAAGACCTTACCCAAATTTTACACATTTTTCTATCCAATCATTCAACACAAGACACAGGTAGTTGATTAGTGAGAGCAGTCACTGTAAAGACAGTTCCTTTAAATAAAGGAATAGTAAAAATTACATCAGAATCTGTTTTGTGCATCTATTTCTTTTCTGAATTTGGTATCAAGGTAAACTGTATCTAGAGCTAGTAATAGCTCTAGGAAAGTGATGCCTCTCTGCAGCCCATTAACAATTTTTTTATTAACTTTTGTTGAATTTTATATGTATTGGTTTCCAAACAAACACACACTGCTAAAGAAACAGTGAGACTCATTACAAATGTTAGATTTTAACTGAATGAATATGACTTATCAGGTCCTTTAATTGTTATAAAAGCCTAAATAATTCTCAGACACATGAAACACCAGAGAAACTAGAAGAAAACCAGAGTTAATGTTATATTTAATATAGTATAATTAATATAAAATCATATGAATATGATATTATATTTTATTATATCTCATATATATTTCTACAATATATTACCTTTCAATGGGGTGAAGACATTGAATTCCAGTTACGATTGAAATTCAGTCTCTTTAGAGAGCCCAGTAAAGACCTCTTGGTCCTCCAGAGCTCTGTAGTTAGCTCAAAGAAGACTACAGTGCAAACATACAAAATCTTGCATCCAAATTTAGAGATTTTTCCCAAACTGCGGAATAACACTGGAGTACATTCCATGCTTTCTAAGAAACTCATATTAAGAAGACCTGACTTTCAGCTTTCAAGAGGGGTCACTGGAAAAGCCATCAACCCTAATAATTGTTAGATCCCCAGAATATACTTGGTGGAAGGAGAGAATCAATGACTGTAAGTCACTCCAAATAGATGTTTTGATGTAGGTACAACACACACACACACACACACACACACACACACACTAAATAAATAAATTTATAATTTTATACATAAAGTGCTTTATGTATGTAATTAAAATGCTTTGTTTTATCCATTGCCTTCTTTCAAAAGTTTATTTCGTTCAGGCATTGTAGGTATAACTGCTATAGACTTTTCTGAACATGGAACAGTGCTATTTAGACAATCTTTATGCATCTATAATAGGTACATGTATATACCATTCTTTCCTTATTATTTATCATTTATAACCTATGTACTCTGCTGTGTGTTTGTAAACTTTATTTTTTCTTCATTAGTATTCTTTGTGTCAAAAATATAGTCTCTGACACACACACACACACACACACACACACACATGCACAGCTGAGGAGATTGTTAAGAATAGAACTATTTCACATTTTATACCTACAGCATGTGGCCTTGGGCTGTGGTCTGCTACAGCAGTTTGAATAGATCATTCTTATTGTTTCTCATGATGGATAACATTTGCTTCAGTGTAAGACCATCTGTGTTCACTGAACAGTGTGCTAGGTACCAGGTACCATGGCAGCTGCTTCATCAAATCATCTCATTAATCCTCAGAGCATCCCACCAGGTGGGCATCATAAAGTGGATAAAGTTTTCATTTTCATAAACCAAACCACAGCCAAATTTTGTGTTGAAAATGGTTTTCAAAATTATTTTGCAGGATTTTTGCATAGGAAACAACAAGGAAAATGACTAAGGAGCAAAATCTAATGTATCTAGGCAACTTAAGGTTTCAGATATTACTATCATAATGGGCAGAGTCACAGTCACCGATCTGCTGTCTATACTTACTTTAGGTCTGCCTTTTGCTGCTCCTCTTCACTAAAGAAGCAGAGATTATTTTCCATTGCTTTGTTTTTTTCTAGATGCTTCATGCTGAGCAGTATGATTAGGTGGCAGTGACAGCATTCCAATTTCAAGTTCAGATATCCCTGTTAGCATACCATATTCCTTCTATCTCCATGACAAAAGCTCCTTCTGAATATTACTCTCTCTTTGCCACAGGTGGATATGATCGGGTGTGAAGGAAGGTGGTGCTTAGACACCAGAACAAAGGTTCAGCAAATCTAGAGTTTAAAGCAAAACTCTTGAAACAGATATCCTCATCCACCTGGTCTTGCAGACAAGCTAAATAATAAACACTTGCTATTTGAAGCCATCAAATTCCGGGTGATTTGTGATTTAATAGGTGACTAATATGCAGTAAAAGGTGACATTTCAGCTTAAGTTCATCAGTGTCAGAAAACTGAAGTAAAGACAGAAGCAACACATGTTTGCACATATGGAAAGACAAAGGATGCAGTCCCTTAGATCCCTATCCCCTTACTCCTAGAATTGTCACAGAAAAGAGATCAAGTTTCAAGAACAGATTTAACTGATATCATACCATGGACTGCAATGAATCTTTGCTGAATTGAATAAGTATACGAAAGCACAGATCATTGTAAATAATAAGTTGGAAAAGAAGTAAATTCTAAATTTATAATTTAGATCTAAATCTATAATTTAGAATTTCATTGACATAAATATTATAAGGAAAGTAATATACAATGGAATGAGCCAACATGGTTGTCATGTTTAAGTTTATTAGGGAGAACAGACACTAATGTATTAACATGATGTAATTGAATGAAATTCTTATTAATTAATTTCAAGTGATGATTTTCAAAATCTATGGCTGTTCTTGTTTGTTTTATAGGAGGAAGCTGTTTCCTACCTGGAAGATCCACTAGGGAGAATAAGTAAGAGTTAATAATGATGCCTTTCCATACCTAAACATAGTAAAAGCAATATACAGCAAACCGGTAGCCAGCATCAAACTAAATGGAGAGAAACTTGAAGCAATCCCACTAAAATCAGGGACTAGACAGGGCTGCCCCCTTTCTGCTTATCTTTTCAATATTGTACTTGAGATACTAGCTTGGACAATTAGACAACATAAGGAGGTCAAAGGGATACAAATTGTAAAGGAAGAAGTCAAACAATCATTATTTGCAAATGATAGGATAGTCTACCTAAGTGACCCAAAAGCTCCACTAGAGAACTCCTACAGCTGATAAACAGCTTCAGCAAAGTGACAGGTTATAAAATCATCTCAAGCAAATCAGTAGCCTTCCTATACTCAAAGGAGAAGCAGGCTGAGAAAGAAGTTAGGGAAATGACACCCTTCACAGTAGCCACAAACAATATGAAGTATCTTGTTGTGACTCTAACCAAACAAATGAAAGATCTATACGACAAGAACTTCAGGTCACTGAAGAAGGAACTTGAAGAAGACTTCAGAAAATGGAAAAATCTTCTGCGATTGTGGATTGGCAGGATTAATATAGTTAAAATGGCCATCTTGCCAAAAGCAATATACAGATTCAATGCAATCCCCATCAAAATCCCAACTCAGTTCTTCACAGAGTTAGAAAAAGCAATTCTCAAATTTATCTGGAATAACAAAAAAAACAGTATAGCTAAATCTATTCTCCACAGTAAAATAAATTCTGGGGGAATTAGTATCCCAGACCTCAAGCAATACTACAGAGCAATGGTGTTAAAAACTGCATGGTATTGGCACAGGGCCAGGAAAGTGGACTAATGGAATAGAATTGAAGACCCAGAAATGAATCCACACACCTATGGTCACTTGATCTTTGACAAAGGAGCTGAAAACATCCAGTGGAAAAATATAGCCTTTTCAATAAATGGTGCTGGTTCAACTGGATGTCAGCATGTAGGAGATTGTGAATTGATCCATTCATATCTCCTTATACTAAGCTCAATTCCAAGTGGATTAAGGACCTCCACATAAAACCAGTCACACTGAAACTAATAGAAAGGAAACTGGGAAAACCCTTGAGGACATAGGCACAGGGGAAAGTTCCTGAAGAGAACACCAATAGCTTATGCTCTAAGATCAAGAATTGACAAATGGGATCTCATAAAATCACAAATTTCTGTAAGGCAAAGGACACCATCAAAAGGACAAAATGGCAACCAACAAATTGGGAAAAGATCTTCACCAACCCTACATCAGATAGAGGGATAATATCCAATATATACAAAGAACTCAAGAAGTTAGACCCCAGAAAACCAAATTATGCTATTAAAAAGTGGGGTACAGAGCTAAACAAAGAATTTTCACCTGAGAAACATCTTTAAAAATGCTCAACTTCATTAGTCCTTAGGGAAATGCAAATCAAAACAACACTGAGATTTCACCTCACACCAGTCAGAATGGCTAAGATTAAAAATTCAGGAGACAGTAGGTGTTGGCCAGGATGTGGAGAATGAGGAACAACTCCACTGCTGGTGGGGTTGCAAACTGGTATAACCACTCTGGAAATCAGTTTGGTGGTTCCTCAGAAAACTAGGCATGTAACTTTTGGAGGATCCTGCTATACCACTCCTGGGCATATTTCCAGATGTTTCCCAGCATGTAATAAGGATACGTGCTTCATTATGTTCATAGCAGCCCTATTTGTAATAGCCAGAAGCTGAAAAGAATCCAGGTATCCCTCAATGGAAGAATGGATGCAAAAAAAATGTGGTAAATTTACACAATGAAGTACTACTCAGCCATTAGAAACAATGAATTCATGAAATTCTTAGACAAATGGATGGAGCTGGAGAACATCATTCTGGGTGAGGTAACCCAGTCTCAAAAGATCAATCATGGTATGCACTCACTAATAAGTGGATATTAGCCTAGAAAATTGGAATACCCAAAACATAATCCACACAACAAATGAGGTGCAAGAAGAACGGAGGAGTGGCCCCTGGTTCTGGAAAGACTCAGTGTAGCAGTATAGGGCAAAACCAGAACAGGGAAGTGGGAAGGGGTTGATGGGAGAACAAGGGGAAGGAAGGGGGCTTATGTAACTTTCGGAGAGCGGGGGCCTGAAAAGGGGAAATCATTTGAAATGTAAATAAAAAATATATCGAATAAAAAAATGAGTGGACAAAATATAATGATGCCTTTAAATTTCACCCGAATATAGCCTGTGTGTAATTAAGTTTTTTGTTCACCTCAAAAGAATTACCATGTATTTTGTTTACATTTTTGTTTGTATAAGGAAAAGTATAGAAAAATCGACTTTATTTGGAATTTTTTCTTCTTGACTTATTGGCCTTGTAACCTTGAATAATCACTAATATCTTTATACATTTTCCACATTTTATAATAATAATTTGTTGATAAATGTGTTATATAGTATTACATGAAGAGTAGTTCTTCTAACCACAAGATGTAGACTACACAGGCCTGTTTTATATTTGCAATGCGAAGACAGAGATTACCACTAAAATTATCTGAAGCCAGAGAAATGATGAGTCTGAGATTTGAATTAGAACACACTAACTGTAATGTTTGACTTTATTACGCTGTATGCAGTTCGTGGTACAGTTCTATACTATCTTACTAGAATAAAGACTAGAGATGCCTAGGAGAGTGGTAGGCATGGAACCAACAAAAGATTTTACAGAGTATTTTTTCCTGGAGAAATAAATGGTGTCTTTTTTGGTCTGTTAATCTAAACCTGTTGAATATCTACTATTTCCAAGGTACAGTAACATGTTGACTGGATAGCTCTTGATTCCCAAGTTCTGGTGGGAAAGCAGTGACTGTAGCCACTATTCACTATGCTCACACACAAAACATTTGAGAAAATAGATTCTGACACAGACTACAAAAGAAACTAAAATGTTGAAAATTAAAAAATAGAGAGATTGTAGCTTATTGACAGGTATCAGAAGAGCCTTTTTCTGAAAGAATCTTTAGAAAGAAGGCTATTAGGGAAACTGTGGTTATTCATATTGTAACAGCACACTGAAGAAATCCTTTGAAGTAGCAACATTTTTGTTTGCTTATTGATTTGTTTTGTTTTTAGTAAAGATAAAAACCTTCACTCTTACTGTGGTACAAACCCAAATAAGAACAATTTTTAGACATTGGAGTTCATTGTAATAAGACTGTACTTCAATATCCCTCATATCATCAAATGATTTTACCTACATAGTAGCTAAGCTAAGAGGTGACAGTTCTGCTGCACCAAGGAATGACTTGTAGGAACAATTATTTGAGTACAGATTTACTGCTATGATTAAAAATATTTGATTTGAGTATTATCATTCTCAACCCCTAGGGAACAGGTTACATTCATGTAAGAAATGGTGTGTGTATTAAGATGGTATATCCATGAAGTTATTCATCAACTCTTTCAATGAACAATGGTTTTGCTTGGAGTGTGGCACAGACATTAGGTAAGGTTATGATTCTGGTAGATTGGCTATGATGATTTTGAAAAGCATTCATCTCAGAAAAAAGTAACTTATAATGTCATCTTCTTCAAAGTTGATACAATAATTATACATATCAAGCAAAACATTTGGTCCCACTCTTTGTTGTTCTTTTACAAGACAACTCCCAAATTAATTGTCTACATTTCTTTGGCTGTATAAATAATATGAATTTTGAAATATGTAAGCTATTCTGAAAGCCATAGTATAGTGTACAAACATCAAATGAACAATCCTACTAATAGGTTGAGATAGGAGAAGCATGATTTCAAGACCATTCTGTGGTTCACAGCAAGACACTGCCACTTACAACAAGCAGAAAGTGTATATGGATTTACAATATTGGATCTATTTATCCAGTTACCAAATTAGAGAGACCACTGGATTATGACAACAAATTTCTAATTCCTCATATTTTTTTAATTTCAATCATTCAGTATATGTTGGTAATATCAATTTTATATTAAGAGATATTAAGGAATAGTGATTGTTATTTCCTGTTATTTTTATTGTTAGAGATGGAATTATGTTTGGTGGCAATCTTCTTTTGGGTTTGTTGAACTATTGCTTTCTTGCTTTTTCTAGGATGCTGTTTCCCTCCTTGTATTGGTGTTTTCCATCTATATTGTCTTTTATAGGGCTGGATTTGTGGAAAGATATTGTATAAATATGTTTTTGCTATGAAATACCTTGATTTATCCATCTATGGTAATTGAGAGTTTTGCTGGGTATAGTAGCCTGGGTCAGCATTTGTGTTTTCTTAGGGTCTGTATGAGATCTGCCCAGGATCTTTTGGCTTTCATAGTCTCTGGGGAGAAGTCTGGTATAAGTCTGATAGGTTGCCTTTGTATCTTACTTGACCATTTTCCCTTACTACTTTTAATATTATTTCTTTGTTTAGTGCATTTGGTGTTTTGATTATTCTGTGATGGGAGGAATTTCTTTTCTGGTCCAGTCTATTTCTAGATCTGTAGCTTTCTTGTATGTTGATGACCATCTCTTTCTTTAGGCTAGGGAAGTTTTCTTCTATAATTTTGTTGAAGACATTTGCTGGCCCTTTAAGTTGGGAATTTTCACTTGCTTCTATACTTATTACCTTTAGGTTTGGTAGTCTCATTGTGTCCTGGATTTCCTGGATGTTTTGCTTTTGTGTGTTTTGTGTTTTCTTTGACTGTTGTGTCAATGTTTTCTGTGATATCTTCTCCCCCTGAGATTCTCACTTCTATCTCTTGGTACTCTATTGCTGATGATTGCATCTATGACTCCCAGTCTCTTTCCTAGGTTTTTTAACTGCAGAATTTTCTCCCTTTCTGATTTCTTTATTGTTTCTATTTACATTTTTAGATCTTGGATGGTTTTGTTTATTTTATTCTTCTGTTTTATTGTCTTTTCCTGTAATTCTTTAAAGGATTTTTGTGTTTTCTTTTAATCTCTTTCTCCATGTTCTCTTATATTTATTTAAGGGTGTTATTTATATCCTTCTTAAAGTTTTCTATTATCATCATGAAGTAATTCTGCATCCGAATCTTGCTTTTCCAGTGTGATGGTGCATCCAAAACTTACTATGGTGAGATAATTTGGTTCTGATGATGCCAAGTAACTTTGGTTTCTGTTGCTTATGTTCTTATACTTGCCTCCTGCCATCTAGTTATCTGTAGTGTTACCTGCCCTTGCTATTTCTCACTGGCGTCTGTACTTCCTGTGATCCTGGTTGTGTCAGAACTCCTCAGAATCAAGCTGTTTCTGTGATTCTGTGATCTGGTGATCCTGAGATCCTGGATGTGTCAGAACTCCTGGGAATAAAGGTGCTTTTTGGACCCTGAGATCCTGGTCTGACCAATCTCCTGTGATCTTGTGATCCCGGGCGTGTTTGAGCACCTCAGAGTGGAGCTTCATCTGGGTCATTTGGGACTGGCTGGGTAGTTTGGGCCCAAGGTCTGCCCAGGGGACCTGCCCAGGCCAGAATTAACCCATGCCACTGGTTGGGTGGAGTTCCTCTGTGCCTGGGTTCTACTGGTCCCTTTTACTCCTGGTGTGGGGCAGATGTTGTATCTTCCTTACCTTTGATTCTATGATAAATTAGAACACCTGGGAGTAGAGCTTCCTCTGGGTGTTGTGGGACTATCTGTGGATTTGAGGCCAAGGTCTGTTCAGGGCCAAAGTAACAACTTTAAGCAAAATATGGAAACTGAGAAATCATTATTCTTATTTTATCTGCCAAGTTTCTTATTATCAATTATGATTAGATAATGTGCAATCCAATTTACCGAATGAAACTCACAGTTGAGTTCGCACCCCATTATGAAGGGTCTAAAAACTACTATAGCTTGCTGAGATAAATTTCTAGGTCTGACCCTGAACTTATCACTCAGTTTCATGGAAGGGTCCTTCCTGTGCAGTCAAAGATGTCAGAAAAATAATTTGAAAATCCTCCAGTAGATAGAGGTAATATGCAAAGTTTTAGTCAGGAATTGACTGTATATCTAATGTCTATGCAATGATATTTTTGTTATAGTTTCTATAATATTTAATTTTGTTTTATGATGATTTTATACATGTATATAATAAATTCTGAATACTTTCTTCTCACATCCTTTTTTAATCTCCTTTCTCTAACTTCCCATACCCAATCTTCCTTATCAGTTCCTTTCCCATGTTCATAACTTTTATATTTGTTTTATAAACCTTTTAGCTCCGCCAGGGTCATCTGTGTGACCACTCATTTGGAACTATCCAGTTGAAGCCTCACAGAATAATTCTTGTATCATCATCATTGTTATTATTATTATTAAATGTATTTATTCCCTTACAACCCAATACTAGCCCTTTCTCTTTTCCTAATACCCCCTCATGCAAGTCCTTCTCCAGTTCCACCTTTCCTTTCTCAAAAAAGAAAAAAGAGCCACTGCTTCTGGTTCCATACTCTCACCCCCAATCAAGTAGGCACATCCTCTTCCAATGAGGCCAGATAAGGCTGTCCATTTAGTGGTACAGGATCCACAGGCAGGAAGCAAACTCAGGGAAGGCCCATGCTCTAGTTGTTTGGGAGACTTGCATGAAGACCAAGTTGCTCATCTATTACATATGTGCAAAGGGCATAGGTCAAACCTGTTTTTGCTCTTTTGGTTGGAGATTAAGTGCTCCCAAAGATCCAGGTTGGTTGACTCTGTTGATCTTCCTATGAAGTTCCTGTCCTCTTCATGTTCAACAATCTTTTTCCAAACTCTTCCATAAGACTCCAAAAAATTCGTCTAATGTTTGCCTTTCAGGTCCCTGCATCTTTTTCTACTGAGTGCTGGGTAGAATCTCTCAGAGGAAAGTTAACCTAGGATCTTATCTGCAAGTACATGCAGTCATTAATAGAGTCAGGGATTAGTTCTTGCCCATGGTATGGGACTCAATTAGGGGCAGTCATTGGTTGGCCATTCCCTCCGTCTGCTCTATCTTTGTGCCTGCACATCTTCTAGGCAGAACATATTTTGGGTTGAAGGCTCTGTGGGTGGTTTTCTGTCCTTAACCTTCAGTATTCATATCCTCCACTGCTAGGATTCTCATCTAGAGTGATGCCTTGAGACCCTATGAGGGCTCTTCTTATCCAAGAGCTCTGGAATGTCCCTGAGATTGCCCCCTTCAAACCTCCCTCCCTTCTCTCTCCCATGTTATCCCTGCATATTATCTTCCCCTGCACTACTCCTTTGCCTATCTCCTCTTCCAACCAATTATCTCTTTCCATCAATCTCTGATATCAATTTTGTTTGATCTTTCCCTTCTGAGAAATATTCAAACATCTCCCTGTCTTCCTTCCTTGTTATTTGGCTTCTTTGGATCTGATGATGGTAGCATGGTTAATCTGTACTTCATGGCTAATATCCACTTTAAACTGAATACATAAAAGACATGTCTTTTTAGGTGTGGGTTTCCTTACACAGATGATATTCATAATTTCCATTTATTTGCCTACAAAATTCAGGATGCCTTTGTTTTTATGGACTCAGTAATATTCCATTGTATAGATAAACCACATTTTCTGTATATATTCTTCAGTTGATGGACACCTAGGTTGTTTCCAAGTTTCTGGCTATTATGAATAAAGCTGCAATGAACATATTTGAGCAAGCGTTCTTGTGGGATGGTACAACATCTTTGGGGGATATGCCCTGAAATGGTATAGTTGAGTCTTGAAGTAGAATTATAACCAATATTCTGAGGAAACCATCACATTGATTTCTAGAGTACAAGTTGAACTCACACTAGCAATGTGGGAGTGCTCCCATTATTCTACAACCTCACTACCATGTGATGTTCTTGAGTTTTTGATCTTAGACATTCTGATGGGATTAAGATGGAATCTTAGAATCATTTTGATTTGCATTTCCCTGATGACTAAGTACATTAGACAGTTCTTAGGTGCTTCTCAGCCCTTTGAGATTCCTCTGTTGAGAATTCTGCTTATCTTTTTATCCTTTTTTAAGTGGGTTATTTTGATTGTTGGTTTCTAGTTTCATGTGTTCTTTATACATTTGGTATATTTACCCTTTGTGAGATGTAGGATTAGGGAAACACTTTTTCTAATCTGTAGGCTGTCATTTTATACTGATGATGGAATTCTTTGACTTGCAGAAGCTTTTCAGTTTCTTGAAGTCCAATTTATTAATTCCTTACCTAGAAAAATTTTCCCCAAAAATGTACAGTTAATACAAATTATGAGCTCATGGGTAAATGCAGCTGTGTGTACTAGGTCTGTAAAGTATGGGCCTGCCAACAATTTTGCAATTATGGAGGCAATGTCCAGGAAGGAGGAAAAATTGTCATTGTTGCTTGAAAATCTATTATAGTAGTATAGGTGTATCAGATGTGTGTTCAAAAGTAATACTAGAGGCAGTGGTGGTGCACGCCTTTAATCCCATCACTTAGAAGGCAGAGGCTGGCAGATTTCGGAGTTCGAGGCTGGACTAGTCTACTGAGTGAATTCCAGGACAGCCAGGGCCACAGAGAAACCCTATCTCAAAGAAAAATAATAATAAAAAAATCCAACCCCCGCCCCCCACTGCAAAAGTAATGTTAGAAAAAGTAAAGCAGAAAACAATAATCAGAAGTTTCCAGGTTTAGCCCCACTGAACTCTCTCATCGAGTACCACAAAAAAACCTTAAAAATTCTTAAAGCTTAAATTCATGAGATTCAAGGAAAGTCAATTATAGAAAATGAGCATGAATCCTTTCAGGTAAGACATTTTGGGAATGATGCTTTCAAGGTCCCAATAGCACATAGCTGTGACTGAACAGAAGGTATTGTGTTATAGATGTCTGGAGCTTTATGAGCTGATGGTGCTTATTTCCTGGAAGTATCTATCTGAATGATGCATTTATGCTTTCTGCATCTTGCTTTTATTTTTTCATAGGTAATAAACAGAGTGTCACTGACATTTAAATTTTAATTTCTTAAATACACTATAATTAAAAGATCAGAGGTTAAAACCATGGCAATTTCAGAAAAAGAAAAGCAGACTTTACAGTAAATCAAAATGGCTACACTCTGAGAAATTCTAGGTGATCAGAAGGAAAAAAACCTAACAACAGAAGTATGAGAGTTAAGGTTAGGTTTGAACACCAAAAGCAGTCTGAGATTTGCATTACATAAAGTACATGCACAGAAAAAAACATCTGTATTCTTCATTGTCACTGGGTTCCCAAACCCATAGAAAATTAATTCAGTGATGTTAAATTGAAAAGAAAGTAAAAAGAAAGGAAGTGGTAAGTTGACTAGATGGAAAAAAATCAATGCAAACAATACAGCATATTAATTTCAGTTCTTTGTTGGCATTTTCAGGGGAATCAGGGAAGAAGAGCTATCTGTCATGTGCAGTGTAATGAAATCTAAACACAGAGCTATATTCAAAATTGTTGAATATGCTATTTTCAAAATAAATTTACAATCTACAAGAAAATTTAGAATCTAAGTTGTTCTGGTTTGGGATTTACAATATAACAAGGATAATCCCAGGAGAACCAAATCAAGGAGCCTAGCAAACCATCTCAGGCAGGATTCTGTGAGATCAGCAGAATGAAATGTGTACCAAGAGGTCAGGGAAAGAATAAATCCTGGGATTAGATTTTAAAGTGAACACAACTCAGCACCCAATGGAGGAAGTGACAGGAGAGCTGGTAGTTACACTGAACTGTTGGCCAAAAGATGGAAGAATAAAAATATAAAAGGGAATGTAATCCTGTTGTGTCTATCCCAAGAGCTTAAGAATATAAACCATTTTAAAGTTATTCTGGTGAAATGCAATCTAAAGCCCTAATCATCTGAATTACGGTCCCTGGGTTCAAGGAGAAGCTTAGCTATCATATCTTCAAAGCTTTACTCATAATTGCTTCAGTAGTGACTTTAAAAACAGCAGAAAGCAAGAAGGACAAAATATCCATGAAATTTTGCACTGAGAGAAGCAAAACGTGGGTAAGACACTCATAGACAACCAAGAAACACTTATGAATTTAGAGAATTGTTTAGCATATAATTTGTGAATTCCTTTGTTCTGAACATCCTATGTCTTCTCCTTAATATTGAAAAATTAAAGAATATGATAGAGTGTTTGATGACCACATATCAATCATTGTGATAAGTGCCATGAACAAATGGGCTTAATAAACTGTTAAACAAAACATTATAATCTAGTTTTCAGGTTATCTCTTCTCTGAGGCTAATAACAGAAACCTCTAAACAGAGTCACAGACTAGCTGATATACTTTTTAAAGTATGACTGGCTCTTGATCACTGGTGTGCAGGGTTGAGGGATTATAATGCTTGATGGATTTCTTACTGGCAGAGTCTCAAGGAAGCACATGGTATTGTATGTCCTGAACCAAAGAAACTGTGCATCTGTGTGCTCTATTACCTCTAACTTTCTCATAATCCCACCAAGATTCACTTCCTGGAACTCCTCCCTACCACCGTCCAAAGTCCTAATTATAAATTCAATGGTCTGATTAAATTTCAGTCCTCTTCATAGTCACAAAGGTTATTAAATTTCTTTAGATAAAATATTACACAAATGCCATAGGAAGGTATGAAATAGATGGAATCAACAAAGTTTAACCCAGAGAGTATACATAATTGAAGAAAGTGGTATGCTATGCATGGAAAACATTTCAATCAAGAAAATAAGATTAAAAAGACAGCTTAAAGTAAAATGTATGATGTGTACAATGAATTGAAAAATGTACAATGAGAAACACAGGGGTATAAAATATTAAAAATAAGAAAGGGTTAGGACTGTAAAAGACTGGAAAACACAAAGGTGTGTGTATTTGTGTGTTTGTCTGTTTTTTGATAAATTTTCAAACAAGGGAGGACACACCCATGTGTATGAAAATTTACTGTAATAATGAATATATTGTCTTATCCCAATAACCTTTAGTAGTGGTCTTCTTATTCCTACAACTTTTACCAGAAAATACACTGAAGCTGATCACATATTTCTGACATTCTTTCTGGATATGCATAAATAATAGACTATTCTTCCAGATCTATGTATAACTGAACTGCCCTGGTCCATAATGTTTGGTGAGCCCACATGAATTGGCCTATCCTATGTAAGGAATACTGCTTTTGTAAGTCACATTCAGAAACAAGGACAAACTAAAAGAAGTATGTCATATCTTCCTATGTTGTAGTGATTGTGTAAGATTGAGAAGAGCCAGGTTGAACATCAATCAGGGTATGACGAAGACAAGTAAAATTATTTCTGAACAACATAAAATTTTTACTTAATGCAGAAACAGATTTAAAACAGAGGTTTGCCTTTTGTGGTATTTCTCTGTATTGTAATGTGAACTTCCAGAGTATTCCTATCACTAGATAATTGGCTCTCTGATAGTCCCTCAAGCAGAAGGAAAGCCAAATAGAAGAGTCAAGAAAGTGCTACATAGTCTTTCTTGTACCACAAATTAGCTATTTCTTCAAATTCAGCTGACAGAAATAATTGTACCCTGTCTACAGATTCTAGACAGGTAATTTTGTAACAGGTGGTGAAACCTTGGAATTTTGCCATCATGAATAAGGGAAATCAAAATAATATATTATTAGTAATACGGTATTGCACTTTATTAATCTTTGCTTAAACAATGAGGGTCCCTTCAACACCATCCCATTTCCTTGCAAGGTGATGTGAATTTTTGAGTTGGGGAAAGAACTACATCAGAAGATGTACTTGAAGACAAATCTGTGCACCACTTACAAAACAAAGTCCCCACATAAGCTACTGAGATTGTAGTTAGGTGCATAAATATGCACAAGTTTCTTCTCTCTGAATCTATTATTCACACAATACATAATGACTCACTCCACCTGTTCTCACATAGGCCAATTCAGTACCTAGTTCAAGACATAAAAGATAGAGCAGGACTGTGCAAGATAGCCTAGTGGAAAAAGTTCATGTTGCACAAGCATCTGGACTTGAGTTTGGATTCCTAGTACCCAAATAAATGCCAGAAGTGACCTAGATCAACATTTACTTCAGTGATGGGAAGAGTGAGGTTAGGATGGTCACAGGAATTTTATAGCTTGCTAATCATGCCAAATCATCAAGCTCTAGATTCAGTAAGAGAAAAAAAGAGGGAAAGCCATAGGAGATATCAGGTGAATTTGACATCACTGTATGGGATCCACATGCATAAATACATGAACATACATACATGCATATGGGCATACCCAGAGAGGATGAGGAGGAAAAGGAGGCAGATGAAGAGGAGGAGGGGGAAGAGGAGGGAGAAACAGAGAGAGAGAGAGGGAGGTATGGGGAAGGGAGAGATGGAGAGAAGGCAGGTGAGGAGGAGGGAGAGACCCTATCAGTATCATCCTGCAATGTTCTGTACACATGATAGTTCTCAGTAAATGACTACTCCTTTTCTAATTATAACCAGGGTCTAGAAACTAAAGAAAAAGGATGCCTGGAATTTTTCTAATTGTTGATTTAAGCTATTACAGGTTATGAAATGTGTAATTAAATGAGGCATTAGGCTGCAATTGTAGGGTAACCACCTTAAGATACCAAGTCAGTGAAAAGAACTATATGTTAATGAAGGAGAGCATTCCCCAGCATGTAAAGAATGGAATTTGTCCTTAACAACAAGAGAAGACAATTTGTGAACATGGAGCATGCATCTGAGAGCTGTTCCATCCTCCTTCTCTTCTGCTATGGCTCTGCTGATGTCAAGGGTCACTCATGTTATAGTGCTCAACATCAGAAATGTAACTCTACCATGTGGAAGTTACAATAGAGTTAGTGCTTCAAATGTTTGAGTATTGGATATCTTCTAGGAATGAGAGAAGGACTGAGCTTTCAAGTGGTGAGAAAAATGGAAGAGATATTGAATGCTAATTCAATCATCAGTAGGGTAGGCAGTTCATTTTTCTTTTTCTAGCTATTGCAGAGTTGTTCTGAGTGGGTTTTTATTTTCTCTTAACTTGGAGATCAAAAAGCCTGAGCTTAAGTAACTTTGTCAATATTTATGTCATAAAATTGTTTGAGACAGGAGATTTATACAAGCCTGTCAAACTCCAAACTATAAACAGTTTATTATACCACTGTTGCTCCTCTCAAAGTTTTTGCATTTTATTGGTGGTGATAGTAAATCTGAAGAGGTAAAAATCATGCACACAGCAAATTTCAGATGGGGAGAAATGGCGTGGTCTTTAGTAAGCAATGTCTGCCATTGAGTGGCTGTGTAGCAACATGAAAATATCTAAGGTTTAATTGGGGTTAGAAATTCTTTCAGGATTTATCTCCTTAAGTTGTAATTATTTAAGTTGTGTTTGGTAGGAGGGAACCTGGAGAAGATTTAATAAACAGCCATGTCATACACTGTTAATGATCTTCATCTTTGACCATCATTTTTCGGCTTAAACTAAGGTTGCAGAGAGAAATGTGGGAAGGAGCATAAATATGGCCCCATAGAAATTGTGAGATGAGCATTAAGCACTGGTTTAGTTTGCTCTGCCTTGCTATTCTTCACTAAAAACATACATATATTTGTACACCTAACATAGTCTTGTTGAGCAGTTTGTAGTGATGATGACATTTAGAGAACTTGCTGAAAAACTGTGAGGTTTCTCTTGTAGCTTGACACTTCTATGGCCTTTCCATAGGCTGGATGATGACCCTTGTAGTTTCTTCAGGATTAAACCTATGCTGCCTGGTGTGTGTTTGCTGAAAGAAATGGACTGTATCTGGTGGATCATGCCTGGTGTCTGCCTGCTAAAAGGACTAGTCCGTAGCTGCTGAGTAGTATTTGGTGTTTGCTTTAGGGCAAAACTGCTGCCAAATAAAATTGAATTTACCCTCAAAGAACTATTGATAAACAGGTACAATTCCCTAATGTCATAATAATTTTCTCTTCCACTACCTGTGATGGGTGGTGGTCAAGAGTAGATTTTGAACCCTTATTAAAATTAGGTTTCAAAATATTTATGCCTACACAGGGCCTTTTGCCAGTTAACCAAGCACTCAGCTACTGAGTTAAATACCCAACACTGATAAACCTCAGTTTATAAAATAGAAATGGTAAAAAGAAATTCAAAGCCTTTTTAGGAAGCCAGTATTAATTTGTTATCAAAAGCAGATAAAAATACACAATAACAAAAGAAAATCACACATTAATATTCCTGATAAATATAGATACAAAATGTTCCAATACAACACTACTAAAACAAACCAAAAAATGATATACTAATGATATTTATCAGTACCAATTGGAATTCACTCCAGCAATTCTATTGTGGTTCAGCATACATAGATCAATAAATATTATTTGTCATATAAACAGATTCAAAGACAGAAATCATTATTTGATTACATGAAGAAAAGCCCTTTGGCAAAGTCCAACATCCTCTCATGACAAAAATAGTGTAGAATGAAAGCATATAGAAGACATATCTCAATATAATACATGATACGTACAACAAATTTATAAACAGCTTCATGCTAAATGGGAAACTCTCCAAAGTATTTAAACTAAAATTAGGAATAAGAAGATGATGTCCACTGACTTTACTCACAAGAAATATGCTGCTTGAATCTGAACTAGAACAATAAGATAAAGGAAGGAAATAGGAGAGAATAAATAAGAAAAGAAGTCAAAGCAACACGTTTTGAAGATGATTTGAAAAGACTATCAATAAACTCACAGTTGATAAATAATTTCATCAAAATGTAGTGTATAAAATAATGGGTAAACATCAGTAGACTTATTAAATAACAATGGGTAACTTACTAAAAAAATTCAAGAAAACAATATTATTCATTACACACACACACAAACACACACACCAGAACAAAACATAATACCTGCTAATAAATATAACTAAGGAAATGAAAGACCTCTATAATGAAAACTTTAAGAACTGAGGGAAGAAATTGAGAGAAATATGCACAGATGAGACATATGGGGAGGGGGGATCTGGGAAAGGGGAAATCATTTGGAATGTAAACAAAGAATATCAAAAATAAAAATATTAAAAAAAAGAAAAGATTTGCTATGTTCAAAGACTGACTGGATTAATATTGTAACACAGTCCTCGTACCAAGATCAGACTACCTATTTAATGAATTCTAAACAAAATAGTAGAACTTTTCTTTATAGAAATAGAAAAAATAATCCAAATGAACTCACATGATATTGTATATGTATGGACAAACATACACACAGACAGATACACACATATACACACACACAAAGAATGAAAATGTACAAGAGTGAACCTGAAGATAGTTAAATGAAATAAACTAGTTGACAGAAAGATATAAAAGTAACATGATTAGCTTACTTATGATATCTAGTTTTTATTTCTCTATGTTATCTGCAAGGTCCCATGGATAATATATATATATATTATCCATATATATATATATCCATAATATATATATATATATATATATATATATATATATTATACATCCAACATATATATATCATGCAACAGTAAAGCAGGAGATTAGGTCAGCCTAGGAGACTTAGTAAACTCTGTATGAAAAGCAAGCCAGCAAGTAGTAGATAGACAGACAGACAGACAGACTAGATAGATAGATAGATAGATAGATAGATAGATAGATAGATTGGGTAGACAGCTGATAGACAGAAGAATGGATAGATTGGTAATACAATGTAAAATGAAAGAAAGAAGTGTACAGGGAGATTAAAGTATAGAGAATTAGCTATTTTTTTTTAAAGAGTAAGCATGTAGGCAGGAGAGTGCACTAGTGCTATAGTGGTGTCAGCAATTGGTATCTGTGGTGTTTCCTTATGGTTTTTAACCTAAATGAAACAGGTATCTTCTGAAGGAGAGTACACTGTTCCCTAGGTCACCTGACTTGAAGAAGGAAGGTCAATAAAACTGAGAATTACAAAAAAGGAAAATATTAAAAAGAGAATAAAAAGAAAAGAGGGTAGAGAATATCATTAAGAGAATTATCAAAATGGTTCAGAGATTCATTCCTTTTTGGGATAGTAAGGATAAAGGGAAAGGTATAGGTTTTTCTTTAAAAAAAATTCTGTTCCTACCTACTAAAAAAGGTTAGAAGAGTGTTTCTCTGTCTCTGTCTCTGTCTCTCTCTCTCTGTGTCTCTCTGTCTCTCTGTCTCTGTCTCTGTCTCTGTCTCTCTCTCTCTCTCTCTCTCTCTCTCTGTGTGTGTGTGTGTGTGTGTGTGTGTAAAGCAACAACCTGTTGTTAGAATTAAAAGCCAGGTCTATTAGAGACTTGAAACCCTATAATAAATTTCCTCCTACAGCATATGGTAAGTAAATTTTGATCTGACCTAAGAGGTATGAGGCCCTAAGTTCAACTCTTTGACCTATAGCAGTAGTAGTAGTAGTAGTAAAAAAAAAAAAAAAAAAAAAAAAAAAAAAAAAAAAAAAAAGAGGTGAGTTTCCTCTCAGAGGCTGTTAGTTTGGAATAGTCTCCTCCATAAATGTCAACAACAAAGACTAGACAACTGGTGCAGGCATGCTGAATAGCTCATTACAGACTTTTAGTGGTAAGCCAGCAGATTTTTCATAATCTGCTATTGCCATACACTAAGTGCTGTCAATAAGAGGACACATGGTAGGTGTTTTGGAAGAACAACATTCACATAGTTCCCTATTGGATGGAAAAATGTTACTCTGAATTAGACTTTAGTGGACATTCCTCTAATTTGAACTGGTAAATGAATACAAATGACAGCACAGCATGGCCATTAGTGTTGATTTGCACGGTAATGAATCTGTGTCACATCTGTTAAAATTCTTTGAATACGCAACTCAAATCCTTTTAATGCTTACTTAATTAAAGGGAATACGAACTTTAGCACTATGACAATTTAATTTAAAATGATAAGAAAGAAGTGTCAGGAATAGATCTTTCATTCATTTTAATTTGAGAAAAATGTATTATCTTCTCACAGAATATAAAAGATCTGAAAGCATTTTCCCCAAGGAAAAGTGGGTTATAATAACATGAATCACAAACTTGCCCTGTGTTTGGTTGTCATTTAGTC
The DNA here is from genome assembly GCF_947179515.1 of Apodemus sylvaticus. Lineage (NCBI taxonomy): Eukaryota > Metazoa > Chordata > Mammalia > Rodentia > Muridae > Apodemus > Apodemus sylvaticus. The sequence goes on along the minus strand of NC_067478.1, from coordinate 118,206,874 downwards.
AATGTTATTAAGCTGGTTTATAATAGCTTGAGGGGGTAGAGTCTCATAGTGATTCAATCAGTAAGTTTGTGCTTTAACCTCTGTTACAGAAAATCTCTTCCATTGATCTATGGTACATCTGGCCAGTGAGTAGAAACACATTTCAATCACAGTGCTATGTGGAATTCCTGATTATTCAAAGGCTTAAATCTGGGAGTCCATGTTAGCTCATTGCTCTGTGGGCCTGTTGTCTATACTTCAGGAGTTACTTGTCATGGAAGATGCAAGTCAAGTGCTCCACAATTACTACTTACTGCATTTAAACACACATTAGTATGTATTAATAATTGTAAACCAGGCCTGTTGGCATAAGCCTGTAAGTCATCTATTTGAGAGGCCGAGAAAGAAGAATGAGAAATCCAAAGGCAGTCTGGCCTAGAGTAAGGCCAAAGCTCAGGCAATATAAAGATTCAGCCTCAAAGTTAAAATTTAAAAGAGGGATAGGAATGCAGTTTGTGGTACTTGGCTTATATATATATGTATGTATATATATACACACATATATATATATAAGGTTGTAGGTTCAGTCTCTTTTTCTCTATGACATATAGCTATGACATAGTTATATGAATACATACACACATACACCCACACACTCACACAAGAGGTGGCCACTTTAGTCTCTGTAATCCCTACTTGTAGAAATATCAGCTAGGGTCACCCCATAGACTCTCAGGAGCATCCGCAATCCCAGATTTTGAGTTGGTTCCAGAGATGCCCCCTACAGATTTCCATTCTCACTCCCAGCCCTCTTCTGCCACCCTTCCCCCATATTTGATTGACATGCCCATAGCCCTCCTTCCACCTTCTCCCACCCTGTTCTTTCTCTTCATCTACCTCTGATGACTATTTTGTTTTCCATCCTGAGTGAGCATCATCTCTTGGACCCTCGTAGCCCAGATTCTTTGGGTCTGTGGATTGAAGCATTATAGTTTTCCTGAATTTTGTATCTAATGTCCAATTATAAGCAAGTATATTCCATAATTGTCTTTCTGGGCCTGCATTTTCTGACTCAGGATGATATTCTCAAGTTCCATTATTTTTTCTGTAAATTTTATGATGTCCTTGTTTTTAATAGCTGAACAGTATTCTGTCGTATAAATGTAACACTTTTTATTTATCCATTTTTTGACTGTGGAACATCACAGTTGTTTTCACTTTCTAGCTATTACGATTAAAGCTGCTGTGAACATAGTTGAACAAGAGTCTCTGTAGTTTCGTGGGGAATCTTTTGGGTATATTTCCATAAGTTGTATAGCTGAATCCTGGAGTAATATTATTCCTAATTTTGTGAGAAACCCCTAAACTCATTTCCAAAGTGGTTGGACAAGCTTGCAGTCCCATTGGCAGAGGATATATGCTCTCCTTGTTCCACAGTCTTGCTAATAAATGCAGCCACTTAAGTTCTTGAGCTTACCTGTTCTGATGGGCGTAAGATGGAAACTCAGAGTCATTTTGATTAGGATTTCTCTGATGATGAAGTATACTCATCATTTCTTTCAGTGCTACTGAGATTTTCCATTGTGAATTCTCTGTACCATTTTTAATTGGATTACTTAGTTGGTTGATTCCTAATCTCTTGAGTTTAATATATATATATATATATATATATATATATATATATATATATATATATATATATTAGTCCTCTGTTAGATGTAGTGCTGGTGAATATATTTTCCCATTTTGAAGGCTTTCATTTTGTCCTACTGATGGTATCCTTAGCCTTGCAAAAGCTTTTGAGTTTTATGAAATCCCATTTATTAATTGTTGATGTTAGTGGCTAAGTTTCTACTGTTCTGTTAAGAATTTGTCTTCTGTGCCAATGAGTTTAAGGCTCTTCCCTACTCTCTTAGATTTAGTGTGTCTAGTTCTATGTTGATGTCTTTGTTCTGCCTGGACTTGAGATTTCTTCAGGGTAATAGATATGGATCTAATTTTATTCTTCTATATCCAGA